>NC_091816.1:45895000-46195000 GCF_041296235.1 Equus asinus | reverse complement strand
TGTTGCCCATCTTCTTCGGTTTCAGAGGGTAGATTTCTCAGTGTTTCTTTTTCGCCAGCTCTCCACGCCCTTGCGTCTTTTTTTTTTTCTGCTTAAAGGTTGCAACCTGAGCTAGCTTCTTTTGCCCATGTTCGTCAGTTTCAGAGGGTGGATTTCTCCGTGCTGCTTTTTCCCAAGGTCTCCACGCCCTTGTGTGTTTCTTTTGCTTAACGATTGCCACCTGAGGTAGCCTCTGTTGCCCATCCTCGTCAGTTTCAGAGGGTTGATTTCTCAGTGCTGCTTTTTCCCCAGGTCTCCACGCACTTGCGTGTTTCTTTTGCTTAAAGTTTGCCACCTGAAGCCAGCCTCTCTTGCCCATCTTCCTCAGTTTCAGAGGGTAGATATTTCAGGGTTGCTTTTTCCCCAGGTCTCCACGCCTTTGGGTTTTGTTTTTGCTTAAGGATTGCCACCTGATGTAGCCTCTGTTGCCCTTGTTCCTCAGTTTCAGAGGGTGGATTTCTCCGTGTTGCTTTTTCGCCAGGTCTCCACGCCCTTGTGTGTTTCTTTTGCTTCACGATTGCCACCTGAGCTAGCCTCTCTTGCCCATCTTCCTGAGTTTCAGAGGGTCGATATCTCCGTGTTGCAGTTTCCCCATGTCTCCACGCCTTTGTGTGTTTCGTTTGCTTAAAGATTGCCACATGAGCTAGCCTCTGTTGCCCATCTTCCTCAATTTCAGAGGGTTGATATTTCAGGGTTGCTTTTTCCAAAGGTCTCCACGCCCTTGTGTGTTTCTTTTGCTTAACGATTTCCACCTGAGGTAGCATCTGTTGCCCATCCTCATCAGTTTCAGAAGGTAGATTTCTCAGTGCTGCTTTTCCCCCAGGTCTCCACGCCCTTGTGTGTTTGTTTTGCTTAAAGTTTGCCACCTGAGCCAGCCTCTCTTGCCCATCTTCCACAGTTTCAGACGGTAGATATTTCAGGGTTGCTTTTTCCCCAGGTCTCCACGCCTTTGGGTTTTGTTTTTGCTTAAGGATTGCCACCTGAGGTAACCTCTGTTGCCCATCATCCTCAGTTTCAGAGGGTGCATTTCTCCGTGTTGTTTTTTCCACAGATCTCCACGCCCTTCTGTGTTTCTTTTGCTTGACGATTGCCACCTGAGGTAGCCTCTGTTGCTCATCCTCGTCAGTTTCAGAGGGTAGATTTCTCAGTGCTGCTTTTTCCCCAGGTCTCCACGCCCTTGTGTGTTTCTTTTGTTTAACGTTTGCAACCTGAAGCCAGCCTCTCTTGCCCATCTTCCTCAGTTTCAGAGGGTAGATATTTCAGGGTTGCTTTTTCCCCAGGTTTCCACGCCTTTGGGTTTTGTTTTTGCTTAACGATTGCCACCTGAGGTAGCCTCTGTTGCCCATCTTCCTCAGTTTCAGAGGGTGGATTTCTACCTGTTGCTTTTTCCCCAGGTCTCCACGCCCTTGTGTGTTGCTTTTGCTTAAACTTTGCCACCTGAAGCCAGACTCTCTTGCCCATCTTCCTCAGTTTCAGAGGGTAGATATTTCAGGGTTGCTTTTTCCCCAGGTCTCCACGCCTTTGGGTTTTGTTTTTGCTTAACGATTGCCACCTGGGCTAGCCTCTCTTGCCCATCTTCCTCAGTTTCAGAGGGTGGATTTCTCCGTGTTGCTTTTTCCCCAGGTCTCCACGCCCTTGTGTGTTTCTTTTGCTTAAAGATTGCCACCTGAGCTAGCCTCTGTTGCCCATCTTCTTCGGTTTCAGAGGGTAGATTTCTCAGTGTTTCTTTTTCGCCAGCTCTCCACGCCCTTGCGTCTTTTTTTTTTTTCTGCTTAAAGGTTGCAACCTGAGCTAGCTTCTTTTCCCATGTTCGTCAGTTTCAGAGGGTGGATTTCTCCGTGGTGCTTTTTCCGCAGGTCTCCACGCCCTTGTGTGTTTCTTTTGCTCTATGATTGCCACCTGAGGTAGCCTCTGTTGCCCATCCTCGTCAGTTTCAGAGGGTAGATTTCTCAGTGCTCCTTTTTCCCCAGGTCTCCACGCCCTTGTGTGTTTCTTTTGCTTAAAGTTTGCCACCTGAAGCCAGCCTCTCTTGCCCATCTTCCTCAGTTTCAGAGGGTAGATATTTCAGGGTTGCTTTTTCCCCAGGTCTCCACGCCTTTGGGTTTTGTTTTTGCTTAACGATTGCCACCTGAGGTAGCCTCTGTTGCCCATCTTCTTCCGTTTCAGAGGGTGGATTTCTCAGTGTTGCCTTTTCGCCAGCTCCCCACGCCCTTGTGTGTTTCTTTTGCTTAAAGATTGTCACCTGAGCTAGGCACTGTTGCCCTGCTTCCTCAGTTTCAGAGGGTACCTTTTTCAGGGTTGCTTTTTGACCGGGTCTCCTCGCCATTGTATTTTTCTATTTTCTTTTTTTTGCTTAAAGATTGCCACCTGAGCTAGCCTCTGTTGCCCATCTTCTTCGGTTTCAGAGGGTAGATTTCTCAGTGTTTCTTTTTCGCCAGCTCTCCACGCCCTTGCGTCTTTTTTTTTTTCTGCTTAAAGGTTGCAACCTGAGCTAGCTTCTTTTGCCCATGTTCGTCAGTTTCAGAGGGTGGATTTCTCCGTGCTGCTTTTTCCCAAGGTCTCCACGCCCTTGTGTGTTTCTTTTGCTTAACGATTGCCACCTGAGGTAGCCTCTGTTGCCCATCCTCGTCAGTTTCAGAGGGTTGATTTCTCAGTGCTGCTTTTTCCCGAGGTCTCCACGCACTTGCGTGTTTCTTTTGCTTAAAGTTTGCCACCTGAAGCCAGCCTCTCTTGCCCATCTTCCTCAGTTTCAGAGGGTAGATATTTCAGGGTTGCTTTTTCCCCAGGTCTCCACGCCTTTGGGTTTTGTTTTTGCTTAAGGATTGCCACCTGAGGTAGCCTCTGTTGCCCTTGTTCCTCAGTTTCAGAGGGTGGATTTCTCCGTGTTGCTTTTTTGCCAGGTCTCCACGCCCTTGTGTGTTTCTTTTGCTTCACGATTGCCACCTGAGCTAGCCTCTGTTGCCCATCCTCGTCAGTTTCAGAGGGTAGATTTCTCAGTGCTGCTTTTTCCCCAGGTCTCCACGCCCTTGTGTGTTTCTTTTGCTCAAAGTTTGCCACCTGAAGCCAGCCTCTCTTGCCCATCTTCCTCAGTTTCAGAGGGTAGATATTTCAGGGTTGCTTTTTCCCCAGGTCACCACGCCCTTGTGTGTTTCTTTTGCTTAAAGATTGCCACCTGAGCTAGCCTCTGTTGCCCATCTTCTTCCGTTTCAGAGGGTGGATTTCTCAGTGTTGCCTTTTCGCCAGCTCCCCACGCCCTTGTGTGTTTCTTTTGCTTAAAGATTGTCACCTGAGCTAGGCACTGTTGCCCTGCTTCCTCAGTTTCAGAGGGTACCTTTTTCAGGGTTGCTTTTTGACCGGGTCTCCTCGCCATTGTATTTTTCTATTTTCTTTTTTTTGCTTAAAGATTGCCACCTGAGCTAGCCTCTGTTGCCCATCTTCTTCGGTTTCAGAGGGTAGATTTCTCAGTGTTTCTTTTTCGCCAGCTCTCCACGCCCTTGCGTCTTTTTTTTTTTCTGCTTAAAGGTTGCAACCTGAGCTAGCTTCTTTTGTCCATGTTCGTCACTTTCAGAGGCTGGATTTCTGCGTGTTGCTTTTTCCCCAGGTCTCCACTCCCTTGTGTGTTTCTTTTGCTTAAAGTTTGCCACCTGAAGCCAGCCTCTCTTGCCCATCTTCCTCAGATTCAGAGGGTAGATATTTCAGGGTTGCTTTTTCCCCAGGTCTCCACGCCTTTGGGTTTTGTTTTTGCTTAACGATTGCCACCTGAGCTAGCCTCTCTTGCCCATCTTCCTGAGTTTCAGAGGGTCGATATCTCCGTGTTGCAGTTTCCCCATGTCTCCACGCCTTTGTGTGTTTCGTTTGCTTAAAGATTGCCACATGAGCTAGCCTCTGTTGCCCATCTTCCTCAATTTCAGAGGGTTGATATTTCAGGGTTGCTTTTTCCAAAGGTCTCCACGCCCTTGTGTGTTTCTTTTGCTTAACGATTTCCACCTGAGGTAGCATCTGTTGCCCATCCTCATCAGTTTCAGAAGGTAGATTTCTCAGTGCTGCTTTTCCCCCAGGTCTCCACGCCCTTGTGTGTTTGTTTTGCTTAAAGTTTGCCACCTGAGCCAGCCTCTCTTGCCCATCTTCCACAGTTTCAGACGGTAGATATTTCAGGGTTGCTTTTTCCCCAGGTCTCCACGCCTTTGGGTTTTGTTTTTGCTTAAGGATTGCCACCTGAGGTAACCTCTGTTGCCCATCATCCTCAGTTTCAGAGGGTGCATTTCTCCGTGTTGTTTTTTCCACAGATCTCCACGCCCTTCTGTGTTTCTTTTGCTTGACGATTGCCACCTGAGGTAGCCTCTGTTGCTCATCCTCGTCAGTTTCAGAGGGTAGATTTCTCAGTGCTGCTTTTTCCCCAGGTCTCCACGCCCTTGTGTGTTTCTTTTGTTTAACGTTTGCAACCTGAAGCCAGCCTCTCTTGCCCATCTTCCTCAGTTTCAGAGGGTAGATATTTCAGGGTTGCTTTTTCCCCAGGTTTCCACGCCTTTGGGTTTTGTTTTTGCTTAACGATTGCCACCTGAGGTAGCCTCTGTTGCCCATCTTCCTCAGTTTCAGAGGGTGGATTTCTACCTGTTGCTTTTTCCCCAGGTCTCCACGCCCTTGTGTGTTGCTTTTGCTTAAACTTTGCCACCTGAAGCCAGACTCTCTTGCCCATCTTCCTCAGTTTCAGAGGGTAGATATTTCAGGGTTGCTTTTTCCCCAGGTCTCCACGCCTTTGGGTTTTGTTTTTGCTTAACGATTGCCACCTGGGCTAGCCTCTCTTGCCCATCTTCCTCAGTTTCAGAGGGTGGATTTCTCCGTGTTGCTTTTTCCCCAGGTCTCCACGCCCTTGTGTGTTTCTTTTGCTTAAAGATTGCCACCTGAGCTAGCCTCTGTTGCCCATCTTCTTCGGTTTCAGAGGGTAGATTTCTCAGTGTTTCTTTTTCGCCAGCTCTCCACGCCCTTGCGTCTTTTTTTTTTTTCTGCTTAAAGGTTGCAACCTGAGCTAGCTTCTTTTCCCATGTTCGTCAGTTTCAGAGGGTGGATTTCTCCGTGGTGCTTTTTCCGCAGGTCTCCACGCCCTTGTGTGTTTCTTTTGCTCTATGATTGCCACCTGAGGTAGCCTCTGTTGCCCATCCTCGTCAGTTTCAGAGGGTAGATTTCTCAGTGCTCCTTTTTCCCCAGGTCTCCACGCCCTTGTGTGTTTCTTTTGCTTAAAGTTTGCCACCTGAAGCCAGCCTCTCTTGCCCATCTTCCTCAGTTTCAGAGGGTAGATATTTCAGGGTTGCTTTTTCCCCAGGTCTCCACGCCTTTGGGTTTTGTTTTTGCTTAACGATTGCCACCTGAGGTAGCCTCTGTTGCCCATCTTCTTCCGTTTCAGAGGGTGGATTTCTCAGTGTTGCCTTTTCGCCAGCTCCCCACGCCCTTGTGTGTTTCTTTTGCTTAAAGATTGTCACCTGAGCTAGGCACTGTTGCCCTGCTTCCTCAGTTTCAGAGGGTACCTTTTTCAGGGTTGCTTTTTGACCGGGTCTCCTCGCCATTGTATTTTTCTATTTTCTTTTTTTTGCTTAAAGATTGCCACCTGAGCTAGCCTCTGTTGCCCATCTTCTTCGGTTTCAGAGGGTAGATTTCTCAGTGTTTCTTTTTCGCCAGCTCTCCACGCCCTTGCGTCTTTTTTTTTTTCTGCTTAAAGGTTGCAACCTGAGCTAGCTTCTTTTGCCCATGTTCGTCAGTTTCAGAGGGTGGATTTCTCCGTGCTGCTTTTTCCCAAGGTCTCCACGCCCTTGTGTGTTTCTTTTGCTTAACGATTGCCACCTGAGGTAGCCTCTGTTGCCCATCCTCGTCAGTTTCAGAGGGTTGATTTCTCAGTGCTGCTTTTTCCCGAGGTCTCCACGCACTTGCGTGTTTCTTTTGCTTAAAGTTTGCCACCTGAAGCCAGCCTCTCTTGCCCATCTTCCTCAGTTTCAGAGGGTAGATATTTCAGGGTTGCTTTTTCCCCAGGTCTCCACGCCTTTGGGTTTTGTTTTTGCTTAAGGATTGCCACCTGAGGTAGCCTCTGTTGCCCTTGTTCCTCAGTTTCAGAGGGTGGATTTCTCCGTGTTGCTTTTTTGCCAGGTCTCCACGCCCTTGTGTGTTTCTTTTGCTTCACGATTGCCACCTGAGCTAGCCTCTGTTGCCCATCCTCGTCAGTTTCAGAGGGTAGATTTCTCAGTGCTGCTTTTTCCCCAGGTCTCCACGCCCTTGTGTGTTTCTTTTGCTCAAAGTTTGCCACCTGAAGCCAGCCTCTCTTGCCCATCTTCCTCAGTTTCAGAGGGTAGATATTTCAGGGTTGCTTTTTCCCCAGGTCACCACGCCCTTGTGTGTTTCTTTTGCTTAAAGATTGCCACCTGAGCTAGCCTCTGTTGCCCATCTTCTTCCGTTTCAGAGGGTGGATTTCTCAGTGTTGCCTTTTCGCCAGCTCCCCACGCCCTTGTGTGTTTCTTTTGCTTAAAGATTGTCACCTGAGCTAGGCACTGTTGCCCTGCTTCCTCAGTTTCAGAGGGTACCTTTTTCAGGGTTGCTTTTTGACCGGGTCTCCTCGCCATTGTATTTTTCTATTTTCTTTTTTTTGCTTAAAGATTGCCACCTGAGCTAGCCTCTGTTGCCCATCTTCTTCGGTTTCAGAGGGTAGATTTCTCAGTGTTTCTTTTTCGCCAGCTCTCCACGCCCTTGCGTCTTTTTTTTTTTCTGCTTAAAGGTTGCAACCTGAGCTAGCTTCTTTTGTCCATGTTCGTCACTTTCAGAGGCTGGATTTCTGCGTGTTGCTTTTTCCCCAGGTCTCCACTCCCTTGTGTGTTTCTTTTGCTTAAAGTTTGCCACCTGAAGCCAGCCTCTCTTGCCCATCTTCCTCAGATTCAGAGGGTAGATATTTCAGGGTTGCTTTTTCCCCAGGTCTCCACGCCTTTGGGTTTTGTTTTTGCTTAACGATTGCCACCTGAGCTAGCCTCTCTTGCCCATCTTCCTGAGTTTCAGAGGGTCGATATCTCCGTGTTGCAGTTTCCCCATGTCTCCACGCCTTTGTGTGTTTCGTTTGCTTAAAGATTGCCACATGAGCTAGCCTCTGTTGCCCATCTTCCTCAATTTCAGAGGGTTGATATTTCAGGGTTGCTTTTTCCAAAGGTCTCCACGCCCTTGTGTGTTTCTTTTGCTTAACGATTTCCACCTGAGGTAGCATCTGTTGCCCATCCTCATCAGTTTCAGAAGGTAGATTTCTCAGTGCTGCTTTTCCCCCAGGTCTCCACGCCCTTGTGTGTTTGTTTTGCTTAAAGTTTGCCACCTGAGCCAGCCTCTCTTGCCCATCTTCCACAGTTTCAGACGGTAGATATTTCAGGGTTGCTTTTTCCCCAGGTCTCCACGCCTTTGGGTTTTGTTTTTGCTTAAGGATTGCCACCTGAGGTAACCTCTGTTGCCCATCATCCTCAGTTTCAGAGGGTGCATTTCTCCGTGTTGTTTTTTCCACAGATCTCCACGCCCTTCTGTGTTTCTTTTGCTTGACGATTGCCACCTGAGGTAGCCTCTGTTGCTCATCCTCGTCAGTTTCAGAGGGTAGATTTCTCAGTGCTGCTTTTTCCCCAGGTCTCCACGCCCTTGTGTGTTTCTTTTGTTTAACGTTTGCAACCTGAAGCCAGCCTCTCTTGCCCATCTTCCTCAGTTTCAGAGGGTAGATATTTCAGGGTTGCTTTTTCCCCAGGTTTCCACGCCTTTGGGTTTTGTTTTTGCTTAACGATTGCCACCTGAGGTAGCCTCTGTTGCCCATCTTCCTCAGTTTCAGAGGGTGGATTTCTACCTGTTGCTTTTTCCCCAGGTCTCCACGCCCTTGTGTGTTGCTTTTGCTTAAACTTTGCCACCTGAAGCCAGACTCTCTTGCCCATCTTCCTCAGTTTCAGAGGGTAGATATTTCAGGGTTGCTTTTTCCCCAGGTCTCCACGCCTTTGGGTTTTGTTTTTGCTTAACGATTGCCACCTGGGCTAGCCTCTCTTGCCCATCTTCCTCAGTT
Organism: Equus asinus; assembly: GCF_041296235.1. Lineage (NCBI taxonomy): Eukaryota > Metazoa > Chordata > Mammalia > Perissodactyla > Equidae > Equus > Equus asinus. The sequence goes on along the minus strand of NC_091816.1, from coordinate 46,186,905 downwards.
TCAGAGGGTGGATTTCTCCGTGTTGCTTTTTCCCCAGGTCTCCACGCCCTTGTGTGTTTCTTTTGCTTAAAGATTGCCACCTGAGCTAGCCTCTGTTGCCCATCTTCTTCGGTTTCAGAGGGTAGATTTCTCAGTGTTTCTTTTTCGCCAGCTCTCCACGCCCTTGCGTCTTTTTTTTTTTTCTGCTTAAAGGTTGCAACCTGAGCTAGCTTCTTTTCCCATGTTCGTCAGTTTCAGAGGGTGGATTTCTCCGTGGTGCTTTTTCCGCAGGTCTCCACGCCCTTGTGTGTTTCTTTTGCTCTATGATTGCCACCTGAGGTAGCCTCTGTTGCCCATCCTCGTCAGTTTCAGAGGGTAGATTTCTCAGTGCTCCTTTTTCCCCAGGTCTCCACGCCCTTGTGTGTTTCTTTTGCTTAAAGTTTGCCACCTGAAGCCAGCCTCTCTTGCCCATCTTCCTCAGTTTCAGAGGGTAGATATTTCAGGGTTGCTTTTTCCCCAGGTCTCCACGCCTTTGGGTTTTGTTTTTGCTTAACGATTGCCACCTGAGGTAGCCTCTCTTGCCCATCGTCCTGAGTTTCAGAGGGTGGATTTCTCCGTGTTGCTTTTTCCCCAGGTCTCCACGCCCTTGTGTGTTTCTTTTGCTTAAAGATTGTCACCTGAGCTAGGCACTGTTGCCCTGCTTCCTCAGTTTCAGAGGGTACCTTTTTCAGGGTTGCTTTTTCACCGGGTCTCCTCGCCATTGTATTTTTCTATTTTCTTTTTTTTGCTTAAAGATTGCCACCTGAGCTAGCCTCTGTTGCCCATCTTCTTCGGTTTCAGAGGGTGGATTTCTCCGTGTTGCTTTTTCCCCAGGTCTCCACGCCCTTGCGTGTTTCTTTTGCTTAACGATTGCCACCTGAGGTAGCCTCTGTTGCCCATCCTCGTCAGTTTCAGAGGGTTGATTTCTCAGTGCTGCTTTTTCCCCAGGTCTCCACGCCATTGCGTGTTTCTTTTGCTTAAAGTTTGCCACCTGAAGCCAGCTTCTCTTGCCCATCTTCCTCAGTTTCAGAGGGTAGATATTTCAGGGTTGCTTTTTCCCCAGGTCTCCACGCCTTTGGGTTTTGTTTTTGCTTAACGATTGCCACCTGAGTTAGCCTCTGTTGCCCTTGTTCCTCAGTTTCAGAGGGTGGATTTCTCCGTGTTGCTTTTTCGCCAGCTCCCCACGCCCTTGTGTGTTTCTTTTGCTTAAAGATTGTCACCTGAGCTAGGCACTGTTGCCCTGCTTCCTCAGTTTCAGAGGGTACCTTTTTCAGGGTTGCTTTTTGACCGGGTCTCCTCGCCATTGTATTTTTCTATTTTCTTTTTTTTGCTTAAAGATTGCCACCTGAGCTAGCCTCTGTTGCCCATCTTCTTCGGTTTCAGAGGGTAGATTTCTCAGTGTTTCTTTTTCGCCAGCTCTCCACGCCCTTGCGTCTTTTTTTTTTTCTGCTTAAAGGTTGCAACCTGAGCTAGCTTCTTTTGCCCATGTTCCTCAGTTTCAGAGGGTGGATTTCTCCGTGCTGCTTTTTCCCAAGGTCTCCACGCCCTTGTGTGTTTCTTTTGCTTAACGATTGCCACCTGAGGTAGCCTCTGTTGCCCATCCTCGTCAGTTTCAGAGGGTTGATTTCTCAGTGCTGCTTTTTCCCCAGGTCTCCACGCACTTGCGTGTTTCTTTTGCTTAAAGTTTGCCACCTGAAGCCAGCCTCTCTTGCCCATCTTCCTCAGTTTCAGAGGGTAGATATTTCAGGGTTGCTTTTTCCCCAGGTCTCCACGCCTTTGGGTTTTGTTTTTGCTTAAGGATTGCCACCTGATGTAGCCTCTGTTGCCCTTGTTCCTCAGTTTCAGAGGGTGGATTTCTCCGTGTTGCTTTTTCGCCAGGTCTCCACGCCCTTGTGTGTTTCTTTTGCTTCACGATTGCCACCTGAGCTAGCCTCTGTTGCCCATCCTCGTCAGTTTCAGAGGGTAGATTTCTCAGTGCTGCTTTTTCCCCAGGTCTCCACGCCCTTGTGTGTTTCTTTTGCTCAAAGTTTGCCACCTGAAGCCAGTCTCTCTTGCCCATCTTCCTCAGTTTCAGAGGGTAGATATTTCAGGGTTGCTTTTTCCCCAGGTCACCACGCCCTTGTGTGTTTCTTTTGTTTAACGTTTGCAACCTGAAGCCAGCCTCTCTTGCCCATCTTCCTCAGTTTCAGAGGGTAGATATTTCAGGGTTGCTTTTTCCCCAGGTTTCCACGCCTTTGGGTTTTGTTTTTGCTTAACGATTGCCACCTGAGGTAGCCTCTGTTGCCCATCTTCCTCAGTTTGAGAGGGTGGATTTCTACCTGTTGCTTTTTCCCCAGGTCTCCACGCCCTTGTGTGTTGCTTTTGCTTAAACTTTGCCACCTGAAGCCAGACTCTCTTGCCCATCTTCCTCAGTTTCAGAGGGTAGATATTTCAGGGTTGCTTTTTCCCCAGGTCTCCACGCCTTTGGGTTTTGTTTTTGCTTAACGATTGCCACATGGGCTAGCCTCTCTTGCCCATCTTCCTCAGTTTCAGAGGGTGGATTTCTCCGTGTTGCTTTTTCCCCAGGTCTCCACGCCCTTGTGTGTTTCTTTTGCTTAAAGATTGCCACCTGAGCTAGCCTCTGTTGCCCATCTTCTTCGGTTTCAGAGGGTAGATTTCTCAGTGTTTCTTTTTCGCCAGCTCTCCACGCCCTTGCGTCTTTTTTTTTTTTCTGCTTAAAGGTTGCAACCTGAGCTAGCTTCTTTTCCCATGTTCGTCAGTTTCAGAGGGTGGATTTCTCCGTGGTGCTTTTTCCGCAGGTCTCCACGCCCTTGTGTGTTTCTTTTGCTCTATGATTGCCACCTGAGGTAGCCTCTGTTGCCCATCCTCGTCAGTTTCAGAGGGTAGATTTCTCAGTGCTCCTTTTTCCCCAGGTCTCCACGCCCTTGTGTGTTTCTTTTGCTTAAAGTTTGCCACCTGAAGCCAGCCTCTCTTGCCCATCTTCCTCAGTTTCAGAGGGTAGATATTTCAGGGTTGCTTTTTCCCCAGGTCTCCACGCCTTTGGGTTTTGTTTTTGCTTAACGATTGCCACCTGAGGTAGCCTCTCTTGCCCATCGTCCTGAGTTTCAGAGGGTGGATTTCTCCGTGTTGCTTTTTCCCCAGGTCTCCACGCCCTTGTGTGTTTCTTTTGCTTAAAGATTGTCACCTGAGCTAGGCACTGTTGCCCTGCTTCCTCAGTTTCAGAGGGTACCTTTTTCAGGGTTGCTTTTTCACCGGGTCTCCTCGCCATTGTATTTTTCTATTTTCTTTTTTTTGCTTAAAGATTGCCACCTGAGCTAGCCTCTGTTGCCCATCTTCTTCGGTTTCAGAAGGTGGATTTCTCCGTGTTGCTTTTTCCCCAGGTCTCCACGCCCTTGCGTGTTTCTTTTGCTTAACGATTGCCACCTGAGGTAGCCTCTGTTGCCCATCCTCGTCAGTTTCAGAGGGTTGATTTCTCAGTGCTGCTTTTTCCCCAGGTCTCCACGCCATTGCGTGTTTCTTTTGCTTAAAGTTTGCCACCTGAAGCCAGCTTCTCTTGCCCATCTTCCTCAGTTTCAGAGGGTAGATATTTCAGGGTTGCTTTTTCCCCAGGTCTCCACGCCTTTGGGTTTTGTTTTTGCTTAACGATTGCCACCTGAGTTAGCCTCTGTTGCCCTTGTTCCTCAGTTTCAGAGGGTGGATTTCTCCGTGTTGCTTTTTCGCCAGCTCCCCACGCCCTTGTGTGTTTCTTTTGCTTAAAGATTGCCACCTGAGCTAGGCACTGTTGCCCTGCTTCCTCAGTTTCAGAGGGTACCTTTTTCAGGGTTGCTTTTTGACCGGGTCTCCTCGCCATTGTATTTTTCTATTTTCTTTTTTTTGCTTAAAGATTGCCACCTGAGCTAGCCTCTGTTGCCCATCTTCTTCGGTTTCAGAGGGTAGATTTCTCAGTGTTTCTTTTTCACCAGCTCTCCACGCCCTTGCGTCTTTTTTTTTTCTGCTTAAAGGTTGCAACCTGAGCTAGCTTCTTTTGCCCATGTTCGTCAGTTTCAGAGGGTGGATTTCTCCGTGCTGCTTTTTCCCAAGGTCTCCACGCCCTTGTGTGTTTCTTTTGCTTAACGATTGCCACCTGAGGTAGCCTCTGTTGCCCATCTTCCTCAATTTCAGAGGGTTGATATTTCAGGGTTGCTTTTTCCAAAGGTCTCCACGCCCTTGTGTGTTTCTTTTGCTTAACGATTTCCAACTGAGGTAGCATCTGTTGCCCATCCTCATCAGTTTCAGAAGGTAGATTTCTCAGTGCTGCTTTTCCCCCAGGTCTCCACGCCCTTGTGTGTTTGTTTTGCTTAAAGTTTGCCACCTGAGCCAGCCTCTCTTGCCCATCTTCCACAGTTTCAGACGGTAGATATTTCAGGGTTGCTTTTTCCCCAGGTCTCCACGCCTTTGGGTTTTGTTTTTGCTTAAGGATTGCCACCTGAGGTAGCCTCTGTTGCCCATCTTCCTCAGTTTCAGAGGGTGGATTTCTCCGTGTTGCTTTTTCCACAGGTCTCCAAGCCCTTGTGTGTTTCTTTTGCTTAACGATTGCCACCTGACCTAGCCTCTGTTGCCCATCCTCGTCAGTTTCAGAGGGTAGATTTCCCCGTGTTGCTTTTTCCCCAGGTCTCCACGCCCTTGTGTGTTTCTTTTGCTTAACGTTTGCCACCTGAAGCCAGCCTCTCTTGCCCATCTTCCTCAGTTTCAGAGGGTAGATATTTCAGGGTTGCTGTTTCCCCAGGTCTCCACGCCCTTTTGTGTTTCTTTTGCTTAACGATTGCCACCTGAAGCCAGCCTCTCTTGCCCATCTTCCTCAGTTTCAGAGGGTGGATTTCTCCGTGTTGATTTTTCCCCAGGTCTCCACGCCCTTGTGTGTTTCTTTTGCTTGAAGATTGCCACCTGAGCTAGCCTCTGTTGCCCATCTTCGTCCGTTTCAGAGGGTGGATTTCTCAGTGTTGCCTTTTCGCCAGCTCCCCACGCCCTTGTGTGTTTCTTTTGCTTAAAGATTGTCACCTGAGCTAGGCACTGTTGCCCTGCTTCCTCAGTTTCAGAGGGTACCTTTTTCCGGGTAGCTTTTTGACCGGGTCTCCTCGCCATTGTATTATTCTGTTTCACATTTTTGCATAAAGATTGGCACCTGAGCTAGCCTCTGTTACCCATCTTCTTCGGTTTCAGAGGGTAGATTTCTCAGTGTTTCTTTTTCGCCAGCTCTCCACGCCCTTGCGTCTTTTTTTTTTCTGCTTAAAGGTTGCAACCTGAGCTAGCTTCTTTTGCCAATGTTCGTCAGTTTCAGAGGGTAGATTTCCCCGTGTTGCTTTTTCCCCAGGTCTCCACGCCCTTGTGTGTTTCTTTTGCTTAACGTTTGCCACCTGAAGCCAGCCTCTCTTGCCCATCTTCCTCAGTTTCAGAGGGTAGATATTTCAGGGTTGCTGTTTCCCCAGGTCTCCACGCCCTTTTGTGTTTCTTTGGCTTAACGATTGCCACCTGAAGCCAGCCTCTCTTGCCCATCTTCCTCAGTTTCAGAGGGTGGATTTCTCCGTGTTGCTTTTTCCCCAGGTCTCCACGCCCTTGTGTGTTTCTTTTGCCTAACGATTGCCACCTGAGCTAGCCTCTGTTGCCCATCTTCGTCCGTTTCAGAGGGTGGATTTCTCAGTGTTGCCTTTTCGCCAGCTCCCCACGCCCTTGTGTGTTTCTTTTGCTTAAAGATTGTCACCTGAGCTAGGCACTGTTGCCCTGCTTCCTCAGTTTCAGAGGGTACCTTTTTCAGGGTAGCTTTTTGACCTGGTCTCCTCGCAATTGTATTTTTCTATTTCACTTTTTTTGCATAAAGATTGCCACCTGAGCTAGCCTCTGTTGCCCATCTTCTTCGGTTTCAGAGGGTAGATTTCTCAGTGTTTCTTTTTCACCAGCTCTCCACGCCCTTGCGTCATTTTTTTTTCTGATTAAAGGTTGCAACCTGAGCTAGCTTCTTTTGCCCATGTTCGTCATTTTCAGAGGCTTGATTTCTCCGTGTTGCTTTTTCCCCAGGTCTCCACGCCCTTGTGTGTTTCTTTTGCTTAAAGTTTGCCACCTGAAGCCAGCCTCTCTTGCCCATCTTCCTCAGTTTCAGAGGGTAGATATTTCAGGGTTGCTTTTTCCCCAGGTCTCCACGCCTTTGGGTTTTGTTTTTGCTTAACGATTGCCACCTGAGGTAGCCTCTGTTGCCCATCTTCCTCAGTTTCAGAGGGTGGATTTCTACCTGTTGCTTTTTCCCCAGGTCTCCACGCCCTTGTGTGTTGCTTTTGCTTAAACTTTGCCACCTGAAGCCAGACTCTCTTGCCCATCTTCCTCAGTTTCAGAGGGTAGATATTTCAGGGTTGCTTTTTCCCCAGGTCTCCACGCCTTTGGGTTTTGTTTTTGCTTAACGATTGCCACATGGGCTAGCCTCTCTTGCCCATCTTCCTCAGTTTCAGAGGGTGGATTTCTCCGTGTTGCTTTTTCCCCAGGTCTCCACGCCCTTGTGTGTTTCTTTTGCTTAAAGATTGCCACCTGAGCTAGCCTCTGTTGCCCATCTTCTTCGGTTTCAGAGGGTAGATTTCTCAGTGTTTCTTTTTCGCCAGCTCTCCACGCCCTTGCGTCTTTTTTTTTTTTCTGCTTAAAGGTTGCAACCTGAGCTAGCTTCTTTTCCCATGTTCGTCAGTTTCAGAGGGTGGATTTCTCCGTGGTGCTTTTTCCGCAGGTCTCCACGCCCTTGTGTGTTTCTTTTGCTCTATGATTGCCACCTGAGGTAGCCTCTGTTGCCCATCCTCGTCAGTTTCAGAGGGTAGATTTCTCAGTGCTCCTTTTTCCCCAGGTCTCCACGCCCTTGTGTGTTTCTTTTGCTTAAAGTTTGCCACCTGAAGCCAGCCTCTCTTGCCCATCTTCCTCAGTTTCAGAGGGTAGATATTTCAGGGTTGCTTTTTCCCCAGGTCTCCACGCCTTTGGGTTTTGTTTTTGCTTAACGATTGCCACCTGAGGTAGCCTCTCTTGCCCATCGTCCTGAGTTTCAGAGGGTGGATTTCTCCGTGTTGCTTTTTCCCCAGGTCTCCACGCCCTTGTGTGTTTCTTTTGCTTAAAGATTGTCACCTGAGCTAGGCACTGTTGCCCTGCTTCCTCAGTTTCAGAGGGTACCTTTTTCAGGGTTGCTTTTTCACCGGGTCTCCTCGCCATTGTATTTTTCTATTTTCTTTTTTTTGCTTAAAGATTGCCACCTGAGCTAGCCTCTGTTGCCCATCTTCTTTGGTTTCAGAGGGTGGATTTCTCCGTGTTGCTTTTTCCCCAGGTCTCCACGCCCTTGCGTGTTTCTTTTGCTTAACGATTGCCACCTGAGGTAGCCTCTGTTGCCCATCCTCGTCAGTTTCAGAGGGTTGATTTCTCAGTGCTGCTTTTTCCCCAGGTCTCCACGCCATTGCGTGTTTCTTTTGCTTAAAGTTTGCCACCTGAAGCCAGCTTCTCTTGCCCATCTTCCTCAGTTTCAGAGGGTAGATATTTCAGGGTTGCTTTTTCCCCAGGTCTCCACGCCTTTGGGTTTTGTTTTTGCTTAACGATTGCCACCTGAGTTAGCCTCTGTTGCCCTTGTTCCTCAGTTTCAGAGGGTGGATTTCTCCGTGTTGCTTTTTCGCCAGCTCCCCACGCCCTTGTGTGTTTCTTTTGCTTAAAGATTGTCACCTGAGCTAGGCACTGTTGCCCTGCTTCCTCAGTTTCAGAGGGTACCTTTTTCAGGGTTGCTTTTTGACCGGGTCTCCTCGCCATTGTATTTTTCTATTTTCTTTTTTTTGCTTAAAGATTGCCACCTGAGCTAGCCTCTGTTGCCCATCTTCTTCGGTTTCAGAGGGTAGATTTCTCAGTGTTTCTTTTTCGCCAGCTCTCCACGCCCTTGCGTCTTTTTTTTTTTCTGCTTAAAGGTTGCAACCTGAGCTAGCTTCTTTTGCCCATGTTCGTCAGTTTCAGAGGGTGGATTTCTCCGTGCTGCTTTTTCCCAAGGTCTCCACGCCCTTGTGTGTTTCTTTTGCTTAACGATTGCCACCTGAGGTAGCCTCTGTTGCCCATCCTCGTCAGTTTCAGAGGGTTGATTTCTCAGTGCTGCTTTTTCCCCAGGTTTCCACGCACTTGCGTGTTTCTTTTGCTTAAAGTTTGCCACCTGAAGCCAGCCTCTCTTGCCCATCTTCCTCAGTTTCAGAGGGTAGATATTTCAGGGTTGCTTTTTCCCCAGGTCTCCACGCCTTTGGGTTTTGTTTTTGCTTAAGGATTGCCACCTGATGTAGCCTCTGGTGCCCTTGTTCCTCAGTTTCAGAGGGTGGATTTCTCCGTGTTGCTTTTTCGCCAGGTCTCCATGCCCTTGTGTGTTTCTTTTGCTTCACGATTGCCACCTGACCTAGCCTCTGTTGCCCATCCTCGTCAGTTTCAGAGGGTAGATTTCTCAGTGCTGCTTTTTCCCCAGGTCTCCACGCCCTTGTGTGTTTCTTTTGCTCAAAGTTTGCCACCTGAAGCCAGCCTCTCTTGCCCATCTTCCTCAGTTTCAGAGGGTAGATATTTCAGGGTTGCTTTTTCCCCAGGTCACCACGCCCTTGTGTGTTTCTTTTGTTTAACGTTTGCAACCTGAAGCCAGCCTCTCTTGCCCATCTTCCTCAGTTTCAGAGGGTAGATATTTCAGGGTTGCTTTTTCCCCAGGTTTCCACGCCTTTGGGTTTTGTTTTTGCTTAACGATTGCCACCTGAGGTAGCCTCTGTTGCCCATCTTCCTCAGTTTCAGAGGGTGGATTTCTACCTGTTGCTTTTTCCCCAGGTCTCCACGCCCTTGTGTGTTGCTTTTGCTTAAACTTTGCCACCTGAAGCCAGACTCTCTTGCCCATCTTCCTCAGTTTCAGAGGGTAGATATTTCAGGGTTGCTTTTTCCCCAGGTCTCCACGCCTTTGGGTTTTGTTTTTGCTTAACGATTGCCACATGGGCTAGCCTCTCTTGCCCATCTTCCTCAGTTTCAGAGGGTGGATTTCTCCGTGTTGCTTTTTCCCCAGGTCTCCACGCCCTTGTGTGTTTCTTTTGCTTAAAGATTGCCACCTGAGCTAGCCTCTGTTGCCCATCTTCTTCGGTTTCAGAGGGTAGATTTCTCAGTGTTTCTTTTTCGCCAGCTCTCCACGCCCTTGCGTCTTTTTTTTTTTTCTGCTTAAAGGTTGCAACCTGAGCTAGCTTCTTTTCCCATGTTCGTCAGTTTCAGAGGGTGGATTTCTCCGTGGTGCTTTTTCCGCAGGTCTCCACGCCCTTGTGTGTTTCTTTTGCTCTATGATTGCCACCTGAGGTAGCCTCTGTTGCCCATCCTCGTCAGTTTCAGAGGGTAGATTTCTCAGTGCTCCTTTTTCCCCAGGTCTCCACGCCCTTGTGTGTTTCTTTTGCTTAAAGTTTGCCACCTGAAGCCAGCCTCTCTTGCCCATCTTCCTCAGTTTCAGAGGGTAGATATTTCAGGGTTGCTTTTTCCCCAGGTCTCCACGCCTTTGGGTTTTGTTTTTGCTTAACGATTGCCACCTGAGGTAGCCTCTCTTGCCCATCGTCCTGAGTTTCAGAGGGTGGATTTCTCCGTGTTGCTTTTTCCCCAGGTCTCCACGCCCTTGTGTGTTTCTTTTGCTTAAAGATTGTCACCTGAGCTAGGCACTGTTGCCCTGCTTCCTCAGTTTCAGAGGGTACCTTTTTCAGGGTTGCTTTTTCACCGGGTCTCCTCGCCATTGTATATTTCTATTTTCTTTTTTTTGCTTAAAGATTGCCACCTGAGCTAGCCTCTGTTGCCCATCTTCTTCGGTTTCAGAGGGTGGATTTCTCCGTGTTGCTTTTTCCCCAGGTCTCCACGCCCTTGCGTGTTTCTTTTGCTTAACGATTGCCACCTGAGGTAGCCTCTGTTGCCCATCCTCGTCAGTTTCAGAGGGTTGATTTCTCAGTGCTGCTTTTTCCCCAGGTCTCCACGCCATTGCGTGTTTCTTTTGCTTAAAGTTTGCCACCTGAAGCCAGCTTCTCTTGCCCATCTTCCTCAGTTTCAGAGGGTAGATATTTCAGGGTTGCTTTTTCCCCAGGTCTCCACGCCTTTGGGTTTTGTTTTTGCTTAACGATTGCCACCTGAGTTAGCCTCTGTTGCCCTTGTTCCTCAGTTTCAGAGGGTGGATTTCTCCGTGTTGCTTTTTCGCCAGCTCCCCACGCCCTTGTGTGTTTCTTTTGCTTAAAGATTGCCACCTGAGCTAGGCACTGTTGCCCTGCTTCCTCAGTTTCAGAGGGTACCTTTTTCAGGGTTGCTTTTTGACCGGGTCTCCTCGCCATTGTATTTTTCTATTTTCTTTTTTTTGCTTAAAGATTGCCACCTGAGCTAGCCTCTGTTACCCATCTTCTTCGGTTTCAGAGGGTAGATTTCTCAGTGTTTCTTTTTCACCAGCTCTCCACGCCCTTGCGTCTTTTTTTTTTTCTGCTTAAAGGTTGCAACCTGAGCTAGCTTCTTTTGCCCATGTTCGTCAGTTTCAGAGGGTGGATTTCTCCGTGCTGCTTTTTCCCAAGGTCTCCACGCCCTTGTGTGTTTCTTTTGCTTAACGATTGCCACCTGAGCTAGCCTCTGTTGCCCATCTTCCTCAATTTCAGAGGGTTGATATTTCAGGGTTGCTTTTTCCAAAGGTCTCCACACCCTTGTGTGTTTTTTTTGCTTAACGATTGCCACCTGAGGTAGCCTCTGTTGCCCATCCTCGTCAGTTTCAGAGGGTTGATTTCTCAGTGCTGCTTTTTCCCCAGGTTTCCACGCACTTGCGTGTTTCTTTTGCTTAAAGTTTGCCACCTGAAGCCAGCCTCTCTTGCCCATCTTCCTCAGTTTCAGAGGGTAGATATTTCAGGGTTGCTTTTTCCCCAGGTCTCCACGCCTTTGGGTTTTGTTTTTGCTTAAGGATTGCCACCTGATGTAGCCTCTGGTGCCCTTGTTCCTCAGTTTCAGAGGGTGGATTTCTCCGTGTTGCTTTTTCGCCAGGTCTCCACGCCTTTGTGTGTTTCTTTTGCTTCACGATTGCCACCTGAGCTAGCCTCTGTTGCCCATCCTCGTCAGTTTCAGAGGGTAGATTTCTCAGTGCTGCTTTTTCCCCAGGTCTCCACGCCCTTGTGTGTTTCTTTTGCTCAAAGTTTGCCACCTGAAGCCAGCCTCTCTTGCCCATCTTCCTCAGTTTCAGAGGGTAGATATTTCAGGGTTGCTTTTTCCCCAGGTCACCACGCCCTTGTGTGTTTCTTTTGTTTAACGTTTGCAACCTGAAGCCAGCCTCTCTTGCCCATCTTCCTCAGTTTCAGAGGGTAGATATTTCAGGGTTGCTTTTTCCCCAGGTTTCCACGCCTTTGGGTTTTGTTTTTGCTTAACGATTGCCACCTGAGGTAGCCTCTGTTGCCCATCTTCCTCAGTTTCAGAGGGTGGATTTCTACCTGTTGCTTTTTCCCCAGGTCTCCACGCCCTTGTGTGTTGCTTTTGCTTAAACTTTGCCACCTGAAGCCAGACTCTCTTGCCCATCTTCCTCAGTTTCAGAGGGTAGATATTTCAGGGTTGCTTTTTCCCCAGGTCTCCACGCCTTTGGGTTTTGTTTTTGCTTAACGATTGCCACCTGGGCTAGCCTCTCTTGCCCATCTTCCTCAGTTTCAGAGGGTGGATTTCTCCGTGTTGCTTTTTCCCCAGGTCTCCACGCCCTTGTGTGTTTCTTTTGCTTAAAGATTGCCACCTGAGCTAGCCTCTGTTGCCCATCTTCTTCGGTTTCAGAGGGTAGATTTCTCAGTGTTTCTTTTTCGCCAGCTCTCCACGCCCTTGCGTCTTTTTTTTTTTCTGCTTAAAGGTTGCAACCTGAGCTAGCTTCTTTTCCCATGTTCGTCAGTTTCAGAGGGTGGATTTCTCCGTGGTGCTTTTTCCGCAGGTCTCCACGCCCTTGTGTGTTTCTTTTGCTCTATGATTGCCACCTGAGGTAGCCTCTGTTGCCCATCCTCGTCAGTTTCAGAGGGTAGATTTCTCAGTGCTCCTTTTTCCCCAGGTCTCCACGCCCTTGTGTGTTTCTTTTGCTTAAAGTTTGCCACCTGAAGCCAGCCTCTCTTGCCCATCTTCCTCAGTTTCAGAGGGTAGATATTTCAGGGTTGCTTTTTCCCCAGGTCTCCACGCCTTTGGGTTTTGTTTTTGCTTAACGATTGCCACCTGAGGTAGCCTCTCTTGCCCATCGTCCTGAGTTTCAGAGGGTGGATTTCTCCGTGTTGCTTTTTCCCCAGGTCTCCACGCCCTTGTGTGTTTCTTTTGCTTAAAGATTGTCACCTGAGCTAGGCACTGTTGCCCTGCTTCCTCAGTTTCAGAGGGTACCTTTTTCAGGGTTGCTTTTTCACCGGGTCTCCTCGCCATTGTATATTTCTATTTTCTTTTTTTTGCTTAAAGATTGCCACCTGAGCTAGCCTCTGTTGCCCATCTTCTTCGGTTTCAGAGGGTGGATTTCTCCGTGTTGCTTTTTCCCCAGGTCTCCACGCCCTTGCGTGTTTCTTTTGCTTAACGATTGCCACCTGAGGTAGCCTCTGTTGCCCATCCTCGTCAGTTTCAGAGGGTTGATTTCTCAGTGCTGCTTTTTCCCCAGGTCTCCACGCCATTGCGTGTTTCTTTTGCTTAAAGTTTGCCACCTGAAGCCAGCTTCTCTTGCCCATCTTCCTCAGTTTCAGAGGGTAGATATTTCAGGGTTGCTTTTTCCCCAGGTCTCCACGCCTTTGGGTTTTGTTTTTGCTTAACGATTGCCACCTGAGTTAGCCTCTGTTGCCCTTGTTCCTCAGTTTCAGAGGGTGGATTTCTCCGTGTTGCTTTTTCGCCAGCTCCCCACGCCCTTGTGTGTTTCTTTTGCTTAAAGATTGCCACCTGAGCTAGGCACTGTTGCCCTGCTTCCTCAGTTTCAGAGGGTACCTTTTTCAGGGTTGCTTTTTGACCGGGTCTCCTCGCCATTGTATTTTTCTATTTTCTTTTTTTTGCTTAAAGATTGCCACCTGAGCTAGCCTCTGTTACCCATCTTCTTCGGTTTCAGAGGGTAGATTTCTCAGTGTTTCTTTTTCACCAGCTCTCCACGCCCTTGCGTCTTTTTTTTTTTCTGCTTAAAGGTTGCAACCTGAGCTAGCTTCTTTTGCCCATGTTCGTCAGTTTCAAAGGGTGGATTTCTCCGTGCTGCTTTTTCCCAAGGTCTCCACGCCCTTGTGTGTTTCTTTTGCTTAACGATTGCCACCTGAGCTAGCCTCTGTTGCCCATCTTCCTCAATTTCAGAGGGTTGATATTTCAGGGTTGCTTTTTCCAAAGGTCTCCACGCCCTTGTGTGTTTCTTTTGCTTAACGATTTCCAACTGAGGTAGCATCTGTTGCCCATCCTCATCAGTTTCAGAAGGTAGATTTCTCAGTGCTGCTTTTCCCCCAGGTCTCCACGCCCTTGTGTGTTTGTTTTGCTTAAAGTTTGCCACCTGAGCCAGCCTCTCTTGCCCATCTTCCACAGTTTCAGACGGTAGATATTTCAGGGTTGCTTTTTCCCCAGGTCTCCACGCCTTTGGGTTTTGTTTTTGCTTAAGGATTGCCACCTGAGGTAGCCTCTGTTGCCCATCTTCCTCAGTTTCAGAGGGTGGATTTCTCCGTGTTGCTTTTTCCACAGGTCTCCAAGCCCTTGTGTGTTTCTTTTGCTTAACGATTGCCACCTGACCTAGCCTCTGTTGCCCATCCTCGTCAGTTTCAGAGGGTAGATTTCCCCGTGTTGCTTTTTCCCCAGGTCTCCACGCCCTTGTGTGTTTCTTTTGCTTAACGTTTGCCACCTGAAGCCAGCCTCTCTTGCCCATCTTCCTCAGTTTCAGAGGGTAGATATTTCAGGGTTGCTGTTTCCCCAGGTCTCCACGCCCTTTTGTGTTTCTTTTGCTTAACGATTGCCACCTGAAGCCAGCCTCTCTTGCCCATCTTCCTCAGTTTCAGAGGGTGGATTTCTCCGTGTTGATTTTTCCCCAGGTCTCCACGCCCTTGTGTGTTTCTTTTGCTTGAAGATTGCCACCTGAGCTAGCCTCTGTTGCCCATCTTCGTCCGTTTCAGAGGGTGGATTTCTCAGTGTTGCCTTTTCGCCAGCTCACCACGCCCTTGTGTGTTTCTTTTGCTTAAAGATTGTCACCTGAGCTAGGCACTGTTGCCCTGCTTCCTCAGTTTCAGAGGGTACCTTTTTCCGGGTAGCTTTTTGACCGGGTCTCCTCGCCATTGTATTATTCTGTTTCACATTTTTGCATAAAGATTGGCACCTGAGCTAGCCTCTGTTACCCATCTTCTTCGGTTTCAGAGGGTAGATTTCTCAGTGTTTCTTTTTCGCCAGCTCTCCACGCCCTTGCGTCTTTTTTTTTTCTGCTTAAAGGTTGCAACCTGAGCTAGCTTCTTTTGCCAATGTTCGTCAGCTTCAGAGGGTAGATTTCCCCGTGTTGCTTTTTCCCCAGGTCTCCACGCCCTTGTGTGTTTCTTTTGCTTAACGTTTGCCACCTGAAGCCAGCCTCTCTTGCCCATCTTCCTCAGTTTCAGAGGGTAGATATTTCAGGGTTGCTGTTTCCCCAGGTCTCCACGCCCTTTTGTGTTTCTTTGGCTTAACGATTGCCACCTGAAGCCAGCCTCTCTTGCCCATCTTCCTCAGTTTCAGAGGGTGGATTTCTCCGTGTTGCTTTTTCCCCAGGTCTCCACGCCCTTGTGTGTTTCTTTTGCCTAACGATTGCCACCTGAGCTAGCCTCTGTTGCCCATCTTCGTCCGTTTCAGAGGGTGGATTTCTCAGTGTTGCCTTTTCGCCAGCTCCCCACGCCCTTGTGTGTTTCTTTTGCTTAAAGATTGTCACCTGAGCTAGGCACTGTTGCCCTGCTTCCTCAGTTTCAGAGGGTACCTTTTTCAGGGTAGCTTTTTGACCTGGTCTCCTCGCCATTGTATTTTTCTATTTCACTTTTTTTGCATAAAGATTGCCACCTGAGCTAGCCTCTGTTGCCCATCTTCTTCGGTTTCAGAGGGTAGATTTCTCAGTGTTTCTTTTTCACCAGCTCTCCACGCCCTTGCGTCATTTTTTTTTCTGATTAAAGGTTGCAACCTGAGCTAGCTTCTTTTGCCCATGTTCGTCATTTTCAGAGGCTTGATTTCTCCGTGTTGCTTTTTCCCCAGGTCTCCACGCCCTTGTGTGTTTCTTTTGCTTAAAGTTTGCCACCTGAAGCCAGCCTCTCTTGCCCATCTTCCTCAGTTTCAGAGGGTAGATATTTCAGGGTTGCTTTTTCCCCAGGTCTCCACGCCTTTGGGTTTTGTTTTTGCTTAACGATTGCCACCTGAGGTAGCCTCTGTTGCCCATCTTCCTCAGTTTCAGAGGGTGGATTTCTCCGTGTTGCTTTTTCCCCAGGTCTCCACGCCCTTGTGTGTTTCTTTTGCTTAACGATTGCCACCTGAGGTGCCTCTGTTGCCCATCCTCGTCAGTTTCAGAGGGTAGATTTCTCAGTGCTGCTTTTCCCCAGGTCTCCACGCCCTTGTGTGTTTCATTTGCTTAAAGTTTGCCACCTGAAGCCAGCCTCTCTTGCCCATCTTCCTCAGTTTCAGAGGGTAGATATTTCAGGGTTGCTTTTTCCCCAGGTCTCCACGCCCTTGTGTGTTTCTTTTGCTTAAAGATTGCCACCTGAGCTAGCCTCTGTTGCCCATCTTCCTCAATTTCAGAGGGTTGATATTTCAGGGTTGCTTTTTCCAAAGGTCTCCACGCCCTTGTGTGTTTCTTTTGCTTAACGATTTCAACCTGAGGTAGCATCTGTTGCCCATCCTCATCAGTTTCAGAAGGTAGATTTCTCAGTGCTGCTTTTCCCCCAGGTCTCCACGCCCTTGTGTGTTTGTTTTGCTTAAAGTTTGCCACCTGAGCCAGCCTCTCTTGCCCATCTTCCACAGTTTCAGACGGTAGATATTTCAGGGTTGCTTTTTCCCCAGGTCTCCACGCCTTGGGTTTTGTTTTTGCTTAACGATTGCCACCTGAGCTAGCCTCTGATGCCCATGTTCCTCAATTTCAGAGGGTTGATATTTCAGGGTTGCTTTTTCCATAGGTCTCCACGCCCTTGTGTGCTTCTTTTGCTTAACGATTTCCACCTGAGGTAGCATCTGTTGCCCATCCTCATCTGTTTCAGAAGGTAGATTTCTCAGTGCTGCTTTTTCCCCAGGTCTCCACGCCCTTGTGTGCTTCTTTTGCTTAAAGTTTGCCACCTGAAGCCAGCCTCTCTTGCCCATCTTCCTCAGTTTCAGAGGGTAGATATTTCAGGGTTGCTTTTTCCCCAGGTCTCCACGCCTTTGTGTTTTGTTTTTGCTTAACGTATGCCACCTGAGGTAACCTCTGTTGCCCATCATCCTCAGTTTCAGAGGGTGCATTTCTCCGTGTTGCTTTTTCCACAGATCTCCACGCCCTTCTGTGTTTCTTTTGCTTGACGATTGCCACCTGAGGTAGCCTCTGTTGCTCATCCTCGTCAGTTTCAGAGGGTAGATTTCTCAGTGCTGCTTTTTCCCCAGGTCTCCACGCCCTTGTGTGTTTCTTTTGTTTAAAGTTTGCAACCTGAAGCCAGTCTCTCTTGCCCATCTTCCTCATTTTCAGAGGGTAGATATTTCAGGGTTGCTTTTTCCCCAGGTCTCCACGCCTTTGTGTTTTGTTTTTGCTTAACGATTGCCACCTGAGGTAGCCTCTGTTGCCCATCTTCCTCAGTTTCAGAGGGTGGATTTCTACCTGTTGCTTTTTCCCCAGGTCTCCACGCCCTTGTGTGTTGCTTTTGCTTAAACTTTGCCACCTGAAGCCAGACTCTCTTGCCCATCTTCCTCAGTTTCAGATGGTAGATATTTCAGGGTTGCTTTTTCTCCAGGTCTCCACGCCTTTGGGTTTTGTTTTTGCTTAAGGATTGCCACCTGAGGTAGCCTCTGTTGCCCATCTTCCTCAGTTTCAGAGGGTGGATTTCTCCGTGTTGCTTTTTCCCCAGGTCTCCACGCCCTTGTGTGTTTCTTTTGCTTAACGATTGCCACCTGTTGTAGCCTCTGTTGCCCATCCTCGTCAGTTTCAGAGGGTTGATTTCTCAGTGCTGCTTTTTCCCCAGGTCTCCACGCCCTTGTGTGTTTCTTTTGCTTAAAGTTTGCCACCTGAAGCCAGCCTCTCTTGCCCATCTTCCTCAGTTTCAGATGGTAGATATTTCAGGGTTGCTTTTTCCCCAGGTCTCCACGCCTTGGGTTTTGTTTTTGCTTAACGATTGCCACCTGAGCTAGCCTCTGATGCCCATGTTCCTCAATTTCAGAGGGTTGATATTTCAGGGTTGCTTTTTCCATAGGTCTCCACGCCCTTGTGTGTTTCTTTTGCTTAACGATTTCCACCTGAGGTAGCATCTGTTGCCCATCCTCATCTGTTTCAGAAGGTAGATTTCTCAGTGCTGCTTTTCCCCCAGGTCTCCACGCCCTTGTGTGTTTGTTTTGCTTAAAGTTTGCCACCTGAGCCAGCCTCTCTTGCCCATCTTCCACAGTTTCAGACGGTAGATATTTCAGGGTTGCTTTTTCCCCAGGTCTCCACGCCTTTGTGTTTTGTTTTTGCTTAAGGATTGCCACCTGAGGTAACCTCTGTTGCCCATCATCCTCAGTTTCAGAGGGTGCATTTCTCCGTGTTGCTTTTTCCACAGGTCTCCACGCCCTTCTGTGTTTCTTTTGCTTGACGATTGCCACCTGAGGTAGCCTCTGTTGCTCATCCTCGTCAGTTTCAGAGGGTAGATTTCTCAGTGCTGCTTTTTCCCCAGGTCTCCACGCCCTTGTATGTTTCTTTTGTTTAAAGTTTGCAACCTGAAGCCAGCCTCTCATGCCCATCTTCCTCAGTTTCACAGGGTAGATATTTCAGGGTTGCTTTTTCCCCAGGTCTCCACGCCTTTGGGTTTTGTTTTTGCTTAACGATTGCCACCTGAGCTAGCCTCTGTTGCCCATCTTCCTCAATTTCAGAGGGTTGATATTTCAGGGTTGCTTTTTCCAAAGGTCTCCACGCCCTTGTGTGTTTCTTTTGCTTAACGATTTCAACCTGAGGTAGCCTCTGTTGCCCATCCTCGTCAGTTTCAGAGGGTAGATTTCTCAGTGCTGCTTTTTCCCCAGGTCTCCACGCCCTTGTGTGTTTCTTTTGCTTAAAGTTTGCCACCTGAAGCCAGCCTCTCTTGCCCATCTTCCTCAGTTTCAGATGGTAGATATTTCAGGGTTGCTTTTTAGCCAGGTCTCCACGCCTTGGGTTTTGTTTTTGCTTAACGATTGCCACCTGAGCTAGCCTCTGATGCCCATGTTCCTCAATTTCAGAGGGTTGATATTTCAGGGTTGCTTTTTCCATAGGTCTCCACGCCCTTGTGTGTTTCTTCTGCTTAACGATTTGCACCTGAGGTAGCATCTGTTGCCCATCCTCATCTGTTTCAGAAGGTAGATTTCTCAGTGCTGCTTTTTCCCCAGGTCTCCACGCCCTTGTGTGTTTCTTTTGCTTAAAGTTTGCCACCTGAAGCCAGCCTCTCTTGCCCATCTTCCTCAGTTTCAGAGGGTAGATATTTCAGGGTTGCTTTTTCCCCAGGTCTCCACGCCTTTGTGTTTTGTTTTTGCTTAACGTATGCCACCTGAGGTAACCTCTGTTGCCCATCATCCTCAGTTTCAGAGGGTGCATTTCTCCGTGTTGCTTTTTCCACAGATCTCCACGCCCTTCTGTGTTTCTTTTGCTTGACGATTGCCACCTGAGGTAGCCTCTGTTGCTCATCCTCGTCAGTTTCAGAGGGTAGATTTCTCAGTGCTGCTTTTTCCCCAGGTCTCCACGCCCTTGTGTGTTTCTTTTGTTTAAAGTTTGCAACCTGAAGCCAGTCTCTCTTGCCCATCTTCCTCAGTTTCAGAGGGTAGATATTTCAGGGTTGCTTTTTCCCCAGGTCTCCACGCCTTTGTGTTTTGTTTTTGCTTAACGATTGCCACCTGAGGTAGCCTCTGTTGCCCATCTTCCTCAGTTTCAGAGGGTGGATTTCTACCTGTTGCTTTTTCCCCAGGTCTCCACGCCCTTGTGTGTTGCTTTTGCTTAAACTTTGCCACCTGAAGCCAGACTCTCTTGCCCATCTTCCTCAGTTTCAGATGGTAGATATTTCAGGGTTGCTTTTTCCCCAGGTCTACACGCCTTTGGGTTTTGTTTTTGCTTAACGATTGCCACCTGGGCTAGCCTCTCTTGCCCATCTTCCTCAGTTTCAGAGGGTGGATTTCTCCGTGTTGCTTTTTCCCCAGGTCTCCACGCCCTTGTGTGTTTCTTTTGCTTAACGTTTGCCACCTGAAGCCAGCCTCTCTTGCCCATCTTCCTCAGTTTCAGAGGGTAGATATTTCAGGGTTGCTGTTACCCCAGGTCTCCACGCCCTTTTGTGTTTCTTTTGCTTAACGATTGCCACCTGAAGCCAGCCTCTCTTGCCCATCTTCCTCAGTTTCAGAGGGTGGATTTCTCCGTGTTGCTTTTTCCCCAGGTCTCCACGCCCTTGTGTGTTTCTTTTGCTTAAAGATTGCCACCTGAGCTAGCCTCTGTTGCCCATCTTCGTCCGTTTCAGAGGGTGGATTTCTCAGTGTTGCCTTTTCGCCAGCTCCCCACGCCCTTGTGTGTTTCTTTTGCTTAAAGATTGTCACCTGAGCTAGGCACTGTTGCCCTGCTTCCTCAGTTTCAGAGGGTACCTTTTTCAGGGTAGCTTTTTGACCTGGTCTCCTCGCCATTGTATTTTACTATTTCACTTTTTTTGCATAAAGATTGCCACCTGAGCTAGCCTCTGTTGCCCATCTTCTTCGGTTTCAGAGGGTAGATTTCTCAGTGTTTCTTTTTCGCCAGCTCTCCACGCCCTTGCGTCTTTTTTTTTTTCTGATTAAAGGTTGCAACCTGAGCTAGCTTCTTTTGCCCATGTTCGTCATTTTCAGAGGGTTGATTTCTCCGTGTTGCTTTTTCCCCAGGTCTCCACGCCCTTGTGTGTTTCTTTTGCTTAAAGTTTGCCACCTGAAGCCAGCCTCTCTTGCCCATCTTCCTCAGTTTCAGAGGTTAGATATTTCAGGGTTGCTTTTTCCCCAGGTCTCCACGCCTTTGGGTTTTGTTTTTGCTTAACGATTGCCACCTGAGGTAGCCTCTGTTGCCCATCTTCCTTAGTTTCAGAGGGTGGATTTCTCCGTGTTGCTTTTTCCCCAGGTCTCCACGCCCTTGTGTGTTTCTTTTGCTTAACGATTGCCACCTGAGGTAGCCTCTGTTGCCCATCCTCGTCAGTTTCAGAGGGTAGATTTCTCAGTGCTGCTTTTTCCCCAGGTCTCCACGCCCTTGTGTGTTTCTTTTGCTTAAAGTTTGCCACCTGAAGCCAGCCTCTCTTGCCCATCTTCCTCAGTTTCAGAGGGTAGATATTTCAGGGTTGCTTTTTCCCCAGGTCTCCACGCCTTTGGGTTTTGTTTTTGCTTAACGATTGCCACCTGAGCTAGCCTCTGTTGCCCATCTTCCTCAATTTCAGAGGGTTGATATTTCAGGGTTGCTTTTTCCAAAGGTCTCCACGCCCTTCTGTGTTTCTTTTGCTTAACGATTTCCACCTGAGGTAGCATCTGTTGCCCATCCTCATCAGTTTCAGAAGGTAGATTTCTCAGTGCTGCTTTTCCCCAGGTCTCCACGCCCTTGTGTGTTTCTTTTGTTTAACGTTTGCAACCTGAAGCCAGCCTCTCTTGCCCATCTTCCTCAGTTTCAGAGGGTAGATATTTCAGGGTTGCTTTTTCCCCAGGTCTCCACGCCTTTGGGTTTTGTTTTTGCTTAACGATTGCCACCTGAGGTAGCCTCTGTTGCCCATCTTCCTCAGTTTCAGAGGGTGGATTTCTACCTGTTGCTTTTTCCCCAGGTCTCCACGCCCTTGTGTGTTGCTTTTGCTTAAACTTTGCCACCTGAAGCCAGACTCTGTTGCCCATCTTCCTCAGTTTCAGAGGGTAGATATTTCAGGGTTGCTTTTTCCCCAGGTCTCCACGCCTTTGGGTTTTGTTTTTGCTTAACGATTGCCACCTGGGCTAGCCTCTCTTGCCCATCTTCCTCAGTTTCAGAGGGTGGATTTCTCCGTGTTGCTTTTTCCCCAGGTCTCCACGCCCTTGTGTGTTTCTTTTGCTTAAAGATTGCCACCTGAGCTAGCCTCTGTTGCCCATCTTCTTCGGTTTCAGAGGGTAGATTTCTCAGTGTTTCTTTTTCGCCAGCTCTCCACGCCCTTGCGTCTTTTTTTTTTTTTCTGCTTAAAGGTTGCAACCTGAGCTAGCTTCTTTTCCCATGTTCGTCAGTTTCAGAGGGTGGATTTCTCCGTGGTGCTTTTTCCGCAGGTCTCCACGCCCTTGTGTGTTTCTTTTGCTCTATGATTGCCACCTGAGGTAGCCTCTGTTGCCCATCCTCGTCAGTTTCAGAGGGTAGATTTCTCAGTGCTCCTTTTTCCCCAGGTCTCCACGCCCTTGTGTGTTTCTTTTGCTTAAAGTTTGCCACCTGAAGCCAGCCTCTCTTGCCCATCTTCCTCAGTTTCAGAGGGTAGATATTTCAGGGTTGCTTTTTCCCCAGGTCTCCACGCCTTTGGGTTTTGTTTTTGCTTTACGATTGCCACCTGAGGTAGCCTCTCTTGCCCATCGTCCTGAGTTTCAGAGGGTGGATTTCTCCGTGTTGCTTTTTCCCCAGGTCTCCACGCCCTTGTGTGTTTCTTTTGCTTAAAGATTGTCACCTGAGCTAGGCACTGTTGCCCTGCTTCCTCAGTTTCAGAGGGTACCTTTTTCAGGGTTGCTTTTTCACCGGGTCTCCTCGCCATTGTATTTTTCTATTTTCTTTTTTTTGCTTAAAGATTGCCACCTGAGCTAGCCTCTGTTGCCCATCTTCTTCGGTTTCAGAGGGTGGATTTCTCCGTGTTGCTTTTTCCCCAGGTCTCCACGCCCTTGCGTGTTTCTTTTGCTTAACGATTGCCACCTGAGGTAGCCTCTGTTGCCCATCCTCGTCAGTTTCAGAGGGTTGATTTCTCAGTGCTGCTTTTTCCCCAGGTCTCCACGCCATTGCGTGTTTCTTTTGCTTAAAGTTTGCCACCTGAAGCCAGCTTCTCTTGCCCATCTTCCTCAGTTTCAGAGGGTAGATATTTCAGGGTTGCTTTTTCCCCAGGTCTCCACGCCTTTGGGTTTTGTTTTTGCTTAACGATTGCCACCTGAGTTAGCCTCTGTAGCCCTTGTTCCTCAGTTTCAGAGGGTGGATTTCTCCGTGTTGCTTTTTCGCCAGCTCCCCACGCCCTTGTGTGTTTCTTTTGCTTAAAGATTGTCACCTGAGCTAGGCACTGTTGCCCTGCTTCCTCAGTTTCAGAGGGTACCTTTTTCAGGGTTGCTTTTTGACCGGGTCTCCTCGCCATTGTATTTTTCTATTTTCTTTTTTTTGCTTAAAGATTGCCACCTGAGCTAGCCTCTGTTGCCCATCTTCCTCAGTTTCAGAGGGTGGATTTCTACCTGTTGCTTTTTCCCCAGGTCTCCACGCCCTTGTGTGTTGCTTTTGCTTAAACTTTGCCACCTGAAGCCAGACTATGTTGCCCATCTTCCTCAGTTTCAGAGGGTAGATATTTCAGGGTTGCTTTTTCCCCAGGTCTCCACGCCTTTGGGTTTTGTTTTTGCTTAACGATTGCCACCTGGGCTAGCCTCTCTTGCCCATCTTCCTCAGTTTCAGAGGGTGGATTTCTCCGTGTTGCTTTTTCCCCAGGTCTCCACGCCCTTGTGTGTTTCTTTTGCTTAAAGATTGCCACCTGAGCTAGCCTCTGTTGCCCATCTTCTTCGGTTTCAGAGGGTAGATTTCTCAGTGTTTCTTTTTCGCCAGCTCTCCACGCCCTTGCGTCTTTTTTTTTTTTCTGCTTAAAGGTTGCAACCTGAGCTAGCTTCTTTTCCCATGTTCGTCAGTTTCAGAGGGTGGATTTCTCCGTGGTGCTTTTTCCGCAGGTCTCCACGCCCTTGTGTGTTTCTTTTGCTCTATGATTGCCACCTGAGGTAGCCTCTGTTGCCCATCCTCGTCAGTTTCAGAGGGTAGATTTCTCAGTGCTGCTTTTTCCCCAGGTCTCCACGCCCTTGTGTGTTTCTTTTGCTTAAAGTTTGCCACCTGAAGCCAGCCTCTCTTGCCCATCTTCCTCAGTTTCAGAGGGTAGATATTTCAGGGTTGCTTTTTCCCCAGGTCTCCACGCCTTTGGGTTTTGTTTTTGCTTAACGATTGCCACCTGAGGTAGCCTCTGTTGCCCATCTTCCTTAGTTTCAGAGGGTGGATTTCTCCGTGTTGCTTTTTCCCCAGGTCTCCACGCCCTTGTGTGTTTCTTTTGCTTAACGATTGCCACCTGAGGTAGCCTCTGTTGCCCATCCTCGTCAGTTTCAGAGGGTAGATTTCTCAGTGCTGCTTTTTCCCCAGGTCTCCACGCCCTTGTGTGTTTCTTTTGCTTAAAGTTTGCCACCTGAAGCCAGCCTCTCTTGCCCATCTTCCTCAGTTTCAGAGGGTAGATATTTCAGGGTTGCTTTTTCCCCAGGTCTCCACGCCTTTGGGTTTTGTTTTTGCTTAACGATTGCCACCTGAGCTAGCCTCTGTTGCCCATCTTCCTCAATTTCAGAGGGTTGATATTTCAGGGTTGCTTTTTCCAAAGGTCTCCACGCCCTTCTGTGTTTCTTTTGCTTAACGATTTCCACCTGAGGTAGCATCTGTTGCCCATCCTCATCAGTTTCAGAAGGTAGATTTCTCAGTGCTGCTTTTCCCCAGGTCTCCACGCCCTTGTGTGTTTCTTTTGTTTAACGTTTGCAACCTGAAGCCAGCCTCTCTTGCCCATCTTCCTCAGTTTCAGAGGGTAGATATTTCAGGGTTGCTTTTTCCCCAGGTCTCCACGCCTTTGGGTTTTGTTTTTGCTTAACGATTGCCACCTGAGGTAGCCTCTGTTGCCCATCTTCCTCAGTTTCAGAGGGTGGATTTCTACCTGTTGCTTTTTCCCCAGGTCTCCACGCCCTTGTGTGTTGCTTTTGCTTAAACTTTGCCACCTGAAGCCAGACTCTGTTGCCCATCTTCCTCAGTTTCAGAGGGTAGATATTTCAGGGTTGCTTTTTCCCCAGGTCTCCACGCCTTTGGGTTTTGTTTTTGCTTAACGATTGCCACCTGGGCTAGCCTCTCTTGCCCATCTTCCTCAGTTTCAGAGGGTGGATTTCTCCGTGTTGCTTTTTCCCCAGGTCTCCACGCCCTTGTGTGTTTCTTTTGCTTAAAGATTGCCACCTGAGCTAGCCTCTGTTGCCCATCTTCTTCGGTTTCAGAGGGTAGATTTCTCAGTGTTTCTTTTTCGCCAGCTCTCCACGCCCTTGCGTCTTTTTTTTTTTTTCTGCTTAAAGGTTGCAACCTGAGCTAGCTTCTTTTCCCATGTTC
The DNA here is from genome assembly GCF_041296235.1 of Equus asinus. NCBI lineage: Eukaryota > Metazoa > Chordata > Mammalia > Perissodactyla > Equidae > Equus > Equus asinus. Next base: position 46,162,424 of record NC_091816.1, on the reverse strand, counting down.
GTCAGTTTCAGAGGGTGGATTTCTCCGTGGTGCTTTTTCCGCAGGTCTCCACGCCCTTGTGTGTTTCTTTTGCTCTATGATTGCCACCTGAGGTAGCCTCTGTTGCCCATCCTCGTCAGTTTCAGAGGGTAGATTTCTCAGTGCTCCTTTTTCCCCAGGTCTCCACGCCCTTGTGTGTTTCTTTTGCTTAAAGTTTGCCACCTGAAGCCAGCCTCTCTTGCCCATCTTCCTCAGTTTCAGAGGGTAGATATTTCAGGGTTGCTTTTTCCCCAGGTCTCCACGCCTTTGGGTTTTGTTTTTGCTTTACGATTGCCACCTGAGGTAGCCTCTCTTGCCCATCGTCCTGAGTTTCAGAGGGTGGATTTCTCCGTGTTGCTTTTTCCCCAGGTCTCCACGCCCTTGTGTGTTTCTTTTGCTTAAAGATTGTCACCTGAGCTAGGCACTGTTGCCCTGCTTCCTCAGTTTCAGAGGGTACCTTTTTCAGGGTTGCTTTTTCACCGGGTCTCCTCGCCATTGTATTTTTCTATTTTCTTTTTTTTGCTTAAAGATTGCCACCTGAGCTAGCCTCTGTTGCCCATCTTCTTCGGTTTCAGAGGGTGGATTTCTCCGTGTTGCTTTTTCCCCAGGTCTCCACGCCCTTGCGTGTTTCTTTTGCTTAACGATTGCCACCTGAGGTAGCCTCTGTTGCCCATCCTCGTCAGTTTCAGAGGGTTGATTTCTCAGTGCTGCTTTTTCCCCAGGTCTCCACGCCATTGCGTGTTTCTTTTGCTTAAAGTTTGCCACCTGAAGCCAGCTTCTCTTGCCCATCTTCCTCAGTTTCAGAGGGTAGATATTTCAGGGTTGCTTTTTCCCCAGGTCTCCACGCCTTTGGGTTTTGTTTTTGCTTAACGATTGCCACCTGAGTTAGCCTCTGTAGCCCTTGTTCCTCAGTTTCAGAGGGTGGATTTCTCCGTGTTGCTTTTTCGCCAGCTCCCCACGCCCTTGTGTGTTTCTTTTGCTTAAAGATTGTCACCTGAGCTAGGCACTGTTGCCCTGCTTCCTCAGTTTCAGAGGGTACCTTTTTCAGGGTTGCTTTTTGACCGGGTCTCCTCGCCATTGTATTTTTCTATTTTCTTTTTTTTGCTTAAAGATTGCCACCTGAGCTAGCCTCTGTTGCCCATCTTCCTCAGTTTCAGAGGGTGGATTTCTACCTGTTGCTTTTTCCCCAGGTCTCCACGCCCTTGTGTGTTGCTTTTGCTTAAACTTTGCCACCTGAAGCCAGACTATGTTGCCCATCTTCCTCAGTTTCAGAGGGTAGATATTTCAGGGTTGCTTTTTCCCCAGGTCTCCACGCCTTTGGGTTTTGTTTTTGCTTAACGATTGCCACCTGGGCTAGCCTCTCTTGCCCATCTTCCTCAGTTTCAGAGGGTGGATTTCTCCGTGTTGCTTTTTCCCCAGGTCTCCACGCCCTTGTGTGTTTCTTTTGCTTAAAGATTGCCACCTGAGCTAGCCTCTGTTGCCCATCTTCTTCGGTTTCAGAGGGTAGATTTCTCAGTGTTTCTTTTTCGCCAGCTCTCCACGCCCTTGCGTCTTTTTTTTTTTTCTGCTTAAAGGTTGCAACCTGAGCTAGCTTCTTTTCCCATGTTCGTCAGTTTCAGAGGGTGGATTTCTCCGTGGTGCTTTTTCCGCAGGTCTCCACGCCCTTGTGTGTTTCTTTTGCTCTATGATTGCCACCTGAGGTAGCCTCTGTTGCCCATCCTCGTCAGTTTCAGAGGGTAGATTTCTCAGTGCTGCTTTTTCCCCAGGTCTCCACGCCCTTGTGTGTTTCTTTTGCTTAAAGTTTGCCACCTGAAGCCAGCCTCTCTTGCCCATCTTCCTCAGTTTCAGAGGGTAGATATTTCAGGGTTGCTTTTTCCCCAGGTCTCCACGCCTTTGGGTTTTGTTTTTGCTTAACGATTGCCACCTGAGGTAGCCTCTCTTGCCCATCGTCCTGAGTTTCAGAGGGTGGATTTCTCCGTGTTGCTTTTTCCCCAGGTCTCCACGCCTTTGTGTGTTTCTTTTGCTTAAAGATTGTCACCTGAGCTAGGCACTGTTGCCCTGCTTCCTCAGTTTCAGAGGGTACCTTTTTCAGGGTTGCTTTTTCACCGGGTCTCCTCGCCATTGTATTTTTCTATTTTCTTTTTTTTGCTTAAAGATTGCCACCTGAGCTAGCCTCTGTTGCCCATCTTCCTCAATTTCAGAGGGTTGATATTTCAGGGTTGCTTTTTCCAAAGGTCTCCACGCCCTTGTGTGTTTCTTTTGCTTAACGATTTCAACCTGAGGTAGCCTCTGTTGCCCATCCTCGTCAGTTTCAGAGGGTAGATTTCTCAGTGCTGCTTTTTCCCCAGGTCTCCACGCCCTTGTGTGTTTCTTTTGCTTAAAGTTTGCCACCTGAAGCCAGCCTCTCTTGCCCATCTTCCTCAGTTTCAGATGGTAGATATTTCAGGGTTGCTTTTTAGCCAGGTCTCCACGCCTTGGGTTTTGTTTTTGCTTAACGATTGCCACCTGAGCTAGCCTCTGATGCCCATCTTCCTCAGTTTCAGAGGGTGGATTTCTGCCTGTTGCTTTTTCCCCAGGTCTCCACGCCCTTGTGTGTTGCTTTTGCTTAACGATTTCCACCTGAGGTAGCATCTGTTGCCCATCCTCATCTGTTTCAGAAGGTAGATTTCTCAGTGCTGCTTTTCCCCCAGGTCTCCACGCCCTTGTGTGTTTGTTTTGCTTAAAGTTTGCCACCTGAGCCAGCCTCTCTTGCCCATCTTCCACAGTTTCAGACGGTAGATATTTCAGGGTTGCTTTTTCCCCAGGTCTCCACGCCTTTGTGTTTTGTTTTTGCTTAAGGATTGCCACCTGAGGTAACCTCTGTTGCCCATCATCCTCAGTTTCAGAGGGTGCATTTCTCCGTGTTGCTTTTTCCACAGGTCTCCACGCCCTTCTGTGTTTCTTTTGCTTGACGATTGCCACCTGAGGTAGCCTCTGTTGCTCATCCTCGTCAGTTTCAGAGGGTAGATTTCTCAGTGCTGCTTTTTCCCCAGGTCTCCACGCCCTTGTATGTTTCTTTTGTTTAAAGTTTGCAACCTGAAGCCAGCCTCTCATGCCCATCTTCCTCAGTTTCACAGGGTAGATATTTCAGGGTTGCTTTTTCCCCAGGTCTCCACGCCTTTGGGTTTTGTTTTTGCTTAACGATTGCCACCTGAGCTAGCCTCTGTTGCCCATCTTCCTCAATTTCAGAGGGTTGATATTTCAGGGTTGCTTTTTCCAAAGGTCTCCACGCCCTTGTGTGTTTCTTTTGCTTAACGATTTCAACCTGAGGTAGCCTCTGTTGCCCATCCTCGTCAGTTTCAGAGGGTAGATTTCTCAGTGCTGCTTTTTCCCCAGGTCTCCACGCCCTTGTGTGTTTCTTTTGCTTAAAGTTTGCCACCTGAAGCCAGCCTCTCTTGCCCATCTTCCTCAGTTTCAGATGGTAGATATTTCAGGGTTGCTTTTTCCCCAGGTCTCCACGCCTTTGGGTTTTGTTTTTGCTTAACGATTGCCACCTGAGGTAGCCTCTGTTGCCCATCTTCCTTAGTTTCAGAGGGTGGATTTCTCCGTGTTGCTTTTTCCCCAGGTCTCCACGCCCTTGTGTGTTTCTTTTGCTTAACGATTGCCACCTGAGGTAGCCTCTGTTGCCCATCCTCGTCAGTTTCAGAGGGTAGATTTCTCAGTGCTGCTTTTTCCCCAGGTCTCCACGCCCTTGTGTGTTTCTTTTGCTTAAAGTTTGCCACCTGAAGCCAGCCTCTCTTGCCCATCTTCCTCAGTTTCAGAGGGTAGATATTTCAGGGTTGCTTTTTCCCCAGGTCTCCACGCCTTTGGGTTTTGTTTTTGCTTAACGATTGCCACCTGAGCTAGCCTCTGTTGCCCATCTTCCTCAATTTCAGAGGGTTGATATTTCAGGGTTGCTTTTTCCAAAGGTCTCCACGCCCTTCTGTGTTTCTTTTGCTTAACGATTTCCACCTGAGGTAGCATCTGTTGCCCATCCTCATCAGTTTCAGAAGGTAGATTTCTCAGTGCTGCTTTTCCCCAGGTCTCCACGCCCTTGTGTGTTTCTTTTGTTTAACGTTTGCAACCTGAAGCCAGCCTCTCTTGCCCATCTTCCTCAGTTTCAGAGGGTAGATATTTCAGGGTTGCTTTTTCCCCAGGTCTCCACGCCTTTGGGTTTTGTTTTTGCTTAACGATTGCCACCTGAGGTAGCCTCTGTTGCCCATCTTCCTCAGTTTCAGAGGGTGGATTTCTACCTGTTGCTTTTTCCCCAGGTCTCCACGCCCTTGTGTGTTGCTTTTGCTTAAACTTTGCCACCTGAAGCCAGACTCTGTTGCCCATCTTCCTCAGTTTCAGAGGGTAGATATTTCAGGGTTGCTTTTTCCCCAGGTCTCCACGCCTTTGGGTTTTGTTTTTGCTTAACGATTGCCACCTGGGCTAGCCTCTCTTGCCCATCTTCCTCAGTTTCAGAGGGTGGATTTCTCCGTGTTGCTTTTTCCCCAGGTCTCCACGCCCTTGTGTGTTTCTTTTGCTTAAAGATTGCCACCTGAGCTAGCCTCTGTTGCCCATCTTCTTCGGTTTCAGAGGGTAGATTTCTCAGTGTTTCTTTTTCGCCAGCTCTCCACGCCCTTGCGTCTTTTTTTTTTTTTCTGCTTAAAGGTTGCAACCTGAGCTAGCTTCTTTTCCCATGTTCGTCAGTTTCAGAGGGTGGATTTCTCCGTGGTGCTTTTTCCGCAGGTCTCCACGCCCTTGTGTGTTTCTTTTGCTCTATGATTGCCACCTGAGGTAGCCTCTGTTGCCCATCCTCGTCAGTTTCAGAGGGTAGATTTCTCAGTGCTCCTTTTTCCCCAGGTCTCCACGCCCTTGTGTGTTTCTTTTGCTTAAAGTTTGCCACCTGAAGCCAGCCTCTCTTGCCCATCTTCCTCAGTTTCAGAGGGTAGATATTTCAGGGTTGCTTTTTCCCCAGGTCTCCACGCCTTTGGGTTTTGTTTTTGCTTTACGATTGCCACCTGAGGTAGCCTCTCTTGCCCATCGTCCTGAGTTTCAGAGGGTGGATTTCTCCGTGTTGCTTTTTCCCCAGGTCTCCACGCCCTTGTGTGTTTCTTTTGCTTAAAGATTGTCACCTGAGCTAGGCACTGTTGCCCTGCTTCCTCAGTTTCAGAGGGTACCTTTTTCAGGGTTGCTTTTTCACCGGGTCTCCTCGCCATTGTATTTTTCTATTTTCTTTTTTTTGCTTAAAGATTGCCACCTGAGCTAGCCTCTGTTGCCCATCTTCTTCGGTTTCAGAGGGTGGATTTCTCCGTGTTGCTTTTTCCCCAGGTCTCCACGCCCTTGCGTGTTTCTTTTGCTTAACGATTGCCACCTGAGGTAGCCTCTGTTGCCCATCCTCGTCAGTTTCAGAGGGTTGATTTCTCAGTGCTGCTTTTTCCCCAGGTCTCCACGCCATTGCGTGTTTCTTTTGCTTAAAGTTTGCCACCTGAAGCCAGCTTCTCTTGCCCATCTTCCTCAGTTTCAGAGGGTAGATATTTCAGGGTTGCTTTTTCCCCAGGTCTCCACGCCTTTGGGTTTTGTTTTTGCTTAACGATTGCCACCTGAGTTAGCCTCTGTAGCCCTTGTTCCTCAGTTTCAGAGGGTGGATTTCTCCGTGTTGCTTTTTCGCCAGCTCCCCACGCCCTTGTGTGTTTCTTTTGCTTAAAGATTGTCACCTGAGCTAGGCACTGTTGCCCTGCTTCCTCAGTTTCAGAGGGTACCTTTTTCAGGGTTGCTTTTTGACCGGGTCTCCTCGCCATTGTATTTTTCTATTTTCTTTTTTTTGCTTAAAGATTGCCACCTGAGCTAGCCTCTGTTGCCCATCTTCCTCAGTTTCAGAGGGTGGATTTCTACCTGTTGCTTTTTCCCCAGGTCTCCACGCCCTTGTGTGTTGCTTTTGCTTAAACTTTGCCACCTGAAGCCAGACTATGTTGCCCATCTTCCTCAGTTTCAGAGGGTAGATATTTCAGGGTTGCTTTTTCCCCAGGTCTCCACGCCTTTGGGTTTTGTTTTTGCTTAACGATTGCCACCTGGGCTAGCCTCTCTTGCCCATCTTCCTCAGTTTCAGAGGGTGGATTTCTCCGTGTTGCTTTTTCCCCAGGTCTCCACGCCCTTGTGTGTTTCTTTTGCTTAAAGATTGCCACCTGAGCTAGCCTCTGTTGCCCATCTTCTTCGGTTTCAGAGGGTAGATTTCTCAGTGTTTCTTTTTCGCCAGCTCTCCACGCCCTTGCGTCTTTTTTTTTTTTCTGCTTAAAGGTTGCAACCTGAGCTAGCTTCTTTTCCCATGTTCGTCAGTTTCAGAGGGTGGATTTCTCCGTGGTGCTTTTTCCGCAGGTCTCCACGCCCTTGTGTGTTTCTTTTGCTCTATGATTGCCACCTGAGGTAGCCTCTGTTGCCCATCCTCGTCAGTTTCAGAGGGTAGATTTCTCAGTGCTGCTTTTTCCCCAGGTCTCCACGCCCTTGTGTGTTTCTTTTGCTTAAAGTTTGCCACCTGAAGCCAGCCTCTCTTGCCCATCTTCCTCAGTTTCAGAGGGTAGATATTTCAGGGTTGCTTTTTCCCCAGGTCTCCACGCCTTTGGGTTTTGTTTTTGCTTAACGATTGCCACCTGAGGTAGCCTCTCTTGCCCATCGTCCTGAGTTTCAGAGGGTGGATTTCTCCGTGTTGCTTTTTCCCCAGGTCTCCACGCCTTTGTGTGTTTCTTTTGCTTAAAGATTGTCACCTGAGCTAGGCACTGTTGCCCTGCTTCCTCAGTTTCAGAGGGTACCTTTTTCAGGGTTGCTTTTTCACCGGGTCTCCTCGCCATTGTATTTTTCTATTTTCTTTTTTTTGCTTAAAGATTGCCACCTGAGCTAGCCTCTGTTGCCCATCTTCCTCAATTTCAGAGGGTTGATATTTCAGGGTTGCTTTTTCCAAAGGTCTCCACGCCCTTGTGTGTTTCTTTTGCTTAACGATTTCAACCTGAGGTAGCCTCTGTTGCCCATCCTCGTCAGTTTCAGAGGGTAGATTTCTCAGTGCTGCTTTTTCCCCAGGTCTCCACGCCCTTGTGTGTTTCTTTTGCTTAAAGTTTGCCACCTGAAGCCAGCCTCTCTTGCCCATCTTCCTCAGTTTCAGATGGTAGATATTTCAGGGTTGCTTTTTAGCCAGGTCTCCACGCCTTGGGTTTTGTTTTTGCTTAACGATTGCCACCTGAGCTAGCCTCTGATGCCCATCTTCCTCAGTTTCAGAGGGTGGATTTCTGCCTGTTGCTTTTTCCCCAGGTCTCCACGCCCTTGTGTGTTGCTTTTGCTTAACGATTTCCACCTGAGGTAGCATCTGTTGCCCATCCTCATCTGTTTCAGAAGGTAGATTTCTCAGTGCTGCTTTTCCCCCAGGTCTCCACGCCCTTGTGTGTTTGTTTTGCTTAAAGTTTGCCACCTGAGCCAGCCTCTCTTGCCCATCTTCCACAGTTTCAGACGGTAGATATTTCAGGGTTGCTTTTTCCCCAGGTCTCCACGCCTTTGTGTTTTGTTTTTGCTTAAGGATTGCCACCTGAGGTAACCTCTGTTGCCCATCATCCTCAGTTTCAGAGGGTGCATTTCTCCGTGTTGCTTTTTCCACAGGTCTCCACGCCCTTCTGTGTTTCTTTTGCTTGACGATTGCCACCTGAGGTAGCCTCTGTTGCTCATCCTCGTCAGTTTCAGAGGGTAGATTTCTCAGTGCTGCTTTTTCCCCAGGTCTCCACGCCCTTGTATGTTTCTTTTGTTTAAAGTTTGCAACCTGAAGCCAGCCTCTCATGCCCATCTTCCTCAGTTTCACAGGGTAGATATTTCAGGGTTGCTTTTTCCCCAGGTCTCCACGCCTTTGGGTTTTGTTTTTGCTTAACGATTGCCACCTGAGCTAGCCTCTGTTGCCCATCTTCCTCAATTTCAGAGGGTTGATATTTCAGGGTTGCTTTTTCCAAAGGTCTCCACGCCCTTGTGTGTTTCTTTTGCTTAACGATTTCAACCTGAGGTAGCCTCTGTTGCCCATCCTCGTCAGTTTCAGAGGGTAGATTTCTCAGTGCTGCTTTTTCCCCAGGTCTCCACGCCCTTGTGTGTTTCTTTTGCTTAAAGTTTGCCACCTGAAGCCAGCCTCTCTTGCCCATCTTCCTCAGTTTCAGATGGTAGATATTTCAGGGTTGCTTTTTAGCCAGGTCTCCACGCCTTGGGTTTTGTTTTTGCTTAACGATTGCCACCTGAGCTAGCCTCTGATGCCCATGTTCCTCAATTTCAGAGGGTTGATATTTCAGGGTTGCTTTTTCCATAGGTCTCCACGCCCTTGTGTGTTTCTTCTGCTTAACGATTTCCACCTGAGGTAGCATCTGTTGCCCATCCTCATCTGTTTCAGAAGGTAGATTTCTCAGTGCTGCTTTTTCCCCAGGTCTCCACGCCCTTGTGTGTTTCTTTTGCTTAAAGTTTGCCACCTGAAGCCAGCCTCTCTTGCCCATCTTCCTCAGTTTCAGAGGGTAGATATTTCAGGGTTGCTTTTTCCCCAGGTCTCCACGCCTTTGTGTTTTGTTTTTGCTTAACGTATGCCACCTGAGGTAACCTCTGTTGCCCATCATCCTCAGTTTCAGAGGGTGCATTTCTCCGTGTTGCTTTTTCCACAGATCTCCACGCCCTTCTGTGTTTCTTTTGCTTGACGATTGCCACCTGAGGTAGCCTCTGTTGCTCATCCTCGTCAGTTTCAGAGGGTAGATTTCTCAGTGCTGCTTTTTCCCCAGGTCTCCACGCCCTTGTGTGTTTCTTTTGTTTAAAGTTTGCAACCTGAAGCCAGTCTCTCTTGCCCATCTTCCTCAGTTTCAGAGGGTAGATATTTCAGGGTTGCTTTTTCCCCAGGTCTCCACGCCTTTGTGTTTTGTTTTTGCTTAACGATTGCCACCTGAGGTAGCCTCTGTTGCCCATCTTCCTCAGTTTCAGAGGGTGGATTTCTACCTGTTGCTTTTTCCCCAGGTCTCCACGCCCTTGTGTGTTGCTTTTGCTTAAACTTTGCCACCTGAAGCCAGACTCTCTTGCCCATCTTCCTCAGTTTCAGATGGTAGATATTTCAGGGTTGCTTTTTCCCCAGGTCTACACGCCTTTGGGTTTTGTTTTTGCTCAACGATTGCCACCTGGGCTAGCCTCTCTTGCCCATCTTCCTCAGTTTCAGAGGGTGGATTTCTCCGTGTTGCTTTTTCCCCAGGTCTCCACGCCCTTGTGTGTTTCTTTTGCTTAACGTTTGCCACCTGAAGCCAGCCTCTCTTGCCCATCTTCCTCAGTTTCAGAGGGTAGATATTTCAGGGTTGCTGTTACCCCAGGTCTCCACGCCCTTTTGTGTTTCTTTTGCTTAACGATTGCCACCTGAAGCCAGCCTCTCTTGCCCATCTTCCTCAGTTTCAGAGGGTGGATTTCTCCGTGTTGCTTTTTCCCCAGGTCTCCACGCCCTTGTGTGTTTCTTTTGCTTAAAGATTGCCACCTGAGCTAGCCTCTGTTGCCCATCTTCGTCCGTTTCAGAGGGTGGATTTCTCAGTGTTGCCTTTTCGCCAGCTCCCCACGCCCTTGTGTGTTTCTTTTGCTTAAAGATTGTCACCTGAGCTAGGCACTGTTGCCCTGCTTCCTCAGTTTCAGAGGGTACCTTTTTCAGGGTAGCTTTTTGACCTGGTCTCCTCGCCATTGTATTTTACTATTTCACTTTTTTTGCATAAAGATTGCCACCTGAGCTAGCCTCTGTTGCCCATCTTCTTCGGTTTCAGAGGGTAGATTTCTCAGTGTTTCTTTTTCGCCAGCTCTCCACGCCCTTGCGTCTTTTTTTTTTTCTGATTAAAGGTTGCAACCTGAGCTAGCTTCTGTTGCCCATGTTCGTCATTTTCAGAGGGTTGATTTCTCCGTGTTGCTTTTTCCCCAGGTCTCCACGCCCTTGTGTGTTTCTTTTGCTTAAAGTTTGCCACCTGAAGCCAGCCTCTCTTGCCCATCTTCCTCAGTTTCAGAGGTTAGATATTTCAGGGTTGCTTTTTCCCCAGGTCTCCACGCCTTTGGGTTTTGTTTTTGCTTAACGATTGCCACCTGAGGTAGCCTCTGTTGCCCATCTTCCTTAGTTTCACAGGGTGGATTTCTCCGTGTTGCTTTTTCCCCAGGTCTCCACGCCCTTGTGTGTTTCTTTTGCTTAACGATTGCCACCTGAGGTAGCCTCTGTTGCCCATCCTCGTCAGTTTCAGAGGGTAGATTTCTCAGTGCTGCTTTTTCCCCAGGTCTCCACGCCCTTGTGTGTTTCTTTTGCTTAAAGTTTGCCACCTGAAGCCAGCCTCTCTTGCCCATCTTCCTCAGTTTCAGAGGGTAGATATTTCAGGGTTGCTTTTTCCCCAGGTCTCCACGCCTTTGGGTTTTGTTTTTGCTTAACGATTGCCACCTGAGCTAGCCTCTGTTGCCCATCTTCCTCAATTTCAGAGGGTTGATATTTCAGGGTTGCTTTTTCCAAAGGTCTCCACGCCCTTCTGTGTTTCTTTTGCTTAACGATTTCCACCTGAGGTAGCATCTGTTGCCCATCCTCATCAGTTTCAGAAGGTAGATTTCTCAGTGCTGCTTTTCCCCAGGTCTCCACGCCCTTGTGTGTTTCTTTTGTTTAACGTTTGCAACCTGAAGCCAGCCTCTCTTGCCCATCTTCCTCAGTTTCAGAGGGTAGATATTTCAGGGTTGCTTTTTCCCCAGGTCTCCACGCCTTTGGGTTTTGTTTTTGCTTAACGATTGCCACCTGAGGTAGCCTCTGTTGCCCATCTTCCTCAGTTTCAGAGGGTGGATTTCTACCTGTTGCTTTTTCCCCAGGTCTCCACGCCCTTGTGTGTTGCTTTTGCTTAAACTTTGCCACCTGAAGCCAGACTCTGTTGCCCATCTTCCTCAGTTTCAGAGGGTAGATATTTCAGGGTTGCTTTTTCCCCAGGTCTCCACGCCTTTGGGTTTTGTTTTTGCTTAACGATTGCCACCTGGGCTAGACTCTCTTGCCCATCTTCCTCAGTTTCAGAGGGTGGATTTCTCCGTGTTGCTTTTTCCCCAGGTCTCCACGCCCTTGTGTGTTTCTTTTGCTTAAAGATTGCCACCTGAGCTAGCCTCTGTTGCCCATCTTCTTCGGTTTCAGAGGGTAGATTTCTCAGTGTTTCTTTTTCGCCAGCTCTCCACACCCTTGCGTCTTTTTTTTTTTTTCTGCTTAAAGGTTGCAACCTGAGCTAGCTTCTTTTCCCATGTTCGTCAGTTTCTGAGGGTGGATTTCTCCGTGGTGCTTTTTCCGCAGGTCTCCACGCCCTTGTGTGTTTCTTTTGCTCTATGATTGCCACCTGAGGTAGCCTCTGTTGCCCATCCTCGTCAGTTTCAGAGGGTAGATTTCTCAGTGCTCCTTTTTCCCCAGGTCTCCACGCCCTTGTGTGTTTCTTTTGCTTAAAGTTTGCCACCTTAAGCCAGCCTCTCTTGCCCATCTTCCTCAGTTTCAGAGGGTAGATATTTCAGGGTTGCTTTTTCCCCAGGTCTCCACGCCTTTGGGTTTTGTTTTTGCTTTACGATTGCCACCTGAGGTAGCCTCTCTTGCCCATCGTCCTGAGTTTCAGAGGGTGGATTTCTCCGTGTTGCTTTTTCCCCAGGTCTCCACGCCCTTGTGTGTTTCTTTTGCTTAAAGATTGTCACCTGAGCTAGGCACTGTTGCCCTGCTTCCTCAGTTTCAGAGGGTACCTTTTTCAGGGTTGCTTTTTCACCGGGTCTCCTCGCCATTGTATTTTTCTATTTTCTTTTTTTTGCTTAAAGATTGCCACCTGAGCTAGCCTCTGTTGCCCATCTTCTTCGGTTTCAGAGGGTGGATTTCTCCGTGTTGCTTTTTCCCCAGGTCTCCACGCCCTTGCGTGTTTCTTTTGCTTAACGATTGCCACCTGAGGTAGCCTCTGTTGCCCATCCTCGTCAGTTTCAGAGGGTTGATTTCTCAGTGCTGCTTTTTCCCCAGGTCTCCACGCCATTGCGTGTTTCTTTTGCTTAAAGTTTGCCACCTGAAGCCAGCTTCTCTTGCCCATCTTCCTCAGTTTCAGAGGGTAGATATTTCAGGGTTGCTTTTTCCCCAGGTCTCCACGCCTTTGGGTTTTGTTTTTGCTTAACGATTGCCACCTGAGTTAGCCTCTGTAGCCCTTGTTCCTCAGTTTCAGAGGGTGGATTTCTCCGTGTTGCTTTTTCGCCAGCTCCCCACGCCCTTGTGTGTTTCTTTTGCTTAAAGATTGTCACCTGAGCTAGGCACTGTTGCCCTGCTTCCTCAGTTTCAGAGGGTACCTTTTTCAGGGTTGCTTTTTGACCGGGTCTCCTCGCCATTGTATTTTTCTATTTTCTTTTTTTTGCTTAAAGATTGCCACCTGAGCTAGCCTCTGTTGCCCATCTTCCTCAGTTTCAGAGGGTGGATTTCTACCTGTTGCTTTTTCCCCAGGTCTCCACGCCCTTGTGTGTTGCTTTTGCTTAAACTTTGCCACCTGAAGCCCGACTCTCTTGCCCATCTTCCTCAGTTTCAGAGGGTAGATATTTCAGGGTTGCTTTTTCCCCAGGTCTCCACGCCTTTGGGTTTTGTTTTTGCTTAACGATTGCCACCTGGGCTAGCCTCTCTTGCCCATCTTCCTCAGTTTCAGAGGGTGGATTTCTCCGTGTTGCTTTTTCCCCAGGTCTCCACGCCCTTGTGTGTTTCTTTTGCTTAAAGATTGCCACCTGAGCTAGCCTCTGTTGCCCATCTTCTTCGGTTTCAGAGGGTAGATTTCTCAGTGTTTCTTTTTCGCCAGCTCTCCACGCCCTTGCGTCTTTTTTTTTTTTCTGCTTAAAGGTTGCAACCTGAGCTAGCTTCTTTTCCCATGTTCGTCAGTTTCAGAGGGTGGATTTCTCCGTGGTGCTTTTTCCGCAGGTCTCCACGCCCTTGTGTGTTTCTTTTGCTCTATGATTGCCACCTGAGGTAGCCTCTGTTGCCCATCCTCGTCAGTTTCAGAGGGTAGATTTCTCAGTGCTCCTTTTTCCCCAGGTCTCCACGCCCTTGTGTGTTTCTTTTGCTTAAAGTTTGCCACCTGAAGCCAGCCTCTCTTGCCCATCTTCCTCAGTTTCAGAGGGTAGATATTTCAGGGTTGCTTTTTCCCCAGGTCTCCACGCCTTTGGGTTTTGTTTTTGCTTAACGATTGCCACCTGAGGTAGCCTCTCTTGCCCATCGTCCTGAGTTTCAGAGGGTGGATTTCTCCGTGTTGCTTTTTCCCCAGGTCTCCACGCCTTTGTGTGTTTCTTTTGCTTAAAGATTGTCACCTGAGCTAGGCACTGTTGCCCTGCTTCCTCAGTATCAGAGGGTACCTTTTTCAGGGTTGCTTTTTCACCGGGTCTCCTCGCCATTGTATTTTTCTATTTTCTTTTTTTTGCTTAAAGATTGCCACCTGAGCTAGCCTCTGTTGCCCATCTTCTTCGGTTTCAGAGGGTGGATTTCTCCGTGTTGCTTTTTCCCCAGGTCTCCACGCCCTTGCGTGTTTCTTTTGCTTAACGATTGCCACCTGAGGTAGCCTCTGTTGCCCATCCTCGTCAGTTTCAGAGGGTAGATTTCTCAGTGCTGCTTTTCCCCAGGTCTCCACGCCCTTGTGTGTTTCTTTTGCTTAAAGTTTGCCACCTGAAGCCAGCCTATCTTGCCCATCTTCCTCAGTTTCAGAGGGTAGATATTTCAGGGTTGCTTTTTCCCCAGGTCTCCACGCCCTTGTGTGTTTCTTTTGCTTAAAGATTGCCACCTGAGCTAGCCTCTGTTGCCCATCTTCCTCAATTTCAGAGGGTTGATATTTCAGGGTTGCTTTTTCCAAAGGTCTCCACGCCCTTGTGTGTTTCTTTTGCTTAACGATTTCAACCTGAGGTAGCATCTGTTGCCCATCCTCATCAGTTTCAGAAGGTAGATTTCTCAGTGCTGCTTTTCCCCCAGGTCTCCACGCCCTTGTGTGTTTGTTTTGCTTAAAGTTTGCCACCTGAGCCAGCCTCTCTTGCCCATCTTCCACAGTTTCAGACGGTAGATATTTCAGGGTTGCTTTTTCCCCAGGTCTCCACGCCTTGGGTTTTGTTTTTGCTTAACGATTGCCACCTGAGCTAGCCTCTGATGCCCATGTTCCTCAATTTCAGAGGGTTGATATTTCAGGGTTGCTTTTTCCATAGGTCTCCACGCCCTTGTGTGTTTCTTTTGCTTAACGATTTCCACCTGAGGTAGCATCTGTTGCCCATCCTCATCTGTTTCAGAAGGTAGATTTCTCAGTGCTGCTTTTTCCCCAGGTCTCCACGCCCTTGTGTGCTTCTTTTGCTTAAAGTTTGCCACCTGAAGCCAGCCTCTCTTGCCCATCTTCCTCAGTTTCAGAGGGTAGATATTTCAGGGTTGCTTTTTCCCCAGGTCTCCACGCCTTTGTGTTTTGTTTTTGCTTAACGTATGCCACCTGAGGTAACCTCTGTTGCCCATCATCCTCAGTTTCAGAGGGTGCATTTCTCCGTGTTGCTTTTTCCACAGATCTCCACGCCCTTCTGTGTTTCTTTTGCTTGACGATTGCCACCTGAGGTAGCCTCTGTTGCTCATCCTCGTCAGTTTCAGAGGGTAGATTTCTCAGTGCTGCTTTTTCCCCAGGTCTCCACGCCCTTGTGTGTTTCTTTTGTTTAAAGTTTGCAACCTGAAGCCAGTCTCTCTTGCCCATCTTCCTCAGTTTCAGAGGGTAGATATTTCAGGGTTGCTTTTTCCCCAGGTCTCCACGCCTTTGTGTTTTGTTTTTGCTTAACGATTGCCACCTGAGGTAGCCTCTGTTGCCCATCTTCCTCAGTTTCAGAGGGTGGATTTCTAGCTGTTGCTTTTTCCCCAGGTCTCCACGCCCTTGTGTGTTGCTTTTGCTTAAACTTTGCCACCTGAAGCCAGACTCTCTTGCCCATCTTCCTCAGTTTCAGATGGTAGATATTTCAGGGTTGCCTTTTCTCCAGGTCTCCACGCCTTTGGGTTTTGTTTTTGCTTAAGGATTGCCACCTGAGGTAGCCTCTGTTGCCCATCTTCCTCAGTTTCAGAGGGTGGATTTCTCCGTGTTGCTTTTTCCCCAGGTCTCCACGCCCTTGTGTGTTTCTTTTGCTTAACGATTGCCACCTGTTGTAGCCTCTGTTGCCCATCCTCGTCAGTTTCAGAGGGTTGATTTCTCAGTGCTGCTTTTTCCCCAGGTCTCCACGCCCTTGTGTGTTTCTTTTGCTTAAAGTTTGCCACCTGAAGCCAGCCTCTCTTGCCCATCTTCCTCAGTTTCAGATGGTAGATATTTCAGGGTTGCTTTTTCCCCAGGTCTCCACGCCTTGGGTTTTGTTTTTGCTTAACGATTGCCACCTGAGCTAGCCTCTGATGCCCATGTTCCTCAATTTCAGAGGGTTGATATTTCAGGGTTGCTTTTTCCATAGGTCTCCACGCCCTTGTGTGTTTCTTTTGCTTAACGATTTCCACCTGAGGTAGCATCTGTTGCCCATCCTCATCTGTTTCAGAAGGTAGATTTCTCAGTGCTGCTTTTCCCCCAGGTCTCCACGCCCTTGTGTGTTTGTTTTGCTTAAAGTTTGCCACCTGAGCCAGCCTCTCTTGCCCATCTTCCACAGTTTCAGACGGTAGATATTTCAGGGTTGCTTTTTCCCCAGGTCTCCACGCCTTTGTGTTTTGTTTTTGCTTAAGGATTGCCACCTGAGGTAACCTCTGTTGCCCATCATCCTCAGTTTCAGAGGGTGCATTTCTCCGTGTTGCTTTTTCCACAGGTCTCCACGCCCTTCTGTGTTTCTTTTGCTTGACGATTGCCACCTGAGGTAGCCTCTGTTGCTCATCCTCGTCAGTTTCAGAGGGTAGATTTCTCAGTGCTGCTTTTTCCCCAGGTCTCCACGCCCTTGTATGTTTCTTTTGTTTAAAGTTTGCAACCTGAAGCCAGCCTCTCATGCCCATCTTCCTCAGTTTCACAGGGTAGATATTTCAGGGTTGCTTTTTCCCCAGGTCTCCACGCCTTTGGGTTTTGTTTTTGCTTAACGATTGCCACCTGAGCTAGCCTCTGTTGCCCATCTTCCTCAATTTCAGAGGGTTGATATTTCAGGGTTGCTTTTTCCAAAGGTCTCCACGCCCTTGTGTGTTTCTTTTGCTTAACGATTTCAACCTGAGGTAGCCTCTGTTGCCCATCCTCGTCAGTTTCAGAGGGTAGATTTCTCAGTGCTGCTTTTTCCCCAGGTCTCCACGCCCTTGTGTGTTTCTTTTGCTTAAAGTTTGCCACCTGAAGCCAGCCTCTCTTGCCCATCTTCCTCAGTTTCAGATGGTAGATATTTCAGGGTTGCTTTTTAGCCAGGTCTCCACGCCTTGGGTTTTGTTTTTGCTTAACGATTGCCACCTGAGCTAGCCTCTGATGCCCATGTTCCTCAATTTCAGAGGGTTGATATTTCAGGGTTGCTTTTTCCATAGGTCTCCACGCCCTTGTGTGTTTCTTCTGCTTAACGATTTCCACCTGAGGTAGCATCTGTTGCCCATCCTCATCTGTTTCAGAAGGTAGATTTCTCAGTGCTGCTTTTTCCCCAGGTCTCCACGCCCTTGTGTGTTTCTTTTGCTTAAAGTTTGCCACCTGAAGCCAGCCTCTCTTGCCCATCTTCCTCAGTTTCAGAGGGTAGATATTTCAGGGTTGCTTTTTCCCCAGGTCTCCACGCCTTTGTGTTTTGTTTTTGCTTAACGTATGCCACCTGAGGTAACCTCTGTTGCCCATCATCCTCAGTTTCAGAGGGTGCATTTCTCCGTGTTGCTTTTTCCACAGATCTCCACGCCCTTCTGTGTTTCTTTTGCTTGACGATTGCCACCTGAGGTAGCCTCTGTTGCTCATCCTCGTCAGTTTCAGAGGGTAGATTTCTCAGTGCTGCTTTTTCCCCAGGTCTCCACGCCCTTGTGTGTTTCTTTTGTTTAAAGTTTGCAACCTGAAGCCAGTCTCTCTTGCCCATCTTCCTCAGTTTCAGAGGGTAGATATTTCAGGGTTGCTTTTTCCCCAGGTCTCCACGCCTTTGTGTTTTGTTTTTGCTTAACGATTGCCACCTGAGGTAGCCTCTGTTGCCCATCTTCCTCAGTTTCAGAGGGTGGATTTCTACCTGTTGCTTTTTCCCCAGGTCTCCACGCCCTTGTGTGTTGCTTTTGCTTAAAGTTTGCCACCTGAAGCCAGCCTCTCTTGCCCATCTTCCTCAGTTTCAGAGGGTAGATATTTCAGGGTTGCTTTTTCCCCAGGTCTCCACGCCTTTGTGTTTTGTTTTTGCTTAACGTATGCCACCTGAGGTAACCTCTGTTGCCCATCATCCTCAGTTTCAGAGGGTGCATTTCTCCGTGTTGCTTTTTCCACAGATCTCCACGCCCTTCTGTGTTTCTTTTGCTTGACGATTGCCACCTGAGGTAGCCTCTGTTGCTCATCCTCGTCAGTTTCAGAGGGTAGATTTCTCAGTGCTGCTTTTTCCCCAGGTCTCCACGCCCTTGTGTGTTTCTTTTGTTTAAAGTTTGCAACCTGAAGCCAGTCTCTCTTGCCCATCTTCCTCAGTTTCAGAGGGTAGATATTTCAGGGTTGCTTTTTCCCCAGGTCTCCACGCCTTTGTGTTTTGTTTTTGCTTAACGATTGCCACCTGAGGTAGCCTCTGTTGCCCATCTTCCTCAGTTTCAGAGGGTGGATTTCTACCTGTTGCTTTTTCCCCAGGTCTCCACGCCCTTGTGTGTTGCTTTTGCTTAAACTTTGCCACCTGAAGCCCGACTCTCTTGCCCATCTTCCTCAGTTTCAGATGGTAGATATTTCAGGGTTGCTTTTTCCCCAGGTCTCCACGCCTTTGGGTTTTGTTTTTGCTTAACGATTGCCACCTGGACTAGCCTCTCTTGCCCATCTTCCTCAGTTTCAGAGGGTGGATTTCTCCGTGTTGCTTTTTCCCCAGGTCTCCACGCCCTTGTGTGTTTCTTTTGCTTAACGTTTGCCACCTGAAGCCAGCCTCTCTTGCCCATCTTCCTCAGTTTCAGAGGGTAGATATTTCAGGGTTGCTGTTACCCCAGGTCTCCACGCCCTTTTGTGTTTCTTTTGCTTAACGATTGCCACCTGAAGCCAGCCTCTCTTGCCCATCTTCCTCAGTTTCAGAGGGTGGATTTCTCCGTGTTGCTTTTTCCCCAGGTCTCCACGCCCTTGTGTGTTTCTTTTGCTTAAAGATTGCCACCTGAGCTAGCCTCTGTTGCCCATCTTCGTCCGTTTCAGAGGGTGGATTTCTCAGTGTTGCCTTTTCGCCAGCTCCCCACGCCCTTGTGTGTTTCTTTTGCTTAAAGATTGTCACCTGAGCTAGGAACTGTTGCCCTGCTTCCTCAGTTTCAGAGGGTACCTTTTTCAGGGTAGCTTTTTGACCTGGTCTCCTCGCCATTGTATTTTACTATTTCACTTTTTTTGCATAAAGATTGCCACCTGAGCTAGCCTCTGTTGCCCATCTTCTTCAGTTTCAGAGGGTAGATTTCTCAGTGTTTCTTTTTCGCCATCTCTCCACGCCCTTGCGTCTTTTTTTTTTTCTGATTAAAGGTTGCAACCTGAGCTAGCTTCTTTTGCCCATGTTCGTCATTTTCAGAGGGTTGATTTCTCCGTGTTGCTTTTTCCCCAGGTCTCCACGCCCTTGTGTGTTTCTTTTGCTTAAAGTTTGCCACCTGAAGCCAGCCTCTCTTGCCCATCTTCCTCAGTTTCAGAGGTTAGATATTTCAGGGTTGCTTTTTCCCCAGGTCTCCACGCCTTTGGGTTTTGTTTTTGCTTAACGATTGCCACCTGAGGTAGCCTCTGTTGCCCATCTTCCTTAGTTTCACAGGGTGGATTTCTCCGTGTTGCTTTTTCCCCAGGTCTCCACGCCCTTGTGTGTTTCTTTTGCTTAACGATTGCCACCTGAGGTAGCCTCTGTTGCCCATCCTCGTCAGTTTCAGAGGGTAGATTTCTCAGTGCTGCTTTTTCCCCAGGTCTCCACGCCCTTGTGTGTTTCTTTTGCTTAAAGTTTGCCACCTGAAGCCAGCCTCTCTTGCCCATCTTCCTCAGTTTCAGAGGGTAGATATTTCAGGGTTGCTTTTTCCCCAGGTCTCCACGCCTTTGGGTTTTGTTTTTGCTTAACGATTGCCACCTGAGCTAGCCTCTGTTGCCCATCTTCCTCAATTTCAGAGGGTTGATATTTCAGGGTTGCTTTTTCCAAAGGTCTCCACGCCCTTGTGTGTTTCTTTTGCTTAACGATTTCCACCTGAGGTAGCATCTGTTGCCCATCCTCATCAGTTTCAGAAGGTAGATTTCTCAGTGCTGCTTTTCCCCAGGTCTCCACGCCCTTGTGTGTTTCTTTTGTTTAACGTTTGCAACCTGAAGCCAGCCTCTCTTGCCCATCTTCCTCAGTTTCAGAGGGTAGATATTTCAGGGTTGCTTTTTCCCCAGGTCTCCACGCCTTTGGGTTTTGTTTTTGCTTAACGATTGCCACCTGAGGTAGCCTCTGTTGCCCATCTTCCTCAGTTTCAGAGGGTGGATTTCTACCTGTTGCTTTTTCCCCAGGTCTCCACGCCCTTGTATGTTGCTTTTGCTTAAACTTTGCCACCTGAAGCCAGACTCTGTTGCCCATCTTCCTCAGTTTCAGAGGGTAGATATTTCAGGGTTGCTTTTTCCCCAGGTCTCCACGCCTTTGGGTTTTGTTTTTGCTTAACGATTGCCACCTGGGCTAGCCTCTCTTGCCCATCTTCCTCAGTTTCAGAGGGTGGATTTCTCCGTGTTGCTTTTTCCCCAGGTCTCCACGCCCTTGTGTGTTTCTTTTGCTTAAAGATTGCCACCTGAGCTAGCCTCTGTTGCCCATCTTCTTCGGTTTCAGAGGGTAGATTTCTCAGTGTTTCTTTTTCGCCAGCTCTCCACGCCCTTGCGTCTTTTTTTTTTTTTCTGCTTAAAGGTTGCAACCTGAGCTAGCTTCTTTTCCCATGTTCGTCAGTTTCAGAGGGTGGATTTCTCCGTGGTGCTTTTTCCGCAGGTCTCCACGCCCTTGTGTGTTTCTTTTGCTCTATGATTGCCACCTGAGGTAGCCTCTGTTGCCCATCCTCGTCAGTTTCAGAGGGTAGATTTCTCAGTGCTCCTTTTTCCCCAGGTCTCCACGCCCTTGTGTGTTTCTTTTGCTTAAAGTTTGCCACCTTAAGCCAGCCTCTCTTGCCCATCTTCCTCAGTTTCAGAGGGTAGATATTTCAGGGTTGCTTTTTCCCCAGGTCTCCACGCCTTTGGGTTTTGTTTTTGCTTAAAGATTGCCACCTGAGGTAGCCTCTCTTGCCCATCGTCCTGAGTTTCAGAGGGTGGATTTCTCCGTGTTGCTTTTTCCCCAGGTCTCCACGCCCTTGTGTGTTTCTTTTGCTTAAAGATTGTCACCTGAGCTAGGCACTGTTGCCCTGCTTCCTCAGTTTCAGAGGGTACCTTTTTCAGGGTTGCTTTTTCACCGGGTCTCCTCGCCATTGTATTTTTCTATTTTCTTTTTTTTGCTTAAAGATTGCCACCTGAGCTAGCCTCTGTTGCCCATCTTCTTCGGTTTCAGAGGGTGGATTTCTCCGTGTTGCTTTTTCCCCAGGTCTCCACGCCCTTGCGTGTTTCTTTTGCTTAACGATTGCCACCTGAGGTAGCCTCTGTTGCCCATCCTCGTCAGTTTCAGAGGGTTGATTTCTCAGTGCTGCTTTTTCCCCAGGTCTCCACGCCATTGCGTGTTTCTTTTGCTTAAAGTTTGCCACCTGAAGCCAGCTTCTCTTGCCCATCTTCCTCAGTTTCAGAGGGTAGATATTTCAGGGTTGCTTTTTCCCCAGGTCTCCACGCCTTTGGGTTTTGTTTTTGCTTAACGATTGCCACCTGAGTTAGCCTCTGTAGCCCTTGTTCCTCAGTTTCAGAGGGTAGATTTCTCCGTGTTGCTTTTTCGCCAGCTCCCCACGCCCTTGTGTGTTTCTTTTGCTTAAAGATTGTCACCTGAGCTAGGCACTGTTGCCCTGCTTCCTCAGTTTCAGAGGGTACCTTTTTCAGGGTTGCTTTTTCACCGGGTCTCCTCGCCATTGTATTTTTCTATTTTCTTTTTTTTGCTTAAAGATTGCCACCTGAGCTAGCCTCTGTTGCCCATCTTCCTCAGTTTCAGAGGGTGGATTTCTACCTGTTGCTTTTTCCCCAGGTCTCCACGCCCTTGTGTGTTGCTTTTGCTTAAACTTTGCCACCTGAAGCCAGACTATGTTGCCCATCTTCCTCAGTTTCAGAGGGTAGATATTTCAGGGTTGCTTTTTCCCCAGGTCTCCACGCCTTTGGGTTTTGTTTTTGCTTAACGATTGCCACCTGGGCTAGCCTCTCTTGCCCATCTTCCTCAGTTTCAGAGGGTGGATTTCTCCGTGTTGCTTTTTCCCCAGGTCTCCACGCCCTTGTGTGTTTCTTTTGCTTAAAGATTGCCACCTGAGCTAGCCTCTGTTGCCCATCTTCTTCGGTTTCAGAGGGTAGATTTCTCAGTGTTTCTTTTTCGCCAGCTCTCCACGCCCTTGCGTCTTTTTTTTTTTTCTGCTTAAAGGTTGCAACCTGAGCTAGCTTCTTTTCCCATGTTCGTCAGTTTCAGAGGGTGGATTTCTCCGTGGTGCTTTTTCCGCAGGTCTCCACGCCCTTGTGTGTTTCTTTTGCTCTATGATTGCCACCTGAGGTAGCCTCTGTTGCCCATCCTCGTCAGTTTCAGAGGGTAGATTTCTCAGTGCTCCTTTTTCCCCAGGTCTCCACGCCCTTGTGTGTTTCTTTTGCTTAAAGTTTGCCACCTGAAGCCAGCCTCTCTTGCCCATCTTCCTCAGTTTCAGAGGGTAGATATTTCAGGGTTGCTTTTTCCCCAGGTCTCCACGCCTTTGGGTTTTGTTTTTGCTTAACGATTGCCACCTGAGGTAGCCTCTCTTGCCCATCGTCCTGAGTTTCAGAGGGTGGATTTCTCCGTGTTGCTTTTTCCCCAGGTCTCCACGCCTTTGTGTGTTTCTTTTGCTTAAAGATTGTCACCTGAGCTAGGCACTGTTGCCCTGCTTCCTCAGTTTCAGAGGGTACCTTTTTCAGGGTTGCTTTTTCACCGGGTCTCCTCGCCATTGTATTTTTCTATTTTCTTTTTTTTGCTTAAAGATTGCCACCTGAGCTAGCCTCTGTTGCCCATCTTCTTCGGTTTCAGAGGGTGGATTTCTCCGTGTTGCTTTTTCCCCAGGTCTCCACGCCCTTGCGTGTTTCTTTTGCTTAACGATTGCCACCTGAGGTAGCCTCTGTTGCCCATCCTCGTCAGTTTCAGAGGGTTGATTTCTCAGTGCTGCTTTATCCCCAGGTCTCCACGCCATTGCGTGTTTCTTTTGCTTAAAGTTTGCCACCTGAAGCCAGCTTCTCTTGCCCATCTTCCTCAGTTTCAGAGGGTAGATATTTCAGGGTTGCTTTTTCCCCAGGTCTCCACGCCTTTGGGTTTTGTTTTTGCTTAACGATTGCCACCTGAGTTAGCCTCTGTTGCCCTTGTTCCTCAGTTTCAGAGGGTGGATTTCTCCGTGTTGCTTTTTCGCCAGCTCCCCACGCCCTTGTGTGTTTCTTTTGCTTAAAGATTGTCACCTGAGCTAGGCACTGTTGCCCTGCTTCCTCAGTTTCAGAGGGTACCTTTTTCAGGGTTGCTTTTTCACCGGGTCTCCTCGCCATTGTATTTTTCTATTTTCTTTTTTTTGCTTAAAGATTGCCACCTGAGCTAGCCTCTGTTGCCCATCTTCCTCAGTTTCAGAGGGTGGATTTCTACCTGTTGCTTTTTCCCCAGGTCTCCACGCCCTTGTGTGTTGCTTTTGCTTAAACTTTGCCACCTGAAGCCAGACTATGTTGCCCATCTTCCTCAGTTTCAGAGGGTAGATATTTCAGGGTTGCTTTTTCCCCAGGTCTCCACGCCTTTGGGTTTTGTTTTTGCTTAACGATTGCCACCTGGGCTAGCCTCTCTTGCCCATCTTCCTCAGTTTCAGAGGGTGGATTTCTCCGTGTTGCTTTTTCCCCAGGTCTCCACGCCCTTGTGTGTTTCTTTTGCTTAAAGATTGCCACCTGAGCTAGCCTCTGTTGCCCATCTTCTTCGGTTTCAGAGGGTAGATTTCTCAGTGTTTCTTTTTCGCCAGCTCTCCACGCCCTTGCGTCTTTTTTTTTTTTCTGCTTAAAGGTTGCAACCTGAGCTAGCTTCTTTTCCCATGTTCGTCAGTTTCAGAGGGTGGATTTCTCCGTGGTGCTTTTTCCGCAGGTCTCCACGCCCTTGTGTGTTTCTTTTGCTCTATGATTGCCACCTGAGGTAGCCTCTGTTGCCCATCCTCGTCAGTTTCAGAGGGTAGATTTCTCAGTGCTCCTTTTTCCCCAGGTCTCCACGCCCTTGTGTGTTTCTTTTGCTTAAAGTTTGCCACCTGAAGCCAGCCTCTCTTGCCCATCTTCCTCAGTTTCAGAGGGTAGATATTTCAGGGTTGCTTTTTCCCCAGGTCTCCACGCCTTTGGGTTTTGTTTTTGCTTAACGATTGCCACCTGAGGTAGCCTCTCTTGCCCATCGTCCTGAGTTTCAGAGGGTGGATTTCTCCGTGTTGCTTTTTCCCCAGGTCTCCACGCCTTTGTGTGTTTCTTTTGCTTAAAGATTGTCACCTGAGCTAGGCACTGTTGCCCTGCTTCCTCAGTTTCAGAGGGTACCTTTTTCAGGGTTGCTTTTTCACCGGGTCTCCTCGCCATTGTATTTTTCTATTTTCTTTTTTTTGCTTAAAGATTGCCACCTGAGCTAGCCTCTGTTGCCCATCTTCTTCGGTTTCAGAGGGTGGATTTCTCCGTGTTGCTTTTTCCCCAGGTCTCCACGCCCTTGCGTGTTTCTTTTGCTTAACGATTGCCACCTGAGGTAGCCTCTGTTGCCCATCCTCGTCAGTTTCAGAGGGTTGATTTCTCAGTGCTGCTTTTTCCCCAGGTCTCCACGCCATTGCGTGTTTCTTTTGCTTAAAGTTTGCCACCTGAAGCCAGCTTCTCTTGCCCATCTTCCTCAGTTTCAGAGGGTAGATATTTCAGGGTTGCTTTTTCCCCAGGTCTCCACGCCTTTGGGTTTTGTTTTTGCTTAACGATTGCCACCTGAGTTAGCCTCTGTTGCCCTTGTTCCTCAGTTTCAGAGGGTGGATTTCTCCGTGTTGCTTTTTCGCCAGCTCCCCACGCCCTTGTGTGTTTCTTTTGCTTAAAGATTGTCACCTGAGCTAGGCACTGTTGCCCTGCTTCCTCAGTTTCAGAGGGTACCTTTTTCAGGGTTGCTTTTTGACCGGGTCTCCTCGCCATTGTATTTTTCTATTTTCTTTTTTTTGCTTAAAGATTGCCACCTGAGCTAGCCTCTGTTGCCCATCTTCTTCGGTTTCAGAGGGTAGATTTCTCAGTGTTTCTTTTTCGCCAGCTCTCCACGCCCTTGCGTCTTTTTTTTTTTCTGCTTAAAGGTTGCAACCTGAGCTAGCTTCTTTTGCCCATGTTCGTCAGTTTCAGAGGGTGGATTTCTCCGTGCTGCTTTTTCCCAAGGTCTCCACGCCCTTGTGTGTTTCTTTTGCTTAACGATTGCCACCTGAGGTAGCCTCTGTTGCCCATCCTCGTCAGTTTCAGAGGGTTGATTTCTCAGTGCTGCTTTTTCCCCAGGTCTCCACGCACTTGCGTGTTTCTTTTGCTTAAAGTTTGCCACCTGAAGCCAGCCTCTCTTGCCCATCTTCCTCAGTTTCAGAGGGTAGATATTTCAGGGTTGCTTTTTCCCCAGGTCTCCACGCCTTTGGGTTTTGTTTTTGCTTAAGGATTGCCACCTGATGTAGCCTCTGTTGCCCTTGTTCCTCAGTTTCAGAGGGTGGATTTCTCCGTGTTGCTTTTTCGCCAGGTCTCCACGCCCTTGTGTGTTTCTTTTGCTTCACGATTGCCACCTGAGCTAGCCTCTGTTGCCCATCCTCGTCAGTTTCAGAGGGTAGATTTCTCAGTGCTGCTTTTTCCCCAGGTCTCCACGCCCTTGTGTGTTTCTTTTGCTCAAAGTTTGCCACCTGAAGCCAGCCTCTCTTGCCCATCTTCCTCAGTTTCAGAGGGTAGATATTTCAGGGTTGCTTTTTCCCCAGGTCACCACGCCCTTGTGTGTTTCTTTTGCTTAAAGATTGCCACCTGAGCTAGCCTCTGTTGCCCATCTTCTTCCGTTTCAGAGGGTGGATTTCTCAGTGTTGCCTTTTCGCCAGCTCCCCACGCCCTTGTGTGTTTCTTTTGCTTAAAGATTGTCACCTGAGCTAGGCACTGTTGCCCTGCTTCCTCAGTTTCAGAGGGTACCTTTTTCAGGGTTGCTTTTTGACCGGGTCTCCTCGCCATTGTATTTTTCTATTTTTTTTTTTTGCTTAAAGATTGCCACCTGAGCTAGCCTCTGTTGCCCATCTTCTTCGGTTTCAGAGGGTAGATTTCTCAGTGTTTCTTTTTCGCCAGCTCTCCACGCCCTTGCGTCTTTTATTTTTTTCTGCTTAAAGGTTGCAAGGTGAGCTAGCTTCTTTTGCCCATGTTCGTCACTTTCAGAGGGTGCATTTCTCCGTGCTGCTTTTTCCCAAGGTCTCCACGCCCTTGTGTGTTTCTTTTGCTTAACGATTGCCACCTGAGGTAGCCTCTGTTGCCCATCCTCGTCAGTTTCAGAGGGTTGATTTCTCAGTGCTGCTTTTTCCCCAGGTTTCCACGCACTTGCGTGTTTCTTTTGCTTAAAGTTTGCCACCTGAAGCCAGCCTCTCTTGCCCATCTTCCTCAGTTTCAGAGGGTAGATATTTCAGGGTTGCTTTTTCCCCAGGTCTCCACGCCTTTGGGTTTTGTTTTTGCTTAAGGATTGCCACCTGAGGTAGCCTCTGTTGCCCTTGTTCCTCAGTTTCAGAGGGTGGATTTCTCCGTGTTGCTTTTTCGCCAGGTCTCCACGCCCTTGTGTGTTTCTTTTGCTTCACGATTGCCACCTGAGCTAGCCTCTGTTGCCCATCCTCGTCAGTTTCAGAGGGTAGATTTCTCAGTGCTGCTTTTTCCCCAGGTCTCCACGCCCTTGTGTGTTTCTTTTGCTCAAAGTTTGCCACCTGAAGCCAGCCTCTCTTGCCCATCTTCCTCAGTTTCAGAGGGTAGATATTTCAGGGTTGCTTTTTCCCCAGGTCACCACGCCCTTGTGTGTTTCTTTTGCTTAAAGATTGCCACCTGAGCTAGCCTCTGTTGCCCATCTTCTTCCGTTTCAGAGGGTGGATTTCTCAGTGTTGCCTTTTCGCCAGCTCCCCACGCCCTTGTGTGTTTCTTTTGCTTAAAGATTGTCACCTGAGCTAGGCACTGTGGCCCTGCTTCCTCAGTTTCAGAGGGTACCTTTTTCAGGGTTGCTTTTTGACCGGGTCTCCTCGCCATTGTATTTTTCTATTTTCTTTTTTTTGCTTAAAGATTGCCACCTGAGCTAGCCTCTGTTGCCCATCTTCTTCGGTTTCAGAGGGTAGATTTCTCAGTGTTTCTTTTTCGCCAGCTCTCCACGCCCTTGCGTCTTTTTTTTTTTCTGCTTAAAGGTTGCAACCTGAGCTAGCTTCTTTTGCCCATGTTCGTCACTTTCAGAGGCTGGATTTCTGCGTGTTGCTTTTTCCCCAGGTCTCCACTCCCTTGTGTGTTTCTTTTGCTTAAAGTTTGCCACCTGAAGCCAGCCTCTCTTGCCCATCTTCCTCAGTTTCAGAGGGTAGATATTTCAGGGTTGCTTTTTCCCCAGGTCTCCACGCCTTTGGGTTTTGTTTTTGCTTAACGATTGCCACCTGAGCTAGCCTCTCTTGCCCATCTTCCTGAGTTTCAGAGGGTCGATATCTCCGTGTTGCAGTTTCCCCATGTCTCCACGCCTTTGTCTGTTTCGTTTGCTTAAAGATTGCCACATGAGCTAGCCTCTGTTGCCCATCTTCCTCAATTTCAGAGGGTTGATATTTCAGGGTTGCTTTTTCCAAAGGTCTCCACGCCCTTCTGTGTTTCTTTTGCTTAACGATTTCCACCTGAGGTAGCATCTGTTGCCCATCCTCATCAGTTTCAGAAGGTAGATTTCTCAGTGCTGCTTTTCCCCCAGGTCTCCACGCCCTTGTGTGTTTGTTTTGCTTAAAGTTTGCCACCTGAGCCAGCCTCTCTTGCCCATCTTCCACAGTTTCAGACGGTAGATATTTCAGGGTTGCTTTTTCCCCAGGTCTCCACGCCTTTGGGTTTTGTTTTTGCTTAAGGATTGCCACCTGAGGTAACCTCTGTTGCCCATCATCCTCAGTTTCAGAGGGTGCATTTCTCCGTGTTGTTTTTTCCACAGATCTCCACGCCCTTCTGTGTTTCTTTTGCTTGACGATTGCCACCTGAGGTAGCCTCTGTTGCTCATCCTCGTCAGTTTCAGAGGGTAGATTTCTCAGTGCTGCTTTTTCCCCAGGTCTCCACGCCCTTGTGTGTTTCTTTTGTTTAACGTTTGCAACCTGAAGCCAGCCTCTCTTGCCCATCTTCCTCAGTTTCAGAGGGTAGATATTTCAGGGTTGCTTTTTCCCCAGGTTTCCACGCCTTTGGGTTTTGTTTTTGCTTAACGATTGCCACCTGAGGTAGCCTCTGTTGCCCATCTTCCTCAGTTTCAGAGGGTGGATTTCTACCTGTTGCTTTTTCCCCAGGTCTCCACGCCCTTGTGTGTTGCTTTTGCTTAAACTTTGCCACCTGAAGCCAGACTCTCTTGCCCATCTTCCTCAGTTTCAGAGGGTAGATATTTCAGGGTTGCTTTTTCCCCAGGTCTCCACGCCTTTGGGTTTTGTTTTTGCTTAACGATTGCCACCTGGGCTAGCCTCTCTTGCCCATCTTCCTCAGTTTCAGAGGGTGGATTTCTCCGTGTTGCTTTTTCCCCAGGTCTCCACGCCCTTGTGTGTTTCTTTTGCTTAAAGATTGCCACCTGAGCTAGCCTCTGTTGCCCATCTTCTTCGGTTTCAGAGGGTAGATTTCTCAGTGTTTCTTTTTCGCCAGCTCTCCACGCCCTTGCGTCTTTTTTTTTTTTCTGCTTAAAGGTTGCAACCTGAGCTAGCTTCTTTTCCCATGTTCGTCAGTTTCAGAGGGTGGATTTCTCCGTGGTGCTTTTTCCGCAGGTCTCCACGCCCTTGTGTGTTTCTTTTGCTCTATGATTGCCACCTGAGGTAGCCTCTGTTGCCCATCCTCGTCAGTTTCAGAGGGTAGATTTCTCAGTGCTCCTTTTTCCCCAGGTCTCCACGCCCTTGTGTGTTTCTTTTGCTTAAAGTTTGCCACCTGAAGCCAGCCTCTCTTGCCCATCTTCCTCAGTTTCAGAGGGTAGATATTTCAGGGTTGCTTTTTCCCCAGGTCTCCACGCCTTTGGGTTTTGTTTTTGCTTAACGATTGCCACCTGAGGTAGCCTCTCTTGCCCATCGTCCTGAGTTTCAGAGGGTGGATTTCTCCGTGTTGCTTTTTCCCCAGGTCTCCACGCCCTTGTGTGTTTCTTTTGCTTAAAGATTGTCACCTGAGCTAGGCACTGTTGCCCTGCTTCCTCAGTTTCAGAGGGTACCTTTTTCAGGGTTGCTTTTTCACCGGGTCTCCTCGCCATTGTATTTTTCTATTTTCTTTTTTTTGCTTAAAGATTGCCACCTGAGCTAGCCTCTGTTGCCCATCTTCTTCGGTTTCAGAGGGTGGATTTCTCCGTGTTGCTTTTTCCCCAGGTCTCCACGCCCTTGCGTGTTTCTTTTGCTTAACGATTGCCACCTGAGGTAGCCTCTGTTGCCCATCCTCGTCAGTTTCAGAGGGTTGATTTCTCAGTGCTGCTTTTTCCCCAGGTCTCCACGCCATTGCGTGTTTCTTTTGCTTAAAGTTTGCCACCTGAAGCCAGCTTCTCTTGCCCATCTTCCTCAGTTTCAGAGGGTAGATATTTCAGGGTTGCTTTTTCCCCAGGTCTCCACGCCTTTGGGTTTTGTTTTTGCTTAACGATTGCCACCTGAGTTAGCCTCTGTTGCCCTTGTTCCTCAGTTTCAGAGGGTGGATTTCTCCGTGTTGCTTTTTCGCCAGCTCCCCACGCCCTTGTGTGTTTCTTTTGCTTAAAGATTGTCACCTGAGCTAGGCACTGTTGCCCTGCTTCCTCAGTTTCAGAGGGTACCTTTTTCAGGGTTGCTTTTTGACCGGGTCTCCTCGCCATTGTATTTTTCTATTTTCTTTTTATTGCTTAAAGATTGCCACCTGAGCTAGCCTCTGTTGCCCATCTTCTTCGGTTTCAGAGGGTAGATTTCTCAGTGTTTCTTTTTCGCCAGCTCTCCACGCCCTTGCGTCTTTTTTTTTTTCTGCTTAAAGGTTGCAACCTGAGCTAGCTTCTTTTGCCCATGTTCGTCACTTTCAGAGGCTGGATTTCTGCGTGTTGCTTTTTCCCCAGGTCTCCACTCCCTTGTGTGTTTCTTTTGCTTAAAGTTTGCCACCTGAAGCCAGCCTCTCTTGCCCATCTTCCTCAGTTTCAGAGGGTAGATATTTCAGGGTTGCTTTTTCCCCAGGTCTCCACGCCTTTGGGTTTTGTTTTTGCTTAACGATTGCCACCTGAGCTAGCCTCTCTTGCCCATCTTCCTGAGTTTCAGAGGGTCGATATCTCCGTGTTGCAGTTTCCCCATGTCTCCACGCCTTTGTGTGTTTCGTTTGCTTAAAGATTGCCACATGAGCTAGCCTCTGTTGCCCATCTTCCTCAATTTCAGAGGGTTGATATTTCAGGGTTGCTTTTTCCAAAGGTCTCCACGCCCTTGTGTGTTTCTTTTGCTTAACGATTTCCACCTGAGGTAGCATCTGTTGCCCATCCTCATCAGTTTCAGAAGGTAGATTTCTCAGTGCTGCTTTTCCCCCAGGTCTCCACGCCCTTGTGTGTTTGTTTTGCTTAAAGTTTGCCACCTGAGCCAGCCTCTCTTGCCCATCTTCCACAGTTTCAGACGGTAGATATTTCAGGGTTGCTTTTTCCCCAGGTCTCCACGCCTTTGGGTTTTGTTTTTGCTTAAGGATTGCCACCTGAGGTAACCTCTGTTGCCCATCATCCTCAGTTTCAGAGGGTGCATTTCTCCGTGTTGTTTTTTCCACAGATCTCCACGCCCTTCTGTGTTTCTTTTGCTTGACGATTGCCACCTGAGGTAGCCTCTGTTGCTCATCCTCGTCAGTTTCAGAGGGTAGATTTCTCAGTGCTGCTTTTTCCCCAGGTCTCCACGCCCTTGTGTGTTTCTTTTGTTTAACGTTTGCAACCTGAAGCCAGCCTCTCTTGCCCATCTTCCTCAGTTTCAGAGGGTAGATATTTCAGGGTTGCTTTTTCCCCAGGTTTCCACGCCTTTGGGTTTTGTTTTTGCTTAACGATTGCCACCTGAGGTAGCCTCTGTTGCCCATCTTCCTCAGTTTCAGAGGGTGGATTTCTACCTGTTGCTTTTTCCCCAGGTCTCCACGCCCTTGTGTGTTGCTTTTGCTTAAACTTTGCCACCTGAAGCCAGACTCTCTTGCCCATCTTCCTCAGTTTCAGAGGGTAGATATTTCAGGGTTGCTTTTTCCCCAGGTCTCCACGCCTTTGGGTTTTGTTTTTGCTTAACGATTGCCACCTGGGCTAGCCTCTCTTGCCCATCTTCCTCAGTTTCAGAGGGTGGATTTCTCCGTGTTGCTTTTTCCCCAGGTCTCCACGCCCTTGTGTGTTTCTTTTGCTTAAAGATTGCCACCTGAGCTAGCCTCTGTTGCCCATCTTCTTCGGTTTCAGAGGGTAGATTTCTCAGTGTTTCTTTTTCGCCAGCTCTCCACGCCCTTGCGTCTTTTTTTTTTTTCTGCTTAAAGGTTGCAACCTGAGCTAGCTTCTTTTCCCATGTTCGTCAGTTTCAGAGGGTGGATTTCTCCGTGGTGCTTTTTCCGCAGGTCTCCACGCCCTTGTGTGTTTCTTTTGCTCTATGATTGCCACCTGAGGTAGCCTCTGTTGCCCATCCTCGTCAGTTTCAGAGGGTAGATTTCTCAGTGCTCCTTTTTCCCCAGGTCTCCACGCCCTTGTGTGTTTCTTTTGCTTAAAGTTTGCCACCTGAAGCCAGCCTCTCTTGCCCATCTTCCTCAGTTTCAGAGGGTAGATATTTCAGGGTTGCTTTTTCCCCAGGTCTCCACGACTTTGGGTTTTGTTTTTGCTTAACGATTGCCACCTGAGGTAGCCTCTCTTGCCCATCGTCCTGAGTTTCAGAGGGTGGATTTCTCCGTGTTGCTTTTTCCCCAGGTCTCCACGCCCTTGTGTGTTTCTTTTGCTTAAAGATTGTCACCTGAGCTAGGCACTGTTGCCCTGCTTCCTCAGTTTCAGAGGGTACCTTTTTCAGGGTTGCTTTTTCACCGGGTCTCCTCGCCATTGTATTTTTCTATTTTCTTTTTTTTGCTTAAAGATTGCCACCTGAGCTAGCCTCTGTTGCCCATCTTCTTCGGTTTCAGAGGGTGGATTTCTCCGTGTTGCTTTTTCCCCAGGTCTCCACGCCCTTGCGTGTTTCTTTTGCTTAACGATTGCCACCTGAGGTAGCCTCTGTTGCCCATCCTCGTCAGTTTCAGAGGGTTGATTTCTCAGTGCTGCTTTTTCCCCAGGTCTCCACGCCATTGCGTGTTTCTTTTGCTTAAAGTTTGCCACCTGAAGCCAGCTTCTCTTGCCCATCTTCCTCAGTTTCAGAGGGTAGATATTTCAGGGTTGCTTTTTCCCCAGGTCTCCACGCCTTTGGGTTTTGTTTTTGCTTAACGATTGCCACCTGAGTTAGCCTCTGTTGCCCTTGTTCCTCAGTTTCAGAGGGTGGATTTCTCCGTGTTGCTTTTTCGCCAGCTCCCCACGCCCTTGTGTGTTTCTTTTGCTTAAAGATTGTCACCTGAGCTAGGCACTGTTGCCCTGCTTCCTCAGTTTCAGAGGGTACCTTTTTCAGGGTTGCTTTTTGACCGGGTCTCCTCGCCATTGTATTTTTCTATTTTCTTTTTATTGCTTAAAGATTGCCACCTGAGCTAGCCTCTGTTGCCCATCTTCTTCGGTTTCAGAGGGTAGATTTCTCAGTGTTTCTTTTTCGCCAGCTCTCCACGCCCTTGCGTCTTTTTTTTTTTCTGCTTAAAGGTTGCAACCTGAGCTAGCTTCTTTTGCCCATGTTCGTCAGTTTCAGAGGGTGGATTTCTCCGTGCTGCTTTTTCCCAAGGTCTCCACGCCCTTGTGTGTTTCTTTTGCTTAACGATTGCCACCTGAGGTAGCCTCTGTTGCCCATCCTCGTCAGTTTCAGAGGGTTGATTTCTCAGTGCTGCTTTTTCCCCAGGTTTCCACGCACTTGCGTGTTTCTTTTGCTTAAAGTTTGCCACCTGAAGCCAGCCTCTCTTGCCCATCTTCCTCAGTTTCAGAGGGTAGATATTTCAGGGTTGCTTTTTCCCCAGGTCTCCACGCCTTTGGGTTTTGTTTTTGCTTAAGGATTGCCACCTGATGTAGCCTCTGTTGCCCTTGTTCCTCAGTTTCAGAGGGTGGATTTCTCCGTGTTGCTTTTTCGCCAGGTCTCCACGCCCTTGTGTGTTTCTTTTGCTTCACGATTGCCACCTGAGCTAGCCTCTGTTGCCCATCCTCGTCAGTTTCAGAGGGTAGATTTCTAAGTGCTGCTTTTTCCCCAGGTCTCCACGCCCTTGTGTGTTTCTTTTGCTCAAAGTTTGCCACCTGAAGCCAGCCTCTCTTGCCCATCTTCCTCAGTTTCAGAGGGTAGATATTTCAGGGTTGCTTTTTCCCCAGGTCACCACGCCCTTGTGTGTTTCTTTTGTTTAACGTTTGCAACCTGAAGCCAGCCTCTCTTGCCCATCTTCCTCAGTTTCAGAGGGTAGATATTTCAGGGTTGCTCTTTCCCCAGGTTTCCACGCCTTTGGGTTTTGTTTTTGCTTAACGATTGCCACCTGAGGTAGCCTCTGTTGCCCATCTTCCTCAGTTTCAGAGGGTGGATTTCTACCTGTTGCTTTTTCCCCAGGTCTCCACGCCCTTGTGTGTTGCTTTTGCTTAAACTTTGCCACCTGAAGCCAGACTCTCTTGCCCATCTTCCTCAGTTTCAGAGGGTAGATATTTCAGGGTTGCTTTTTCCCCAGGTCTCCACGCCTTTGGGTTTTGTTTTTGCTTAACGATTGCCACATGGGCTAGCCTCTCTTGCCCATCTTCCTCAGTTTCAGAGGGTGGATTTCTCCGTGTTGCTTTTTCCCCAGGTCTCCACGCCCTTGTGTGTTTCTTTTGCTTAAAGATTGCCACCTGAGCTAGCCTCTGTTGCCCATCTTCTTCGGTTTCAGAGGGTAGATTTCTCAGTGTTTCTTTTTCGCCAGCTCTCCACGCCCTTGCGTCTTTTTTTTTTTTCTGCTTAAAGGTTGCAACCTGAGCTAGCTTCTTTTCCCATGTTCGTCAGTTTCAGAGGGTGGATTTCTCCGTGGTGCTTTTTCCGCAGGTCTCCACGCCCTTGTGTGTTTCTTTTGCTCTATGATTGCCACCTGAGGTAGCCTCTGTTGCCCATCCTCGTCAGTTTCAGAGGGTAGATTTCTCAGTGCTCCTTTTTCCCCAGGTCTCCACGCCCTTGTGTGTTTCTTTTGCTTAAAGTTTGCCACCTGAAGCCAGCCTCTCTTGCCCATCTTCCTCAGTTTCAGAGGGTAGATATTTCAGGGTTGCTTTTTCCCCAGGTCTCCACGCCTTTGGGTTTTGTTTTTGCTTTACGATTGCCACCTGAGGTAGCCTCTCTTGCCCATCGTCCTGAGTTTCAGAGGGTGGATTTCTCCGTGTTGCTTTTTCCCCAGGTCTCCACGCCCTTGTGTGTTTCTTTTGCTTAAAGATTGTCACCTGAGCTAGGCACTGTTGCCCTGCTTCCTCAGTTTCAGAGGGTACCTTTTTCAGGGTTGCTTTTTCACCGGGTCTCCTCGCCATTGTATTTTTCTATTTTCTTTTTTTTGCTTAAAGATTGCCACCTGAGCTAGCCTCTGTTGCCCATCTTCTTCGGTTTCAGAGGGTGGATTTCTCCGTGTTGCTTTTTCCCCAGGTCTCCACGCCCTTGCGTGTTTCTTTTGCTTAACGATTGCCACCTGAGGTAGCCTCTGTTGCCCATCCTCGTCAGTTTCAGAGGGTTGATTTCTCAGTGCTGCTTTTTCCCCAGGTCTCCACGCCATTGCGTGTTTCTTTTGCTTAAAGTTTGCCACCTGAAGCCAGCTTCTCTTGCCCATCTTCCTCAGTTTCAGAGGGTAGATATTTCAGGGTTGCTTTTTCCCCAGGTCTCCACGCCTTTGGGTTTTGTTTTTGCTTAACGATTGCCACCTGAGTTAGCCTCTGTTGCCCTTGTTCCTCAGTTTCAGAGGGTGGATTTCTCCGTGTTGCTTTTTCGCCAGCTCCCCACGCCCTTGTGTGTTTCTTTTGCTTAAAGATTGTCACCTGAGCTAGGCACTGTTGCCCTGCTTCCTCAGTTTCAGAGGGTACCTTTTTCAGGGTTGCTTTTTGACCGGGTCTCCTCGCCATTGTATTTTTCTATTTTCTTTTTATTGCTTAAAGATTGCCACCTGAGCTAGCCTCTGTTGCCCATCTTCTTCGGTTTCAGAGGGTAGATTTCTCAGTGTTTCTTTTTCGCCAGCTCTCCACGCCCTTGCGTCTTTTTTTTTTTCTGCTTAAAGGTTGCAACCTGAGCTAGCTTCTTTTGCCCATGTTCGTCAGTTTCAGAGGGTGGATTTCTCCGTGCTGCTTTTTCCCAAGGTCTCCACGCCCTTGTGTGTTTCTTTTGCTTAACGATTGCCACCTGAGGTAGCCTCTGTTGCCCATCCTCGTCAGTTTCAGAGGGTTGATTTCTCAGTGCTGCTTTTTCCCCAGGTTTCCACGCACTTGCGTGTTTCTTTTGCTTAAAGTTTGCCACCTGAAGCCAGCCTCTCTTGCCCATCTTCCTCAGTTTCAGAGGGTAGATATTTCAGGGTTGCTTTTTCCCCAGGTCTCCACGCCTTTGGGTTTTGTTTTTGCTTAAGGATTGCCACCTGATGTAGCCTCTGTTGCCCTTGTTCCTCAGTTTCAGAGGGTGGATTTCTCCGTGTTGCTTTTTCGCCAGGTCTCCACGCCCTTGTGTGTTTCTTTTGCTTCACGATTGCCACCTGAGCTAGCCTCTGTTGCCCATCCTCGTCAGTTTCAGAGGGTAGATTTCTCAGTGCTGCTTTTTCCCCAGGTCTCCACGCCCTTGTGTGTTTCTTTTGCTCAAAGTTTGCCACCTGAAGCCAGCCTCTCTTGCCCATCTTCCTCAGTTTCAGAGGGTAGATATTTCAGGGTTGCTTTTTCCCCAGGTCACCACGCCCTTGTGTGTTTCTTTTGTTTAACGTTTGCAACCTGAAGCCAGCCTCTCTTGCCCATCTTCCTCAGTTTCAGAGGGTAGATATTTCAGGGTTGCTCTTTCCCCAGGTTTCCACGCCTTTGGGTTTTGTTTTTGCTTAACGATTGCCACCTGAGGTAGCCTCTGTTGCCCATCTTCCTCAGTTTCAGAGGGTGGATTTCTACCTGTTGCTTTTTCCCCAGGTCTCCACGCCCTTGTGTGTTGCTTTTGCTTAAACTTTGCCACCTGAAGCCAGACTCTCTTGCCCATCTTCCTCAGTTTCAGAGGGTAGATATTTCAGGGTTGCTTTTTCCCCAGGTCTCCACGCCTTTGGGTTTTGTTTTTGCTTAACGATTGCCACATGGGCTAGCCTCTCTTGCCCATCTTCCTCAGTTTCAGAGGGTGGATTTCTCCGTGTTGCTTTTTCCCCAGGTCTCCACGCCCTTGTGTGTTTCTTTTGCTTAAAGATTGCCACCTGAGCTAGCCTCTGTTGCCCATCTTCTTCGGTTTCAGAGGGTAGATTTCTCAGTGTTTCTTTTTCGCCAGCTCTCCACGCCCTTGCGTCTTTTTTTTTTTTCTGCTTAAAGGTTGCAACCTGAGCTAGCTTCTTTTCCCATGTTCGTCAGTTTCAGAGGGTGGATTTCTCCGTGGTGCTTTTTCCGCAGGTCTCCACGCCCTTGTGTGTTTCTTTTGCTCTATGATTGCCACCTGAGGTAGCCTCTGTTGCCCATCCTCGTCAGTTTCAGAGGGTAGATTTCTCAGTGCTCCTTTTTCCCCAGGTCTCCACGCCCTTGTGTGTTTCTTTTGCTTAAAGTTTGCCACCTGAAGCCAGCCTCTCTTGCCCATCTTCCTCAGTTTCAGAGGGTAGATATTTCAGGGTTGCTTTTTCCCCAGGTCTCCACGCCTTTGGGTTTTGTTTTTGCTTTACGATTGCCACCTGAGGTAGCCTCTCTTGCCCATCGTCCTGAGTTTCAGAGGGTGGATTTCTCCGTGTTGCTTTTTCCCCAGGTCTCCACGCCCTTGTGTGTTTCTTTTGCTTAAAGATTGTCACCTGAGCTAGGCACTGTTGCCCTGCTTCCTCAGTTTCAGAGGGTACCTTTTTCAGGGTTGCTTTTTCACCGGGTCTCCTCGCCATTGTATTTTTCTATTTTCTTTTTTTTGCTTAAAGATTGCCACCTGAGCTAGCCTCTGTTGCCCATCTTCTTCGGTTTCAGAGGGTGGATTTCTCCGTGTTGCTTTTTCCCCAGGTCTCCACGCCCTTGCGTGTTTCTTTTGCTTAACGATTGCCACCTGAGGTAGCCTCTGTTGCCCATCCTCGTCAGTTTCAGAGGGTTGATTTCTCAGTGCTGCTTTTTCCCCAGGTCTCCACGCCATTGCGTGTTTCTTTTGCTTAAAGTTTGCCACCTGAAGCCAGCTTCTCTTGCCCATCTTCCTCAGTTTCAGAGGGTAGATATTTCAGGGTTGCTTTTTCCCCAGGTCTCCACGCCTTTGGGTTTTGTTTTTGCTTAACGATTGCCACCTGAGTTAGCCTCTGTTGCCCTTGTTCCTCAGTTTCAGAGGGTAGATTTCTCAGTGTTTCTTTTTCGCCAGCTCTCCACGCCCTTGCGTCTTTTTTTTTTTTGCTTAAAGGTTGCAACCTGAGCTAGCTTCTTTTGCCCATGTTCGTCACTTTCAGAGGCTGGATTTCTGCGTGTTGCTTTTTCCCCAGGTCTCCACGCCCTTGTGTGTTTCTTTTGCTTAAAGTTTGCCACCTGAAGCCAGCCTCTCTTGCCCATCTTCCTCAGTTTCAGAGGGTAGATATTTCAGGGTTGCTTTTTCCCCAGGTCTCCACGCCTTTGGGTTTTGTTTTTGCTTAACGATTGCCACCTGAGCTAGCCTCTCTTGCCCATCTTCCTGAGTTTCAGAGGGTCGATATCTCCGTGTTGCAGTTTCCCCATGTCTCCACGCCTTTGTGTGTTTCGTTTGCTTAAAGATTGCCACATGAGCTAGCCTCTGTTGCCCATCTTCGTCCGTTTTAGAGGGTGGATTTCTCAGTGTTGCCTTTTCGCCAGCTCCCCACGCCCTTGTGTGTTTCTTTTGCTTAAAGATTGTCACCTGAGCTAGGCACTGTGGCCCTGCTTCCTCAGTTTCAGAGGGTACCTTTTTCAGGGTTGCTTTTTGACCGGGTCTCCTCACCATTGTATTTTTCTATTTTCTTTTTTTTGCTTAAAGATTGCCACCTGAGCTAGCCTCTGTTGCCCATCTTCTTCGGTTTCAGAGGGTAGATTTCTCAGTGTTTCTTTTTCGCCAGCTCTCCACGCCCTTGCGTCTTTTTTTTTTTCTGCTTAAAGGTTGCAACCTGAGCTAGCTTCTTTTGCCCATGTTCGTCAGTTTCAGAGGGTGGATTTCTCCGTGCTGCTTTTTCCCAAGGTCTCCACGCCCTTGTGTGTTTCTTTTGCTTAACGATTGCCACCTGAGGTAGCCTCTGTTGCCCATCCTCGTCAGTTTCAGAGGGTTGATTTCTCAGTGCTGCTTTTTCCCCAGGTTTCCACGCACTTGCGTGTTTCTTTTGCTTAAAGTTTGCCACCTGAAGCCAGCCTCTCTTGCACATCTTCCTCAGTTTCAGAGGGTAGATATTTCAGGGTTGCTTTTTCCCCAGGTCTCCACGCCTTTGGGTTTTGTTTTTGCTTAAGGATTGCCACCTGATGTAGCCTCTGTTGCCCTTGTTCCTCAGTTTCAGAGGGTGGATTTCTCCGTGTTGCTTTTTCGCCAGGTCTCCACGCCCTTGTGTGTTTCTTTTGCTTCACGATTGCCACCTGAGCTAGCCTCTGTTGCCCATCCTCGTCAGTTTCAGAGGGTAGATTTCTCAGTGCTGCTTTTTCCCCAGGTCTCCACGCCCTTGTGTGTTTCTTTTGCTCAAAGTTTGCCACCTGAAGCCAGCCTCTCTTGCCCATCTTCCTCAGTTTCAGAGGGTAGATATTTCAGGGTTGCTTTTTCCCCAGGTCACCACGCCCTTGTGTGTTTCTTTTGCTTAAAGATTGCCACCTGAGCTATCCTCTGTTGCCCATCTTCTTCCGTTTCAGAGGGTGGATTTCTCAGTGTTGCCTTTTCGCCAGCTCCCCACGCCCTTGTGTGTTTCTTTTGCTTAAAGATTGTCACCTGAGCTAGGCACTGTTGCCCTGCTTCCTCAGTTTCAGAGGGTACCTTTTTCAGGGTTGCTTTTTGACCGGGTCTCCTCGCCATTGTATTTTTCTATTTTCTTTTTTTTGCTTAAAGATTGCCACCTGAGCTAGCCTCTGTTGCCCATCTTCTTAGGTTTCAGAGGGTAGATTTCTCAGTGTTTCTTTTTCGCCAGCTCTCCACGCCCTTGCGTCTTTTTTTTTTTCTGCTTAAAGGTTGCAACCTGAGCTAGCTTCTTTTGCCCATGTTCGTCACTTTCAGAGGCTGGATTTCTGCGTGTTGCTTTTTCCCCAGGTCTCCACGCCCTTGTGTGTTTCTTTTGCTTAAAGTTTGCCACCTGAAGCCAGCCTCTCTTGCCCATCTTCCTCAGTTTCAGAGGGTAGATATTTCAGGGTTGCTTTTTCCCCAGGTCTCCACGCCTTTGGGTTTTGTTTTTGCTTAACGATTGCCACCTGAGCTAGCCTCTCTTGCCCATCTTCCTGAGTTTCAGAGGGTCGATATCTCCGTGTTGCAGTTTCCCCATGTCTCCACGCCTTTGTGTGTTTCGTTTGCTTAAAGATTGCCACATGAGCTAGCCTCTGTTGCCCATCTTCTTCCGTTTTAGAGGGTGGATTTCTCAGTGTTGCCTTTTCGCCAGCTCCCCACGCCCTTGTGTGTTTCTTTTGCTTAAAGATTGTCACCTGAGCTAGGCACTGTTGCCCTGCTTCCTCAGTTTCAGAGGGTACCTTTTTCAGGGTTGCTTTTTGACCGGGTCTCCTCGCCATTGTATTTTTCTATTTTCTTTTTTTTGCTTAAAGATTGCCACCTGAGCTAGCCTCTGTTGCCCATCTTCTTCGGTTTCAGAGGGTAGATTTCTCAGTGTTTCTTTTTCGCCAGCTCTCCACGCCCTTGCGTCTTTTATTTTTTTCTGCTTAAAGGTTGCAAGGTGAGCTAGCTTCTTTTGCCCATGTTCGTCACTTTCAGAGGGTGCATTTCTCCGTGCTGCTTTTTCCCAAGGTCTCCACGCCCTTGTGTGTTTCTTTTGCTTAACGATTGCCACCTGAGGTAGCCTCTGTTGCCCATCCTCGTCAGTTTCAGAGGGTTGATTTCTCAGTGCTGCTTTTTCCCCAGGTTTCCACGCACTTGCGTGTTTCTTTTGCTTAAAGTTTGCCACCTGAAGCCAGCCTCTCTTGCCCATCTTCCTCAGTTTCAGAGGGTAGATATTTCAGGGTTGCTTTTTCCCCAGGTCTCCACGCCTTTGGGTTTTGTTTTTGCTTAAGGATTGCCACCTGAGGTAGCCTCTGTTGCCCTTGTTCCTCAGTTTCAGAGGGTGGATTTCTCCGTGTTGCTTTTTCGCCAGGTCTCCACGCCCTTGTGTGTTTCTTTTGCTTCACGATTGCCACCTGAGCTAGCCTCTGTTGCCCATCCTCGTCAGTTTCAGAGGGTAGATTTCTCAGTGCTGCTTTTTCCCCAGGTCTCCACGCCCTTGTGTGTTTCTTTTGCTCAAAGTTTGCCACCTGAAGCCAGCCTCTCTTGCCCATCTTCCTCAGTTTCAGAGGGTAGATATTTCAGGGTTGCTTTTTCCCCAGGTCACCACGCCCTTGTGTGTTTCTTTTGCTTAAAGATTGCCACCTGAGCTAGCCTCTGTTGCCCATCTTCTTCCGTTTCAGAGGGTGGATTTCTCAGTGTTGCCTTTTTGCCAGCTCCCCACGCCCTTGTGTGTTTCTTTTGCTTAAAGATTGTCACCTGAGCTAGGCACTGTTGCCCTGCTTCCTCAGTTTCAGAGGGTACCTTTTTCAGGGTTGCTTTTTGACCGGGTCTCCTCGCCATTGTATTTTTCTATTTTCTTTTTTTTTGCTTAAAGATTGGCACCTGAGCTAGCCTCTGTTGCCCATCTTCTTCGGTTTCAGAGGGTAGATTTCTCAGTGTTTCTTTTTCGCCAGCTCTCCACGCCCTTGCGTCTTTTTTTTTTTCTGCTTAAAGGTTGCAACCTGAGCTAGCTTCTTTTGCCCATGTTCGTCACTTTCAGAGGCTGGATTTCTGCGTGTTGCTTTTTCCCCAGGTCTCCACGCCCTTGTGTGTTTCTTTTGCTTAAAGTTTGCCACCTGAAGCCAGCCTCTCTTGCCCATCTTCCTCAGTTTCAGAGGGTAGATATTTCAGGGTTGCTTTTTCCCCAGGTCTCCACGCCTTTGGGTTTTGTTTTTGCTTAACGATTGCCACCTGAGCTAGCCTCTCTTGCCCATCTTCGTGAGTTTCAGAGGGTCGATATCTCCGCGTTGCAGTTTCCCCATGTCTCCACGCCTTTGTGTGTTTCGTTTGCTTAAAGATTGCCACATGAGCTAGCCTCTGTTGCCCATCTTCGTCCGTTTTAGAGGGTGGATTTCTCAGTGTTGCCTTTTCGCCAGCTCCCCACGCCCTTGTGTGTTTCTTTTGCTTAAAGATTGTCACCTGAGCTAGGCACTGTGGCCCTGCTTCCTCAGTTTCAGAGGGTACCTTTTTCAGGGTTGCTTTTTGACCGGGTCTCCTCGCCATTGTATTTTTCTATTTTCTTTTTTTTGCTTAAAGATTGCCACCTGAGCTAGCCTCTGTTGCCCATCTTCTTCGGTTTCAGAGGGTAGATTTCTCAGTGTTTCTTTTTCGCCAGCTCTCCACGCCCTTGCGTCTTTTTTTTTTTCTGCTTAAAGGTTGCAACCTGAGCTAGCTTCTTTTGCCCATGTTCGTCAGTTTCAGAGGGTGGATTTCTCCGTGCTGCTTTTTCCCAAGGTCTCCACGCCCTTGTGTGTTTCTTTTGCTTAACGATTGCCACCTGAGGTAGCCTCTGTTGCCCATCCTCGTCAGTTTCAGAGGGTTGATTTCTCAGTGCTGCTTTTTCCCCAGGTTTCCACGCACTTGCGTGTTTCTTTTGCTTAAAGTTTGCCACCTGAAGCCAGCCTCTCTTGCCCATCTTCCTCAGTTTCAGAGGGTAGATATTTCAGGGTTGCTTTTTCCCCAGGTCTCCACGCCTTTGGGTTTTGTTTTTGCTTAAGGATTGCCACCTGATGTAGCCTCTGTTGCCCTTGTTCCTCAGTTTCAGAGGGTGGATTTCTCCGTGTTGCTTTTTCGCCAGGTCTCCACGCCCTTGTGTGTTTCTTTTGCTTCACGATTGCCACCTGAGCTAGCCTCTGTTGCCCATCCTCGTCAGTTTCAGAGGGTAGATTTCTCAGTGCTGCTTTTTCCCCAGGTCTCCACGCCCTTGTGTGTTTCTTTTGCTCAAAGTTTGCCACCTGAAGCCAGCCTCTCTTGCCCATCTTCCTCAGTTTCAGAGGGTAGATATTTCAGGGTTGCTTTTTCCCCAGGTCACCACGCCCTTGTGTGTTTCTTTTGTTTAACGTTTGCAACCTGAAGCCAGCCTCTCTTGCCCATCTTCCTCAGTTTCAGAGGGTAGATATTTCAGGGTTGCTTTTTCCCCAGGTTTCCACGCCTTTGGGTTTTGTTTTTGCTTAACGATTGCCACCTGAGGTAGCCTCTGTTGCCCATCTTCCTCAGTTTCAGAGGGTGGATTTCTACCTGTTGCTTTTTCCCCAGGTCTCCACGCCCTTGTGTGTTGCTTTTGCTTAAACTTTGCCACCTGAAGCCAGACTCTCTTGCCCAT
Organism: Equus asinus; assembly: GCF_041296235.1. Classification (NCBI taxonomy): domain Eukaryota; kingdom Metazoa; phylum Chordata; class Mammalia; order Perissodactyla; family Equidae; genus Equus; species Equus asinus. Next base: position 46,120,260 of record NC_091816.1, on the reverse strand, counting down.
CTTCCTCAGTTTCAGAGGGTAGATATTTCAGGGTTGCTTTTTCCCCAGGTCTCCACGCCTTTGGGTTTTGTTTTTGCTTAACGATTGCCACATGGGCTAGCCTCTCTTGCCCATCTTCCTCAGTTTCAGAGGGTGGATTTCTCCGTGTTGCTTTTTCCCCAGGTCTCCACGCCCTTGTGTGTTTCTTTTGCTTAAAGATTGCCACCTGAGCTAGCCTCTGTTGCCCATCTTCTTCGGTTTCAGAGGGTAGATTTCTCAGTGTTTCTTTTTCGCCAGCTCTCCACGCCCTTGCGTCTTTTTTTTTTTTCTGCTTAAAGGTTGCAACCTGAGCTAGCTTCTTTTCCCATGTTCGTCAGTTTCAGAGGGTGGATTTCTCCGTGGTGCTTTTTCCGCAGGTCTCCACGCCCTTGTGTGTTTCTTTTGCTCTATGATTGCCACCTGAGGTAGCCTCTGTTGCCCATCCTCGTCAGTTTCAGAGGGTAGATTTCTCAGTGCTCCTTTTTCCCCAGGTCTCCACGCCCTTGTGTGTTTCTTTTGCTTAAAGTTTGCCACCTGAAGCCAGCCTCTCTTGCCCATCTTCCTCAGTTTCAGAGGGTAGATATTTCAGGGTTGCTTTTTCCCCAGGTCTCCACGCCTTTGGGTTTTGTTTTTGCTTAACGATTGCCACCTGAGGTAGCCTCTCTTGCCCATCGTCCTGAGTTTCAGAGGGTGGATTTCTCCGTGTTGCTTTTTCCCCAGGTCTCCACGCCCTTGTGTGTTTCTTTTGCTTAAAGATTGTCACCTGAGCTAGGCACTGTTGCCCTGCTTCCTCAGTTTCAGAGGGTACCTTTTTCAGGGTTGCTTTTTCACCGGGTCTCCTCGCCATTGTATTTTTCTATTTTCTTTTTTTTGGCTTAAAGATTGCCACCTGAGCTAGCCTCTGTTGCCCATCTTCTTCGGTTTCAGAGGGTGGATTTCTCCGTGTTGCTTTTTCCCCAGGTCTCCACGCCCTTGCGTGTTTCTTTTGCTTAACGATTGCCACCTGAGGTAGCCTCTGTTGCCCATCCTCGTCAGTTTCAGAGGGTTGATTTCTCAGTGCTGCTTTTTCCCCAGGTCTCCAGGCCATTGCGTGTTTCTTTTGCTTAAAATTTGCCACCTGAAGCCAGCTTCTCTTGCCCATCTTCCTCAGTTTCAGAGGGTAGATATTTCAGGGTTGCTTTTTCCCCAGGTCTCCACGCCTTTGGGTTTTGTTTTTGCTTAACGATTGCCACCTGAGTTAGCCTCTGTTGCCCTTGTTCCTCAGTTTCAGAGGGTGGATTTCTCCGTGTTGCTTTTTCGCCAGCTCCCCACGCCCTTGTGTGTTTCTTTTGCTTAAAGATTGTCACCTGAGCTAGGCACTGTTGCCCTGCTTCCTCAGTTTCAGAGGGTACCTTTTTCAGGGTTGCTTTTTGACCGGGTCTCCTCGCCATTGTATTTTTCTATTTTCTTTTTTTTGCTTAAAGATTGCCACCTGAGCTAGCCTCTGTTGCCCATCTTTTTCGGTTTCAGAGGGTAGATTTCTCAGTGTTTCTTTTTCGCCAGCTCTCCACGCCCTTGCGTCTTTTTTTTTTTCTGCTTAAAGTTTGCAACCTGAGCTAGCTTCTTTTGCCCATGTTCGTCAGTTTCAGAGGGTGGATTTCTCCGTGCTGCTTTTTCCCAAGGTCTCCACGCCCTTGTGTGTTTCTTTTGCTTAACGATTGCCACCTGAGGTAGCCTCTGTTGCCCATCCTCGTCAGTTTCAGAGGGTTGATTTCTCAGTGCTGCTTTTTCCCCAGGTTTCCACGCACTTGCGTGTTTCTTTTGCTTAAAGTATGCCACCTGAAGCCAGCCTCTCTTGCCCATCTTCCTCAGTTTCAGAGGGTAGATATTTCAGGGTTGCTTTTTCCCCAGGTCTCCACGCCTTTGGGTTTTGTTTTTGCTTAAGGATTGCCACCTGATGTAGCCTCTGTTGCCCTTGTTCCTCAGTTTCAGAGGGTGGATTTCTCCGTGTTGCTTTTTCGCCAGGTCTCCACGCCCTTGTGTGTTTCTTTTGCTTCACGATTGCCACCTGAGCTAGCCTCTGTTGCCCATCCTCGTCAGTTTCAGAGGGTAGATTTCTCAGTGCTGCTTTTTCCCCAGGTCTCCACGCCCTTGTGTGTTTCTTTTGCTCAAAGTTTGCCACCTGAAGCCAGCCTCTCTTGCCCATCTTCCTCAGTTTCAGAGGGTAGATATTTCAGGGTTGCTTTTTCCCCAGGTCACCACGCCCTTGTGTGTTTCTTTTGCTTAAAGATTGCCACCTGAGCTAGCCTCTGTTGCCCATCTTCTTCCGTTTCAGAGGGTGGATTTCTCAGTGTTGCCTTTTCGCCAGCTCCCCACGCCCTTGTGTGTTTCTTTTGCTTAAAGATTGTCACCTGAGCTAGGCACTGTTGCCCTGCTTCCTCAGTTTCAGAGGGTACCTTTTTCAGGGTTGCTTTTTGACCGGGTCTCCTCGCCATTGTATTTTTCTATTTTCTTTTTTTTTGCTTAAAGATTGCCACCTGAGCTAGCCTCTGTTGCCCATCTTCTTCGGTTTCAGAGGGTAGATTTCTCAGTGTTTCTTTTTCGCCAGCTCTCCACGCCCTTGCGTCTTTTTTTTTTTCTGCTTAAAGGTTGCAACATGAGCTAGCTTCTTTTGCCCATGTTCGTCACTTTCAGAGGCTGGATTTCTGCGTGTTGCTTTTTCCCCAGGTCTCCACGCCCTTGTGTGTTTCTTTTGCTTAAAGTTTGCCACCTGAAGCCAGCCTCTCTTGCCCATCTTCCTCAGTTTCAGAGGGTAGATATTTCAGGGTTGCTTTTTCCCCAGGTCTCCACGCCTTTGGGTTTTGTTTTTGCTTAACGATTGCCACCTGAGCTAGCCTCTCTTGCCCATCTTCCTGAGTTTCAGAGGGTCGATATCTCCGTGTTGCAGTTTCCCCATGTCTCCACGCCTTTGTGTGTTTCGTTTGCTTAAAGATTGCCACATGAGCTAGCCTCTGTTGCCCATCTTCGTCCGTTTTAGAGGGTGGATTTCTCAGTGTTGCCTTTTCGCCAGCTCCCCACGCCCTTGTGTGTTTCTTTTGCTTAAAGATTGTCACCTGAGCTAGGCACTGTGGCCCTGCTTCCTCAGTTTCAGAGGGTACCTTTTTCAGGGTTGCTTTTTGACCGGGTCTCCTCGCCATTGTATTTTTCTATTTTCTTTTTTTTGCTTAAAGATTGCCACCTGAGCTAGCCTCTGTTGCCCATCTTCTTCGGTTTCAGAGGGTAGATTTCTCAGTGTTTCTTTTTCGCCAGCTCTCCACGCCCTTGCGTCTTTTATTTTTTTCTGCTTAAAGGTTGCAAGGTGAGCTAGCTTCTTTTGCCCATGTTCGTCACTTTCAGAGGGTGCATTTCTCCGTGCTGCTTTTTCCCAAGGTCTCCACGCCCTTGTGTGTTTCTTTTGCTTAACGATTGCCACCTGAGGTAGCCTCTGTTGCCCATCCTCGTCAGTTTCAGAGGGTTGATTTCTCAGTGCTGCTTTTTCCCCAGGTTTCCACGCACTTGCGTGTTTCTTTTGCTTAAAGTTTGCCACCTGAAGCCAGCCTCTCTTGCCCATCTTCCTCAGTTTCAGAGGGTAGATATTTCAGGGTTGCTTTTTCCCCAGGTCTCCACGCCTTTGGGTTTTGTTTTTGCTTAAGGATTGCCACCTGAGGTAGCCTCTGTTGCCCTTGTTCCTCAGTTTCAGAGGGTGGATTTCTCCGTGTTGCTTTTTCGCCAGGTCTCCACGCCCTTGTGTGTTTCTTTTGCTTCACGATTGCCACCTGAGCTAGCCTCTGTTGCCCATCCTCGTCAGTTTCAGAGGGTAGATTTCTCAGTGCTGCTTTTTCCCCAGGTCTCCACGCCCTTGTGTGTTTCTTTTGCTCAAAGTTTGCCACCTGAAGCCAGCCTCTCTTGCCCATCTTCCTCAGTTTCAGAGGGTAGATATTTCAGGGTTGCTTTTTCCCCAGGTCACCACGCCCTTGTGTGTTTCTTTTGCTTAAAGATTGCCACCTGAGCTAGCCTCTGTTGCCCATCTTCTTCCGTTTCAGAGGGTGGATTTCTCAGTGTTGCCTTTTCGCCAGCTCCCCACGCCCTTGTGTGTTTCTTTTGCTTAAAGATTGTCACCTGAGCTAGGCACTGTTGCCCTGCTTCCTCAGTTTCAGAGGGTACCTTTTTCAGGGTTTCTTTTTGACCGGGTCTCCTCGCCATTGTATTTTTCTATTTTCTTTTTTTTTGCTTAAAGATTGGCACCTGAGCTAGCCTCTGTTGCCCATCTTCTTCGGTTTCAGAGGGTAGATTTCTCAGTGTTTCTTTTTCGCCAGCTCTCCACGCCCTTGCGTCTTTTTTTTTTTCTGCTTAAAGGTTGCAACCTGAGCTAGCTTCTTTTGCCCATGTTCGTCACTTTCAGAGGCTGGATTTCTGCGTGTTGCTTTTTCCCCAGGTCTCCACGCCCTTGTGTGTTTCTTTTGCTTAAAGTTTGCCACCTGAAGCCAGCCTCTCTTGCCCATCTTCCTCAGTTTCAGAGGGTAGATATTTCAGGGTTGCTTTTTCCCCAGGTCTCCACGCCTTTGGGTTTTGTTTTTGCTTAACGATTGCCACCTGAGCTAGCCTCTCTTGCCCATCTTCCTGAGTTTCAGAGGGTCGATATCTCCGTGTTGCAGTTTCCCCATGTCTCCACGCCTTTGTGTGTTTCGTTTGCTTAAAGATTGCCACATGAGCTAGCCTCTGTTGCCCATCTTCGTCCGTTTTAGAGGGTGGATTTCTCAGTGTTGCCTTTTCGCCAGCTCCCCACGCCCTTGTGTGTTTCTTTTGCTTAAAGATTGTCACCTGAGCTAGGCACTGTGGCCCTGCTTCCTCAGTTTCAGAGGGTACCTTTTTCAGGGTTGCTTTTTGACCGGGTCTCCTCGCCATTGTATTTTTCTATTTTCTTTTTTTTGCTTAAAGATTGCCACCTGAGCTAGCCTCTGTTGCCCATCTTCTTCGGTTTCAGAGGGTAGATTTCTCAGTGTTTCTTTTTCGCCAGCTCTCCACGCCCTTGCGTCTTTTATTTTTTTCTGCTTAAAGGTTGCAAGGTGAGCTAGCTTCTTTTGCCCATGTTCGTCACTTTCAGAGGGTGCATTTCTCCGTGTTGCTTTTTCCCCAGGTCTCCACGCCCTTGTGTGTTTCTTTTGCTTAACGATTGCCACCTGAGGTAGCCTCTGTTGCCCATCGTCGTCAGTTTCAGAGGGTGGATTTCTCAGTGCTGCTTTTTCCCCAGGTCTCCACGCCCTTGCGTGTTTCTTTTGCTTAAAGTTTGCCACCTGAAGCCAGCCTCTCTTGCCCATCTTCCTCAGTTTCAGAGGGTAGATATTTCAGGGTTGCTTTTTCCCCAGGTCTCCACGCCTTTGGGTTTTGTTTTTGCTTAAGGATTGCCACCTGAGGTAGCCTCTGTTGCCCTTGTTCCTCAGTTTCAGAGGGTGGATTTCTCCGTGTTGCTTTTTCCCCAGGTCTGCACGCCCTTGTGTGTTTCTTTTGCTTCACGATTGCCACCTGAGGTAGCCTCTGTTGCCCATCCTCGTCAGTTTCAGAGGGTAGATTTCTCAGTGCTGCTTTTTCCCCAGGTCTCCACGCCCTTGTGTGTTTCTTTTGCTCAAAGTTTGCCACCTGAAGCCAGCCTCTCTTGCCCATCTTCCTCAGTTTCAGAGGGTAGATATTTCAGGGTTGCTTTTTCCCCAGGTCACCACGCCCTTGTGTGTTTCTTTTGCTTAAAGATTGCCACCTGAGCTAGCCTCTGTTGCCCATCTTCTTCCGTTTCAGAGGGTGGATTTCTCAGTGTTGCCTTTTCGCCAGCTCCCCACGCCCTTGTGTGTTTCTTTTGCTTAAAGATTGTCACCTGAGCTAGGCACTGTTGCCCTGCTTCCTCAGTTTCAGAGGGTACCTTTTTCAGGGTTGCTTTTTGACCGGGTCTCCTCGCCATTGTATTTTTCTATTTTCTTTTTTTTTGCTTAAAGATTGCCACCTGAGGTAGCCTCTGTTGCCCATCTTCTTCGGTTTCAGAGGGTAGATTTCTCAGTGTTTCTTTTTCGCCAGCTCTCCACGCCCTTGCGTCTTTTTTTTTTTCTGCTTAAAGGTTGCAACCTGAGCTAGCTTCTTTTGCCCATGTTCGTCACTTTCAGAGGCTGGATTTCTGCGTGTTGCTTTTTCCCCAGGTCTCCACGCCCTTGTGTGTTTCTTTTGCTTAAAGTTTGCCACCTGAAGCCAGCCTCTCTTGCCCATCTTCCTCAGTTTCAGAGGGTAGATATTTCAGGGTTGCTTTTTCCCCAGGTCTCCACGCCTTTGGGTTTTGTTTTTGCTTAACGATTGCCACCTGAGCTAGCCTCTCTTGCCCATCTTCCTGAGTTTCAGAGGGTCGATATCTCCGTGTTGCAGTTTCCCCATGTCTCCACGCCTTTGTGTGTTTCGTTTGCTTAAAGATTGCCACATGAGCTAGCCTCTGTTGCCCATCTTCGTCCGTTTTAGAGGGTGGATTTCTCAGTGTTGCCTTTTCGCCAGCTCCCCACGCCCTTGTGTGTTTCTTTTGCTTAAAGATTGTCACCTGAGCTAGGCACTGTGGCCCTGCTTCCTCAGTTTCAGAGGGTACCTTTTTCAGGGTTGCTTTTTGACCGGGTCTCCTCGCCATTGTATTTTTCCATTTTCTTTTTTTTGCTTAAAGATTGCCACCTGAGCTAGCCTCTGTTGCCCATCTTCTTCGGTTTCAGAGGGTAGATTTCTCAGTGTTTCTTTTTCGCCAGCTCTCCACGCCCTTGCGTCTTTTATTTTTTTCTGCTTAAAGGTTGCAAGGTGAGCTAGCTTCTTTTGCCCATGTTCGTCACTTTCAGAGGGTGCATTTCTCCGTGCTGCTTTTGTCCCAGGTCTCCACGCACTTGTGTGTTTCTTTTGCTTAACGATTGCCACCTGAGGTAGCCTCTGTTGCCCATCCTCGTCAGTTTCAGAGGGTTGATGTCTCAGTGCTGCTTTTTCCCCAGGTTTCCACGCCCTTGCGTGTTTCTTTTGCTTAAAGTTTGCCACCTGAAGCCAGCCTCTCTTGCCCATCTTCCTCAGTTTCAGAGGGTAGATATTTCAGGGTTGCTTTTTCCCCAGGTCTCCACGCCTTTGGGTTTTGTTTTTGCTTAAGGATTGCCACCTGAGGTAGCCTCTGTTGCCCTTGTTCCTCAGTTTCAGAGGGTGGATTTCTCCGTGTTGCTTTTTCGCCAGGTCTCCACGCCCTTGTGTGTTTCTTTTGCTTCACGATTGCCACCTGAGCTAGCCTCTGTTGCCCATCCTCGTCAGTTTCAGAGGGTAGATTTCTCAGTGCTGCTTTTTCCCCAGGTCTCCACGCCCTTGTGTGTTTCTTTTGCTCAAAGTTTGCCACCTGAAGCCAGCCTCTCTTGCCCATCTTCCTCAGTTTCAGAGGGTAGATATTTCAGGGTTGCTTTTTCCCCAGGTCACCACGCCCTTGTGTGTTTCTTTTGCTTAAAGATTGCCACCTGAGCTAGCCTCTGTTGCCCATCTTCTTCCGTTTCAGAGGGTGGATTTCTCAGTGTTGCCTTTTCGCCAGCTCCCCACGCCCTTGTGTGTTTCTTTTGCTTAAAGATTGTCACCTGAGCTAGGCACTGTTGCCCTGCTTCCTCAGTTTCAGAGGGTACCTTTTTCAGGGTTGCTTTTTGACCGGGTCTCCTCGCCATTGTATTTTTCTATTTTCTTTTTTTTTGCTTAAAGATTGCCACCTGAGGTAGCCTCTGTTGCCCATCTTCTTCGGTTTCAGAGGGTAGATTTCTCAGTGTTTCTTTTTCGCCAGCTCTCCACGCCCTTGCGTCTTTTTTTTTTTCTGCTTAAAGGTTGCAACCTGAGCTAGCTTCTTTTGCCCATGTTCGTCACTTTCAGAGGCTGGATTTCTGCGTGTTGCTTTTTCCCCAGGTCTCCACGCCCTTGTGTGTTTCTTTTGCTTAAAGTTTGCCACCTGAAGCCAGCCTCTCTTGCCCATCTTCCTCAGTTTCAGAGGGTAGATATTTCAGGGTTGCTTTTTCCCCAGGTCTCCACGCCTTTGGGTTTTGTTTTTGCTTAACGATTGCCACCTGAGCTAGCCTCTCTTGCCCATCTTCCTGAGTTTCAGAGGGTCGATATCTCCGTGTTGCAGTTTCCCCATGTCTCCACGCCTTTGTGTGTTTCGTTTGCTTAAAGATTGCCACATGAGCTAGCCTCTGTTGCCCATCTTCGTCCGTTTTAGAGGGTGGATTTCTCAGTGTTGCCTTTTCGCCAGCTCCCCACGCCCTTGTGTGTTTCTTTTGCTTAAAGATTGTCACCTGAGCTAGGCACTGTGGCCCTGCTTCCTCAGTTTCAGAGGGTACCTTTTTCAGGGTTGCTTTTTGACCGGGTCTCCTCGCCATTGTATTTTTCTATTTTCTTTTTTTTGCTTAAAGATTGCCACCTGAGCTAGCCTCTGTTGCCCATCTTCTTCGGTTTCAGAGGGTAGATTTCTCAGTGTTTCTTTTTCGCCAGCTCTCCACGCCCTTGCGTCTTTTATTTTTTTCTGCTTAAAGGTTGCAAGGTGAGCTAGCTTCTTTTGCCCATGTTCGTCACTTTCAGAGGGTGCATTTCTCCGTGCTGCTTTTGTCCCAGGTCTCCACGCACTTGTGTGTTTCTTTTGCTTAACGATTGCCACCTGAGGTAGCCTCTGTTGCCCATCTTCCTCAGTTTCAGAGGGTGGATTTCTCAGTGCTGCTTTTTCCCCAGGTCTCCACGCCCTTGTGGGTTTCTTTTGCTTAAAGTTTGCCACCTGAAGCCAGCCTCTCTTGCCAATCTTCCTCAGTTTCAGAGGGTAGATATTTCAGGGTTGCTTTTTCCCCAGGTCTCCACGCCTTTGGGTTTTGTTTTTGCTTAAGGATTGCCACCTGAGGTAGCCTCTGTTGCCCTTGTTCCTCAGTTTCAGAGGGTGGATTTCTCCGTGTTGCTTTTTCCCCAGGTCTGCACGCCCTTGTGTGTTTCTTTTGCTTCACGATTGCCACCTGAGGTAGCCTCTGTTGCCCATCCTCGTCAGTTTCAGAGGGTAGATTTCTCAGTGCTGCTTTTTCCCCAGGTCTCCACGCCCTTGTGTGTTTCTTTTGCTCAAAGTTTGCCACCTGAAGCCAGCCTCTCTTGCCCATCTTCCTCAGTTTCAGAGGGTAGATATTTCAGGGTTGCTTTTTCCCCAGGTCACCACGCCCTTGTGTGTTTCTTTTGCTTAAAGATTGCCACCTGAGCTAGCCTCTGTTGCCCATCTTCTTCCGTTTCAGAGGGTGGATTTCTCAGTGTTGCCTTTTCGCCAGCTCCCCACGCCCTTGTGTGTTTCTTTTGCTTAAAGATTGTCACCTGAGCTAGGCACTGTTGCCCTGCTTCCTCAGTTTCAGAGGGTACCTTTTTCAGGGTTGCTTTTTGACCGGGTCTCCTCGCCATTGTATTTTTCTATTTTCTTTTTTTTTGCTTAAAGATTGCCACCTGAGCTAGCCTCTGTTGCCCATCTTCTTCGGTTTCAGAGGGTAGATTTCTCAGTGTTTCTTTTTCGCCAGCTCTCCACGCCCTTGCGTCTTTTTTTTTTTTCTGCTTAAAGGTTGCAACCTGAGCTAGCTTCTTTTGCCCATGTTCGTCACTTTCAGAGGCTGGATTTCTGCGTGTTGCTTTTTCCCCAGGTCTCCACGCCCTTGTGTGTTTCTTTTGCTTAAAGTTTGCCACCTGAAGCCAGCCTCTCTTGCCCATCTTCCTCAGTTTCAGAGGGTAGATATTTCAGGGTTGCTTTTTCCCCAGGTCTCCACGCCTTTGGGTTTTGTTTTTGCTTAACGATTGCCACCTGAGCTAGCCTCTCTTGCCCATCTTCCTGAGTTTCAGAGGGTCGATATCTCCGTGTTGCAGTTTCCCCATGTCTCCACGCCTTTGTGTGTTTCGTTTGCTTAAAGATTGCCACATGAGCTAGCCTCTGTTGCCCATCTTCGTCCGTTTTAGAGGGTGGATTTCTCAGTGTTGCCTTTTCGCCAGCTCCCCACGCCCTTGTGTGTTTCTTTTGCTTAAAGATTGTCACCTGAGCTAGGCACTGTGGCCCTGCTTCCTCAGTTTCAGAGGGTACCTTTTTCAGGGTTGCTTTTTGACCGGGTCTCCTCGCCATTGTATTTTTCTATTTTCTTTTTTTTGCTTAAAGATTGCCACCTGAGCTAGCCTCTGTTGCCCATCTTCTTCGGTTTCAGAGGGTAGATTTCTCAGTGTTTCTTTTTCGCCAGCTCTCCACGCCCTTGCGTCTTTTATTTTTTTCTGCTTAAAGGTTGCAAGGTGAGCTAGCTTCTTTTGCCCATGTTCGTCACTTTCAGAGGGTGCATTTCTCCGTGCTGCTTTTTCCCAAGGTCTCCACGCCCTTGTGTGTTTCTTTTGCTTAACGATTGCCACCTGAGGTAGCCTCTGTTGCCCATCCTCGTCAGTTTCAGAGGGTTGATTTCTCAGTGCTGCTTTTTCCCCAGGTTTCCACGCACTTGCGTGTTTCTTTTGCTTAAAGTTTGCCACCTGAAGCCAGCCTCTCTTGCCCATCTTCCTCAGTTTCAGAGGGTAGATATTTCAGGGTTGCTTTTTCCCCAGGTCTCCACGCCTTTGGGTTTTGTTTTTGCTTAACGATTGCCACCTGAGCTAGCCTCTCTTGCCCATCTTCCTGAGTTTCAGAGGGTCGATATCTCCGTGTTGCAGTTTCCCCATGTCTCCACGCCTTTGTGTGTTTCGTTTGCTTAAAGATTGCCACATGAGCTAGCCTCTGTTGCCCATCTTCGTCCGTTTTAGAGGGTGGATTTCTCAGTGTTGCCTTTTCGCCAGCTCCCCACGCCCTTGTGTGTTTCTTTTGCTTAAAGATTGTCACCTGAGCTAGGCACTGTGGCCCTGCTTCCTCAGTTTCAGAGGGTACCTTTTTCAGGGTTGCTTTTTGACCGGGTCTCCTCGCCATTGTATTTTTCTATTTTCTTTTTTTTGCTTAAAGATTGCCACCTGAGCTAGCCTCTGTTGCCCATCTTCTTCGGTTTCAGAGGGTAGATTTCTCAGTGTTTCTTTTTCGCCAGCTCTCCACGCCCTTGCGTCTTTTATTTTTTTCTGCTTAAAGGTTGCAAGGTGAGCTAGCTTCTTTTGCCCATGTTCGTCACTTTCAGAGGGTGCATTTCTCCGTGCTGCTTTTTCCCAAGGTCTCCACGCCCTTGTGTGTTTCTTTTGCTTAACGATTGCCACCTGAGGTAGCCTCTGTTGCCCATCCTCGTCAGTTTCAGAGGGTTGATTTCTCAGTGCTGCTTTTTCCCCAGGTTTCCACGCACTTGCGTGTTTCTTTTGCTTAAAGTTTGCCACCTGAAGCCAGCCTCTCTTGCCCATCTTCCTCAGTTTCAGAGGGTAGATATTTCAGGGTTGCTTTTTCCCCAGGTCTCCACGCCTTTGGGTTTTGTTTTTGCTTAACGATTGCCACCTGAGCTAGCCTCTCTTGCCCATCTTCCTGAGTTTCAGAGGGTCGATATCTCCGTGTTGCAGTTTCCCCATGTCTCCACGCCTTTGTGTGTTTCGTTTGCTTAAAGATTGCCACATGAGCTAGCCTCTGTTGCCCATCTTCGTCCGTTTTAGAGGGTGGATTTCTCAGTGTTGCCTTTTCGCCAGCTCCCCACGCCCTTGTGTGTTTCTTTTGCTTAAAGATTGTCACCTGAGCTAGGCACTGTGGCCCTGCTTCCTCAGTTTCAGAGGGTACCTTTTTCAGGGTTGCTTTTTGACCGGGTCTCCTCGCCATTGTATTTTTCTATTTTCTTTTTTTTGCTTAAAGATTGCCACCTGAGCTAGCCTCTGTTGCCCATCTTCTTCGGTTTCAGAGGGTAGATTTCTCAGTGTTTCTTTTTCGCCAGCTCTCCACGCCCTTGCGTCTTTTATTTTTTTCTGCTTAAAGGTTGCAAGGTGAGCTAGCTTCTTTTGCCCATGTTCGTCACTTTCAGAGGGTGCATTTCTCCGTGCTGCTTTTTCCCAAGGTCTCCACGCCCTTGTGTGTTTCTTTTGCTTAACGATTGCCACCTGAGGTAGCCTCTGTTGCCCATCCTCGTCAGTTTCAGAGGGTTGATTTCTCAGTGCTGCTTTTTCCCCAGGTTTCCACGCACTTGCGTGTTTCTTTTGCTTAAAGTTTGCCACCTGAAGCCAGCCTCTCTTGCCCATCTTCCTCAGTTTCAGAGGGTAGATATTTCAGGGTTGCTTTTTCCCCAGGTCTCCACGCCTTTGGGTTTTGTTTTTGCTTAAGGATTGCCACCTGAGGTAGCCTCTGTTGCCCTTGTTCCTCAGTTTCAGAGGGTGGATTTCTCCGTGTTGCTTTTTCGCCAGGTCTCCACGCCCTTGTGTGTTTCTTTTGCTTCACGATTGCCACCTGAGCTAGCCTCTGTTGCCCATCCTCGTCAGTTTCAGAGGGTAGATTTCTCAGTGCTGCTTTTTCCCCAGGTCTCCACGCCCTTGTGTGTTTCTTTTGCTCAAAGTTTGCCACCTGAAGCCGGCCTCTCTTGCCCATCTTCCTCAGTTTCAGAGGGTAGATATTTCAGGGTTGCTTTTTCCCCAGGTCACCACGCCCTTGTGTGTTTCTTTTGCTTAAAGATTGCCACCTGAGCTAGCCTCTGTTGCCCATCTTCTTCCGTTTCAGAGGGTGGATTTCTCAGTGTTGCCTTTTCGCCAGCTCCCCACGCCCTTGTGTGTTTCTTTTGCTTAAAGATTGTCACCTGAGCTAGGCACTGTTGCCCTGCTTCCTCAGTTTCAGAGGGTACCTTTTTCAGGGTTGCTTTTTGACCGGGTCTCCTCGCCATTGTATTTTTCTATTTTCTTTTTTTTGCTTAAAGATTGCCACCTGAGCTAGCCTCTGTTGCCCATCTTCTTCGGTTTCAGAGGGTAGATTTCTCAGTGTTTCTTTTTCGCCAGCTCTCCACGCCCTTGCGTCTTTTATTTTTTTCTGCTTAAAGGTTGCAAGGTGAGCTAGCTTCTTTTGCCCATGTTCGTCACTTTCAGAGGGTGCATTTCTCCGTGCTGCTTTTTCCCAAGGTCTCCACGCCCTTGTGTGTTTCTTTTGCTTAACGATTGCCACCTGAGGTAGCCTCTGTTGCCCATCCTCGTCAGTTTCAGAGGGTTGATTTATCAGTGCTGCTTTTTCCCCAGGTTTCCACGCACTTGCGTGTTTCTTTTGCTTAAAGTTTGCCACCTGAAGCCAGCCTCTCTTGCCCATCTTCCTCAGTTTCAGAGGGTAGATATTTCAGGGTTGCTTTTTCCCCAGGTCTCCACGCCTTTGGGTTTTGTTTTTGCTTAAGGATTGCCACCTGAGGTAGCCTCTGTTGCCCTTGTTCCTCAGTTTCAGAGGGTGGATTTCTCCGTGTTGCTTTTTCGCCAGGTCTCCACGCCCTTGTGTGTTTCTTTTGCTTCACGATTGCCACCTGAGCTAGCCTCTGTTGCCCATCCTCGTCAGTTTCAGAGGGTAGATTTCTCAGTGCTGCTTTTTCCCCAGGTCTCCACGCCCTTGTGTGTTTCTTTTGCTCAAAGTTTGCCACCTGAAGCCAGCCTCTCTTGCCCATCTTCCTCAGTTTCAGAGGGTAGATATTTCAGGGTTGCTTTTTCCCCAGGTCACCACGCCCTTGTGTGTTTCTTTTGCTTAAAGATTGCCACCTGAGCTAGCCTCTGTTGCCCATCTTCTTCCGTTTCAGAGGGTGGATTTCTCAGTGTTGCCTTTTTGCCAGCTCCCCACGCCCTTGTGTGTTTCTTTTGCTTAAAGATTGTCACCTGAGCTAGGCACTGTTGCCCTGCTTCCTCAGTTTCAGAGGGTACCTTTTTCAGGGTTGCTTTTTGACCGGGTCTCCTCGCCATTGTATTTTTCTATTTTCTTTTTTTTGCTTAAAGATTGCCACCTGAGCTAGCCTCTGTTGCCCATCTTCTTCGGTTTCAGAGGGTAGATTTCTCAGTGTTTCTTTTTCGCCAGCTCTCCACGCCCTTGCGTCTTTTTTTTTTTCTGCTTAAAGGTTGCAACCTGAGCTAGCTTCTTTTGCCCATGTTCGTCAGTTTCAGAGGGTGGATTTCTCCGTGTTGCTTTTTCCCCAGGTCTCCACGCCCTTGTGTGTTTCTTTTGCTTAAAGTTTGCCACCTGAAGCCAGCCTCTCTTGCCCATCTTCCTCATTTTCAGAGGGTAGATATTTCAGGGTTGCTTTTTCCCCAGGTCTCCACGCCTTTGGGTTTTGTTTTTGCTTAACGATTGCCACCTGAGCTAGCCTCTCTTGCCCATCTTCCTGAGTTTCAGAGGGTCGATATCTCCGTGTTGCAGTTTCCCCATGTCTCCACGCCTTTGTGTGTTTCGTTTGCTTAAAGATTGCCACATGAGCTAGCCTCTGTTGCCCATCTTCGTCCGTTTTAGAGGGTGGATTTCTCAGAGTTGCCTTTTCGCCAGCTCCCCACGCCCTTGTGTGTTTCTTTTGCTTAAAGATTGTCACCTGAGCTAGGCACTGTGGCCCTGCTTCCTCAGTTTCAGAGGGTACCTTTTTCAGGGTTGCTTTTTGACCGGGTCTCCTCGCCATTGTATTTTTCTATTTTCTTTTTTTTGCTTAAAGATTGCCACCTGAGCTAGCCTCTGTTGCCCATCTTCTTCGGTTTCAGAGGGTAGATTTCTCAGTGTTTCTTTTTCGCCAGCTCTCCACGCCCTTGCGTCTTTTATTTTTTTCTGCTTAAAGGTTGCAATGTGAGCTAGCTTCTTTTGCCCATGTTCGTCACTTTCAGAGGGTGCATTTCTCCGTGCTGCTTTTTCCCAAGGTCTCCACGCCCTTGTGTGTTTCTTTTGCTTAACGATTGCCACCTGAGGTAGCCTCTGTTGCCCATCCTCGTCAGTTTCAGAGGGTTGATTTCTCAGTGCTGCTTTTTCCCCAGGTTTCCACGCACTTGCGTGTTTCTTTTGCTTAAAGTTTGCCACCTGAAGCCAGCCTCTCTTGCCCATCTTCCTCAGTTTCAGAGGGTAGATATTTCAGGGTTGCTTTTTCCCCAGGTCTCCACGCCTTTGGGTTTTGTTTTTGCTTAAGGATTGCCACCTGAGGTAGCCTCTGTTGCCCTTGTTCCTCAGTTTCAGAGGGTGGATTTCTCCGTGTTGCTTTTTCGCCAGGTCTCCACGCCCTTGTGTGTTTCTTTTGCTTCACGATTGCCACCTGAGCTAGCCTCTGTTGCCCATCCTCGTCAGTTTCAGAGGGTAGATTTCTCAGTGCTGCTTTTTCCCCAGGTCTCCACGCCCTTGTGTGTTTCTTTTGCTCAAAGTTTGCCACCTGAAGCCAGCCTCTCTTGCCCATCTTCCTCAGTTTCAGAGGGTAGATATTTCAGGGTTGCTTTTTCCCCAGGTCACCACGCCCTTGTGTGTTTCTTTTGCTTAAAGATTGCCACCTGAGCTAGCCTCTGTTGCCCATCTTCTTCCGTTTCAGAGGGTGGATTTCTCAGTGTTGCCTTTTCGCCAGCTCCCCACGCCCTTGTGTGTTTCTTTTGCTTAAAGATTGTCACCTGAGCTAGGCACTGTTGCCCTGCTTCCTCAGTTTCAGAGGGTACCTTTTTCAGGGTTGCTTTTTGACCGGGTCTCCTCGCCATTGTATTTTTCTATTTTCTTTTTTTTGCTTAAAGATTGCCACCTGAGCTAGCCTCTGTTGCCCATCTTCTTCGGTTTCAGAGGGTAGATTTCTCAGTGTTTCTTTTTCGCCAGCTCTCCACGCCCTTGCGTCTTTTATTTTTTTCTGCTTAAAGGTTGCAAGGTGAGCTAGCTTCTTTTGCCCATGTTCGTCACTTTCAGAGGGTGCATTTCTCCGTGTTGCTTTTTCCCCAGGTCTCCACGCCCTTGTGTGTTTCTTTTGCTTAACGATTGCCACCTGAGGTAGCCTCTGTTGCCCATCCTCGTCAGTTTCAGAGGGTGGATTTCTCAGTGCTGCTTTTTCCCCAGGTCTCCACGCCCTTGCGTGTTTCTTTTGCTTAAAGTTTGCCACCTGAAGCCAGCCTCTCTTGCCCATCTTCCTCAGTTTCGGAGGGTAGATATTTCAGGGTTGCTTTTTCCCCAGGTCTCCACGCCTTTGGGTTTTGTTTTTGCTTAAGGATTGCCACCTGAGGTAGCTTCTGTTGCCCTTCTTCCTCAGTTTCAGAGGGTGGATTTCTCCGTGTTGCTTTTTCCCCAGGTCTGCACGCCCTTGTGTGTTTCTTTTGCTTCACGATTGCCACCTGAGGTAGCCCCTGTTGCCCATCCTCGTCAGTTTCAAAGGGTAGATTTCTCAGTGCTGCTTTTTCCCCAGGTCTCCACGCCCTTGTGTGTTTCTTTTGCTCAAAGTTTGCCACCTGAATCCAGCCTCTCTTGCCCATCTTCCTCAGTTTCAGAGGGTAGATATTTCAGGGTTGCTTTTTCCCCAGGTCTCCACGCCTTTGGGTTTTGTTTTTGCTTAACGATTGCCACCTGAGGCAGCCCCTGTTGCCCTTGTTCCTCAGTTTCAGAGGGTGGATTTCTCCGTGTTGCTTTTTCGCCAGGTCTCCACGCCCTTGTGTGTTTCTTTTGCTTCACGATTGCCACCTGAGCTAGCCTCTGTTGCCCATCCTCGTCAGTTTCAGAGGGTAGATTTCTCAGTGCTGCTTTTTCCCCAGGTCTCCACGCCCTTGTGTGTTTCTTTTGCTCAAAGTTTGCCACCTGAAGCCGGCCTCTCTTGCCCATCTTCCTCAGTTTCAGAGGGTAGATATTTCAGGGTTGCTTTTTCCCCAGGTCACCACGCCCTTGTGTGTTTCTTTTGCTTAAAGATTGCCACCTGAGCTAGCCTCTGTTGCCCATCTTCTTCCGTTTCAGAGGGTGGATTTCTCAGTGTTGCCTTTTCGCCAGCTCCCCACGCCCTTGTGTGTTTCTTTTGCTTAAAGATTGTCACCTGAGCTAGGCACTGTTGCCCTGCTTCCTCAGTTTCAGAGGGTACCTTTTTCAGGGTTGCTTTTTGACCGGGTCTCCTCGCCATTGTATTTTTCTATTTTCTTTTTTTTGCTTAAAGATTGCCACCTGAGCTAGCCTCTGTTGCCCATCTTCTTCGGTTTCAGAGGGTAGATTTCTCAGTGTTTCTTTTTCGCCAGCTCTCCACGCCCTTGCGTCTTTTATTTTTTTCTGCTTAAAGGTTGCAAGGTGAGCTAGCTTCTTTTGCCCATGTTCGTCACTTTCAGAGGGTGCATTTCTCCGTGCTGCTTTTTCCCAAGGTCTCCACGCCCTTGTGTGTTTCTTTTGCTTAACGATTGCCACCTGAGGTAGCCTCTGTTGCCCATCCTCGTCAGTTTCAGAGGGTTGATTTATCAGTGCTGCTTTTTCCCCAGGTTTCCACGCACTTGCGTGTTTCTTTTGCTTAAAGTTTGCCACCTGAAGCCAGCCTCTCTTGCCCATCTTCCTCAGTTTCAGAGGGTAGATATTTCAGGGTTGCTTTTTCCCCAGGTCTCCACGCCTTTGGGTTTTGTTTTTGCTTAAGGATTGCCACCTGAGGTAGCCTCTGTTGCCCTTGTTCCTCAGTTTCAGAGGGTGGATTTCTCCGTGTTGCTTTTTCGCCAGGTCTCCACGCCCTTGTGTGTTTCTTTTGCTTCACGATTGCCACCTGAGCTAGCCTCTGTTGCCCATCCTCGTCAGTTTCAGAGGGTAGATTTCTCAGTGCTGCTTTTTCCCCAGGTCTCCACGCCCTTGTGTGTTTCTTTTGCTCAAAGTTTGCCACCTGAAGCCAGCCTCTCTTGCCCATCTTCCTCAGTTTCAGAGGGTAGATATTTCAGGGTTGCTTTTTCCCCAGGTCACCACGCCCTTGTGTGTTTCTTTTGCTTAAAGATTGCCACCTGAGCTAGCCTCTGTTGCCCATCTTCTTCCGTTTCAGAGGGTGGATTTCTCAGTGTTGCCTTTTCGCCAGCTCCCCACGCCCTTGTGTGTTTCTTTTGCTTAACGATTGTCACCTGAGCTAGGCACTGTTGCCCTGCTTCCTCAGTTTCAGAGGGTACCTTTTTCAGGGTTGCTTTTTGACCGGGTCTCCTCGCCATTGTATTTTTCTATTTTCTTTTTTTTGCTTAAAGATTGCCACCTGAGCTAGCCTCTGTTGCCCATCTTCTTCGGTTTCAGAGGGTAGATTTCTCAGTGTTTCTTTTTCGCCAGCTCTCCACGCCCTTGCGTCTTTTTTTTTTTCTGCTTAAAGGTTGCAACCTGAGCTAGCTTCTTTTGCCCATGTTCGTCAGTTTCAGAGGGTGGATTTCTCCGTGTTGCTTTTTCCCCAGGTCTCCACGCCCTTGTGTGTTTCTTTTGCTTAAAGTTTGCCACCTGAAGCCAGCCTCTCTTGCCCATCTTCCTCATTTTCAGAGGGTAGATATTTCAGGGTTGCTTTTTCCCCAGGTCTCCACGCCTTTGGGTTTTGTTTTTGCTTAACGATTGCCACCTGAGCTAGCCTCTCTTGCCCATCTTCCTGAGTTTCAGAGGGTCGATATCTCCGTGTTGCAGTTTCCCCATGTCTCCACGCCTTTGTGTGTTTCGTTTGCTTAAAGATTGCCACATGAGCTAGCCTCTGTTGCCCATCTTCGTCCGTTTTAGAGGGTGGATTTCTCAGAGTTGCCTTTTCGCCAGCTCCCCACGCCCTTGTGTGTTTCTTTTGCTTAAAGATTGTCACCTGAGCTAGGCACTGTGGCCCTGCTTCCTCAGTTTCAGAGGGTACCTTTTTCAGGGTTGCTTTTTGACCGGGTCTCCTCGCCATTGTATTTTTCTATTTTCTTTTTTTTGCTTAAAGATTGCCACCTGAGCTAGCCTCTGTTGCCCATCTTCTTCGGTTTCAGAGGGTAGATTTCTCAGTGTTTCTTTTTCGCCAGCTCTCCACGCCCTTGCGTCTTTTATTTTTTTCTGCTTAAAGGTTGCAATGTGAGCTAGCTTCTTTTGCCCATGTTCGTCACTTTCAGAGGGTGCATTTCTCCGTGCTGCTTTTTCCCAAGGTCTCCACGCCCTTGTGTGTTTCTTTTGCTTAACGATTGCCACCTGAGGTAGCCTCTGTTGCCCATCCTCGTCAGTTTCAGAGGGT
This sequence comes from Equus asinus, assembly GCF_041296235.1. Taxonomy (NCBI): domain Eukaryota; kingdom Metazoa; phylum Chordata; class Mammalia; order Perissodactyla; family Equidae; genus Equus; species Equus asinus. Next base: position 46,101,157 of record NC_091816.1, on the reverse strand, counting down.
TGATTTCTCAGTGCTGCTTTTTCCCCAGGTTTCCACGCACTTGCGTGTTTCTTTTGCTTAAAGTTTGCCACCTGAAGCCAGCCTCTCTTGCCCATCTTCCTCAGTTTCAGAGGGTAGATATTTCAGGGTTGCTTTTTCCCCAGGTCTCCACGCCTTTGGGTTTTGTTTTTGCTTAAGGATTGCCACCTGAGGTAGCCTCTGTTGCCCTTGTTCCTCAGTTTCAGAGGGTGGATTTCTCCGTGTTGCTTTTTCGCCAGGTCTCCACGCCCTTGTGTGTTTCTTTTGCTTCACGATTGCCACCTGAGCTAGCCTCTGTTGCCCATCCTCGTCAGTTTCAGAGGGTAGATTTCTCAGTGCTGCTTTTTCCCCAGGTCTCCACGCCCTTGTGTGTTTCTTTTGCTCAAAGTTTGCCACCTGAAGCCAGCCTCTCTTGCCCATCTTCCTCAGTTTCAGAGGGTAGATATTTCAGGGTTGCTTTTTCCCCAGGTCACCACGCCCTTGTGTGTTTCTTTTGCTTAAAGATTGCCACCTGAGCTAGCCTCTGTTGCCCATCTTCTTCCGTTTCAGAGGGTGGATTTCTCAGTGTTGCCTTTTCGCCAGCTCCCCACGCCCTTGTGTGTTTCTTTTGCTTAAAGATTGTCACCTGAGCTAGGCACTGTTGCCCTGCTTCCTCAGTTTCAGAGGGTACCTTTTTCAGGGTTGCTTTTTGACCGGGTCTCCTCGCCATTGTATTTTTCTATTTTCTTTTTTTTGCTTAAAGATTGCCACCTGAGCTAGCCTCTGTTGCCCATCTTCTTCGGTTTCAGAGGGTAGATTTCTCAGTGTTTCTTTTTCGCCAGCTCTCCACGCCCTTGCGTCTTTTATTTTTTTCTGCTTAAAGGTTGCAAGGTGAGCTAGCTTCTTTTGCCCATGTTCGTCACTTTCAGAGGGTGCATTTCTCCGTGTTGCTTTTTCCCCAGGTCTCCACGCCCTTGTGTGTTTCTTTTGCTTAACGATTGCCACCTGAGGTAGCCTCTGTTGCCCATCCTCGTCAGTTTCAGAGGGTGGATTTCTCAGTGCTGCTTTTTCCCCAGGTCTCCACGCCCTTGCGTGTTTCTTTTGCTTAAAGTTTGCCACCTGAAGCCAGCCTCTCTTGCCCATCTTCCTCAGTTTCGGAGGGTAGATATTTCAGGGTTGCTTTTTCCCCAGGTCTCCACGCCTTTGGGTTTTGTTTTTGCTTAAGGATTGCCACCTGAGGTAGCTTCTGTTGCCCTTCTTCCTCAGTTTCAGAGGGTGGATTTCTCCGTGTTGCTTTTTCCCCAGGTCTGCACGCCCTTGTGTGTTTCTTTTGCTTCACGATTGCCACCTGAGGTAGCCCCTGTTGCCCATCCTCGTCAGTTTCAAAGGGTAGATTTCTCAGTGCTGCTTTTTCCCCAGGTCTCCACGCCCTTGTGTGTTTCTTTTGCTCAAAGTTTGCCACCTGAATCCAGCCTCTCTTGCCCATCTTCCTCAGTTTCAGAGGGTAGATATTTCAGGGTTGCTTTTTCCCCAGGTCTCCACGCCTTTGGGTTTTGTTTTTGCTTAACGATTGCCACCTGAGGCAGCCCCTGTTGCCCATCTTCCTGAGTTTCAGAGGTTGGATTTCTCCCTGTTGCGCTTTCCCCAGGTCTCCACGCCCTTGTGTGTTGCTTTTGCTTAAACTTTGCCACCTGAGCTAGCCTCTGTTGCCCATCTTCGTCCGTTTCAGAGGGTGCATTTCTCAGTGTTGCCTTTTCGCCAGCTCCCCACGCCCTTGTGTGTTTCTTTTGCTTAAAGATTGTCACCTGAGCTAGGCACTGTTGCCCTGCTTCCTCAGTTTCAGAGGGTACCTTTTTCAGGGTTGCTTTATGACCGGGTATCCTCGCCATTGTATTTTTTTATTCTATTTTTTTTGCTTAAAGATTGCCACCTGAGCTAGCCTCTGTTGCCCATCTTCTTCGGTTACAGAGGGTAGATTTCTCAGTGTTGCTTTTTCGCCAGGTCTCCACGCCCTTGCGTCTTTTTTTTTTTCTGCTTAAAGGTTGCAACCTGAGCTAGCTTCTTTTGCCCATGTTCGTCAGTTTCAGAGGGTGGATTTCTGCGTGTTGCTTTTCCCCCAGGTCTCCACGCCCTTGTGTGTTTCTTTTGCTTAATGATTGCCACCTGAGCTAGCCTCTGTTGCCCATCCTCGTCAGTTTCAGAGGGTGGATTTCTCAGTGTTGCTTTTTCCCCAGGTCTCCACGCCCTAGTGTGTTTCTTTTGCTTAAAGATTGCCACCCGAGCTAGCCTCTGTTGCCCATCTTCGTCCGTTTCAGAGGGTGGATTTCTCAGTGTTGCCTTTTCGCCAGCTCCCCACGCCCTTGTGTGTTTCTTTTGCTTACAGATTGTCACCTGAGCTAGGCACTGTTGCCCTGCTTCCTCAGTTTCAGAGGGTACCTTTTTCAGGGTTGCTTTTTGACCGGGTCTCCTCGCCATTGTATTTTTCTATTTTCTTTTTTTTGCTTAAAGATTGCCACCTGAGCTAGCCTCTGTTGCCCATCTTCTTCGGTTTCAGAGGGTAGATTTCTCAGTGTTTCTTTTTCGCCAGCTCTCCACGCCCTTGCGTCTTTTTTTTTTTCTGCTTAAAGGTTGCAACCTGAGCTAGCTTCTTTTGCCCATGTTCGTCACTTTCGGAGGCTGGATTTCTGCGTGTTGCTTTTTCCCCAGGTCTCCACGCCCTTGTGTGTTTCTTTTGCTTAAAGATTGCCACCTGAGCTAGCCTCTGTGGCCCATCTTCGTCCGTTTCAGAGGGTGGATTCCTCAGTGTTGCCTTTTCGCCAGCTCCCCACGCCCTTGTGTGTTTCTTTTGCTTAAAGATTGCCACCTGAGCTAGCCTCTGTTGCCCAACTCGTCAGTTTCAGAGGGTGGATTTCTCAGTGTTGCTTTTTCCCCAGGTCTCCACGCCCTTGTGTGTTTCCTTTGCTTAAAGTTTGCCACCTCAAGCCAGCCTCTCTTGCCCATCTTCCTCAGTTTCAGAGGGTAGATATTTCAGGGTTGCTTTTTCCCCAGGTCTCCACGCCTTTGGGTTTTGTTTTTGCTTAACGAGTGCCACCTGAGGTAGCCTCTGTTGCCCATCTTCCTCAGTTTCAGAAGGTGGATTTCTCCGTGTTGCTTTTTCCCCAGGTCTCCACGCCCTTGTGTGTTTCTTTTGCTTAACGATTGCCACCTGAGGTAGCCTCTGTTGCCCATCCTCGTCAGTTTCAGAGGGTAGATTTCTCAGTGCTGCTTTTCCCCCAGGTCTCCACGCCCTTGTGTGTTTCTTTTGCTTAAAGTTTGCCACCTGAAGCCAGCCTCTCTTGCCCATCTTCCTCAGTTTCAGAGGGTAGATATTTCAGGGTTGCTTTTTCCCCAGGTCTCCACGCCTTTGGGTTTGGTTTTGGCTTAAAGATTGTCACCTGAGCTAGCCTCTGTTGCCCATCTTCGTCCGTTTCAGAGGGTGGATTTCTCAGTGTTGCCTTTTCGCCAGCTCCCCACGCCCTTGTGTGTTTCTTTTGCTTAAAGATTGTCACCTGAGCTAGGCACTGTTGCCCTGCTTCCTCAGTTTCAGAGGGTACCTTTTTCAGGGTTGCTTTTTGACCGGGTCTCCTCGCCATTGTATTTTTCTATTTTCTTTTTTTTGCTTAAAGATTGCCACCTGAGCTAGCCTCTGTTGCCCATCTTCTTCGGTTTCAGAGGGTAGATTTCTCAGTGTTTCTTTTTCGCCAGCTCTCCACGCCCTTGCGTCTTTTATTTTTTTCTGCTTAAAGGTTGCAAGGTGAGCTAGCTTCTTTTGCCCATGTTCGTCACTTTCAGAGGGTGCATTTCTCCGTGTTGCTTTTTCCCCAGGTCTCCACGCCCTTGTGTGTTTCTTTTGCTTAACGATTGCCACCTGAGGTAGCCTCTGTTGCCCATCCTCGTCAGTTTCAGAGGGTGGATTTCTCAGTGCTGCTTTTTCCCCAGGTCTCCACGCCCTTGCGTGTTTCTTTTGCTTAAAGTTTGCCACCTGAAGCCAGCCTCTCTTGCCCATCTTCCTCAGTTTCGGAGGGTAGATATTTCAGGGTTGCTTTTTCCCCAGGTCTCCACGCCTTTGGGTTTTGTTTTTGCTTAAGGATTGCCACCTGAGGTAGCTTCTGTTGCCCTTCTTCCTCAGTTTCAGAGGGTGGATTTCTCCGTGTTGCTTTTTCCCCAGGTCTGCACGCCCTTGTGTGTTTCTTTTGCTTCACGATTGCCACCTGAGGTAGCCCCTGTTGCCCATCCTCGTCAGTTTCAAAGGGTAGATTTCTCAGTGCTGCTTTTTCCCCAGGTCTCCACGCCCTTGTGTGTTTCTTTTGCTCAAAGTTTGCCACCTGAATCCAGCCTCTCTTGCCCATCTTCCTCAGTTTCAGAGGGTAGATATTTCAGGGTTGCTTTTTCCCCAGGTCTCCACGCCTTTGGGTTTTGTTTTTGCTTAACGATTGCCACCTGAGGCAGCCCCTGTTGCCCATCTTCCTGAGTTTCAGAGGTTGGATTTCTCCCTGTTGCGCTTTCCCCAGGTCTCCACGCCCTTGTGTGTTGCTTTTGCTTAAACTTTGCCACCTGAGCTAGCCTCTGTTGCCCATCTTCGTCCGTTTCAGAGGGTGCATTTCTCAGTGTTGCCTTTTCGCCAGCTCCCCACGCCCTTGTGTGTTTCTTTTGCTTAAAGATTGTCACCTGAGCTAGGCACTGTTGCCCTGCTTCCTCAGTTTCAGAGGGTACCTTTTTCAGGGTTGCTTTATGACCGGGTATCCTCGCCATTGTATTTTTTTATTCTATTTTTTTTGCTTAAAGATTGCCACCTGAGCTAGCCTCTGTTGCCCATCTTCTTCGGTTACAGAGGGTAGATTTCTCAGTGTTGCTTTTTCGCCAGGTGTCCACGCCCTTGCGTCTTTTTTTTTTTCTGCTTAAAGGTTGCAACCTGAGCTAGCTTCTTTTGCCCATGTTCGTCAGTTTCAGAGGGTGGATTTCTGCGTGTTGCTTTTCCCCCAGGTCTCCACGCCCTTGTGTGTTTCTTTTGCTTAATGATTGCCAACTGAGCTAGCCTCTGTTGCCCATCCTCGTCAGTTTCAGAGGGTGGATTTCTCAGTGTTGCTTTTTCCCCAGGTCTCCACGCCCTAGTGTGTTTCTTTTGCTTAAAGATTGCCACCCGAGCTAGCCTCTGTTGCCCATCTTCGTCCGTTTCAGAGGGTGGATTTCTCAGTGTTGCCTTTTCGCCAGCTCCCCACGCCCTTGTGTGTTTCTTTTGCTTAAAGATTGTCACCTGAGCTAGGCACTGTTGCCCTGCTTCCTCAGTTTCAGAGGGTACCTTTTTCAGGGTTGCTTTTTGACCGGGTCTCCTCGCCATTGTATTTTTCTATTTTCTTTTTTTTGCTTAAAGATTGCCACCTGAGCTAGCCTCTGTTGCCCATCTTCTTCGGTTTCAGAGGGTAGATTTCTCAGTGTTTCTTTTTCGCCAGCTCTCCACGCCCTTGCGTCTTTTTTTTTTTCTGCTTAAAGGTTGCAACCTGAGCTAGCTTCTTTTGCCCATGTTCGTCACTTTCAGAGGCTGGATTTCTGCGTGTTGCTTTTTCCCCAGGTCTCCACGCCCTTGTGTGTTTCTTTTGCTTAAAGATTGCCACCTGAGCTAGCCTCTGTGGCCCATCTTCGTCCGTTTCAGAGGGTGGATTCCTCAGTGTTGCCTTTTCGCCAGCTCCCCACGCCCTTGTGTGTTTCTTTTGCTTAAAGATTGCCACCTGAGCTAGCCTCTGTTGCCCAACTCGTCAGTTTCAGAGGGTGGATTTCTCAGTGTTGCTTTTTCCCCAGGTCTCCACGCCCTTGTGTGTTTCCTTTGTTTAAAGTTTGCCACCTCAAGCCAGCCTCTCTTGCCCATCTTCCTCAGTTTCAGAGGGTAGATATTTCAGGGTTGCTTTTTCCCCAGGTCTCCACGCCTTTGGGTTTTGTTTTTGCTTAACGAGTGCCACCTGAGGTAGCCTCTGTTGCCCATCTTCCTCAGTTTCAGAGGGTGGATTTCTCCGTGTTGCTTTTTCCCCAGGTCTCCACGCCCTTGTGTGTTTCTTTTGCTTAACGATTGCCACCTGAGGTAGCCTCTGTTGCCCATCCTCGTCAGTTTCAGAGGGTAGATTTCTCAGTGCTGCTTTTCCCCCAGGTCTCCACGCCCTTGTGTGTTTCTTTTGCTTAAAGTTTGCCACCTGAAGCCAGCCTCTCTTGCCCATCTTCCTCAGTTTCAGAGGGTAGATATTTCAGGGTTGCTTTTTCCCCAGGTCTCCACGCCTTTGGGTTTGGTTTTGGCTTAAAGATTGTCACCTGAGCTAGCCTCTGTTGCCCATCTTCGTCCGTTTCAGAGGGTGGATTTCTCAGTGTTGCCTTTTCGCCAGCTCCCCACGCCCTTGTGTGTTTCTTTTGCTTAAAGATTGCCACCTGAGCTAGCCTCTGTTGCGCTTCTGTCTCAGTTTCAGAGGGTAGATTTCTCCGTGTTGCTTTTTCCCCAGGTCTCCACGCACTTCCTTTTATTTTTCCTTAAAAATTGCCACCTGAGCTAGCCTCTGTTGCCCATCTTCGTCGGTTTCAGAGGGTAGATTTCTCACTGCTGCTTTTTTGCCAGGTCTGCACGCCCTTGTGTTTTGTTTTTGCTTAACTATTGCCACCTGAGCTAGCCTCTGTTGCCCATCTTCCTCAGTTTCAGAGGGTGGATTTCTCAGTGTTGCTTTCTCCCCAGGTCTCCACGCCTTTGTGTTTGGTTTTTGATTAACGATTGCCACCTGAGCTAGCCTCTCTTGCCCATCTTCCTCAGTTTCAGAGGGTGGATTTCTCCGTGTTGCTTTTTCCCCAGGTCTCCACGCCCTGTTGTGTTTCTTTTGCTTAACGATTGCCACCTGAGGTAGCCTCTGTTGCCCATCCTCGTCAGTTTCAGAGGGTAAATTTCTCAGTGCTGCTTTTTCCCCAGGTCTCCACGCCCTCGTGTGTTTCTTTTGCTTAAAGTTTGTCACCTGAAGCCAGCCTCTCTTGCCCATCTTCCTCAGTTTCAGAGGGTAGATATTTCAGCGTTGCTTTTTCCCCAGGTCTTCAAGCCTTAGTGTTTTGTTTTTGCTTAACGATTGACACCTGGGCTAGCCTCTATTGCCCATCTTCCTCAGTTTCAGAGGGTGGATTTCTCCGTGTTGCTTTTTCCCCAGGTCTCCACGCCCTTGTGTGTTTCTTTTGCTTAAAGATTGCCACCTGAGCTAGCCTCTGTTGCCCATCTTCGTCCCTTTCAGAGGGTGCATTTCTCAGTGTTGACTTTTCGCCAGCTCCCCACTCCCTTGTGTGTTTCTTTTGCTTAAAGATTGTCACCTGAGCTAGGCACTGTTGCCCTGCTTCCTCAGTTTCAGAGGGTACCTTTTTCAGGGTTGCTTTTTGACCGGGTCTCCTCGCCATTGTATTTTTTTATTCTATTTTTTTTGCTTAAAGATTGCCACCTGAGCTAGCCTCTGTTGCCCATCTTCTTCGGTTACAGAGGGTAGATTTCTCAGTGTTGCTTTTTCGCCATCTCTCCACGCCCTTGCGTCTTTTTTTTTTTCTGCTTAAAGGTTGCAACCTGAGCTAGCTTCTTTTGCCCATGTTCGTCACTTTCAGAGGCTGGATTTCTGCGTGTTGCTTTTTCCCCAGGTCTCCACGCCCTTGTGTGTTTCTTTTGCTTAACGATTGCCACCTGAGCTAGCCTCTGTTGCCCATCCTCGTCAGTTTCAGAGGGTGGATTTCTCAGTGTTGCTTTTTCCCCAGGTCTCCACGCCCTTGCGTGTTTCTTTTGCTTAAAGTTTGCCACCTGAAGCCAGCCTCTCTTGCCCATCTTCCTCAGTTTCAGAGGGTAGATATTTCAGGGTTGCTTTTTCCCCAGGTCTCCACGCCTTTGGGTTTTGTTTTTGCTTAAGGATTGCCACCTGAGGTAGCCTCTGTTGCCCTTGTTCCTCAGTTTCAGAGGGTGGATTTCTCCGTGTTGCTTTTTCGCCAGGTCTCCACGCCCTTGTGTGTTTCTTTTGCTTCACGATTGCCACCTGAGCTAGCCTCTGTTGCCCATCCTCGTCAGTTTCAGAGGGTAGATTTCTCAGTGCTGCTTTTTCCCCAGGTCTCCACGCCCTTGTGTGTTTCTTTTGCTCAAAGTTTGCCACCTGAAGCCAGCCTCTCTTGCCCATCTTCCTCAGTTTCAGAGGGTAGATATTTCAGGGTTCCTTTTTCCCCAGGTCACCACGCCCTTGTGTGTTTCTTTTGCTTAAAGATTGCCACCTGAGCTAGCCTCTGTTGCCCATCTTCGTCCCTTTCAGAGGGTGCATTTCTCAGTGTTGCCTTTTCGCCAGCTCCCCACGCCCTTGTGTGTTTCTTTTGCTTAAAGATTGTCACCTGAGCTAGGCACTGTTGCCCTGCTTCCTCAGTTTCAGAGGGTACCTTTTTCAGGGTTGCTTTTTGACCGGGTCTCCTCGCCATTGTATTTTTCTATTTTCTTTTTTTTGCTTAAAGATTGCCACCTGAGCTAGCCTCTGTTGCCCATCTTCTTCGGTTTCAGAGGGTAGATTTCTCAGTGTTTCTTTTTCGCCAGCTCTCCACGCCCTTGCGTCTTTTTTTTTTTCTGCTTAAAGGTTGCAACCTGAGCTAGCTTCTTTTGCCCATGTTCGTCACTTTCAGAGGCTGGATTTCTGCGTGTTGCTTTTTCCCCAGGTCTCCACGCCCTTGTGTGTTGCTTTTGCTTAAACTTTGCCACCTGAAGCCAGACTCTCTTGCCCATCTTCCTCAGTTTCAGATGGTAGATATTTCAGGGTTGCTTTTTCCCCAGGTCTCCACGCCTTTGGGTTTTGTTTTTGCTTAACGATTGCCACCTGGGCTAGCCTCTCTTGCCCATCTTCCTCAGTTTCAGAGGGTGGATTTCTCCGTGTTGCTTTTTCCCCAGGTCTCCACGCCCTTGTGTGTTTCTTTTGCTTGAAGATTGCCACCTGAGCTAGCCTCTGTTGCCCATCTTCGTCCGTTTCAGAGGGTGGATTTCTCAGTGTTGCCTTTTCGCCAGCTCCCCATGCCCTTGTGTGTTTCTTTTGCTTAAAGATTGTCACCTGAGCTAGGCACTGTTGCCCTGCTTCCTCAGTTTCAGAGGGTACCTTTTTCAGGGTAGCTTTTTGACCGGGTCTCCTCGCCATTGTATTTTTCTATTTCACTTTTTTTGCATAAAGATTGGCACCTGAGCTAGCCTCTGTTGCCCATCTTCTTCGGTTTCAGAGGGTAGATTTCTCAGTGTTTCTTTTTCGCCAGCTCTCCACGCCCTTGCGTCTTTTTTTTTTTCTGCTTAAAGGTTGCAACCTGAGCTAGCTTCTTTTGCCCATGTTCGTCACTTTCAGAGGCTGGATTTCTGCGTGTTGCTTTTTCCCCAGGTCTCCACGCCCTTGTGTGTTTCTTTTGCTTAAAGATTGCCACCTGAGCTAGCCTCTGTGGCCCATCTTCGTCCGTTTCAGAGGGTGGATTCCTCAGTGTTGCCTTTTCGCCAGCTCCCCACGCCCTTGTGTGTTTCTTTTGCTTAAAGATTGCCACCTGAGCTAGCCTCTGTTGCCCAACTCGTCAGTTTCAGAGGGTGGATTTCTCAGTGTTGCTTTTTCCCCAGGTCTCCACGCCCTTGTGTGTTTCCTTTGTTTAAAGTTTGCCACCTCAAGCCAGCCTCTCTTGCCCATCTTCCTCAGTTTCAGAGGGTAGATATTTCAGGGTTGCTTTTTCCCCAGGTCTCCACGCCTTTGGGTTTTGTTTTTGCTTAACGAGTGCCACCTGAGGTAGCCTCTGTTGCCCATCTTCCTCAGTTTCAGAGGGTGGATTTCTCCGTGTTGCTTTTTCCCCAGGTCTCCACGCCCTTGTGTGTTTCTTTTGCTTAACGATTGCCACCTGAGGTAGCCTCTGTTGCCCATCCTCGTCAGTTTCAGAGGGTAGATTTCTCAGTGCTGCTTTTCCCCCAGGTCTCCACGCCCTTGTGTGTTTCTTTTGCTTAAAGTTTGCCACCTGAAGCCAGCCTCTCTTGCCCATCTTCCTCAGTTTCAGAGGGTAGATATTTCAGGGTTGCTTTTTCCCCAGGTCTCCACGCCTTTGGGTTTGGTTTTGGCTTAAAGATTGTCACCTGAGCTAGCCTCTGTTGCCCATCTTCGTCCGTTTCAGAGGGTGGATTTCTCAGTGTTGCCTTTTCGCCAGCTCCCCACGCCCTTGTGTGTTTCTTTTGCTTAAAGATTGCCACCTGAGCTAGCCTCTGTTGCGCTTCTGTCTCAGTTTCAGAGGGTAGATTTCTCCGTGTTGCTTTTTCCCCAGGTCTCCACGCACTTCCTTTTATTTTTCCTTAAAAATTGCCACCTGAGCTAGCCTCTGTTGCCCATCTTCGTCGGTTTCAGAGGGTAGATTTCTCACTGCTGCTTTTTTGCCAGGTCTGCACGCCCTTGTGTTTTGTTTTTGCTTAACTATTGCCACCTGAGCTAGCCTCTGTTGCCCATCTTCCTCAGTTTCAGAGGGTGGATTTCTCAGTGTTGCTTTCTCCCCAGGTCTCCACGCCTTTGTGTTTGGTTTTTGATTAACGATTGCCACCTGAGCTAGCCTCTCTTGCCCATCTTCCTCAGTTTCAGAGGGTGGATTTCTCCGTGTTGCTTTTTCCCCAGGTCTCCACGCCCTGTTGTGTTTCTTTTGCTTAACGATTGCCACCTGAGGTAGCCTCTGTTGCCCATCCTCGTCAGTTTCAGAGGGTAAATTTCTCAGTGCTGCTTTTTCCCCAGGTCTCCACGCCCTCGTGTGTTTCTTTTGCTTAAAGTTTGTCACCTGAAGCCAGCCTCTCTTGCCCATCTTCCTCAGTTTCAGAGGGTAGATATTTCAGCGTTGCTTTTTCCCCAGGTCTTCAAGCCTTAGTGTTTTGTTTTTGCTTAACGATTGACACCTGGGCTAGCCTCTATTGCCCATCTTCCTCAGTTTCAGAGGGTGGATTTCTCCGTGTTGCTTTTTCCCCAGGTCTCCACGCCCTTGTGTGTTTCTTTTGCTTAAAGATTGCCACCTGAGCTAGCCTCTGTTGCCCATCTTCGTCCCTTTCAGAGGGTGCATTTCTCAGTGTTGACTTTTCGCCAGCTCCCCACTCCCTTGTGTGTTTCTTTTGCTTAAAGATTGTCACCTGAGCTAGGCACTGTTGCCCTGCTTCCTCAGTTTCAGAGGGTACCTTTTTCAGGGTTGCTTTTTGACCGGGTCTCCTCGCCATTGTATTTTTTTATTCTATTTTTTTTGCTTAAAGATTGCCACCTGAGCTAGCCTCTGTTGCCCATCTTCTTCGGTTACAGAGGGTAGATTTCTCAGTGTTGCTTTTTCGCCATCTCTCCACGCCCTTGCGTCTTTTTTTTTTTCTGCTTAAAGGTTGCAACCTGAGCTAGCTTCTTTTGCCCATGTTCGTCACTTTCAGAGGCTGGATTTCTGCGTGTTGCTTTTTCCCCAGGTCTCCACGCCCTTGTGTGTTTCTTTTGCTTAACGATTGCCACCTGAGCTAGCCTCTGTTGCCCATCCTCGTCAGTTTCAGAGGGTGGATTTCTCAGTGTTGCTTTTTCCCCAGGTCTCCACGCCCTTGCGTGTTTCTTTTGCTTAAAGTTTGCCACCTGAAGCCAGCCTCTCTTGCCCATCTTCCTCAGTTTCAGAGGGTAGATATTTCAGGGTTGCTTTTTCCCCAGGTCTCCACGCCTTTGGGTTTTGTTTTTGCTTAAGGATTGCCACCTGAGGTAGCCTCTGTTGCCCTTGTTCCTCAGTTTCAGAGGGTGGATTTCTCCGTGTTGCTTTTTCGCCAGGTCTCCACGCCCTTGTGTGTTTCTTTTGCTTCACGATTGCCACCTGAGCTAGCCTCTGTTGCCCATCCTCGTCAGTTTCAGAGGGTAGATTTCTCAGTGCTGCTTTTTCCCCAGGTCTCCACGCCCTTGTGTGTTTCTTTTGCTCAAAGTTTGCCACCTGAAGCCAGCCTCTCTTGCCCATCTTCCTCAGTTTCAGAGGGTAGATATTTCAGGGTTCCTTTTTCCCCAGGTCACCACGCCCTTGTGTGTTTCTTTTGCTTAAAGATTGCCACCTGAGCTAGCCTCTGTTGCCCATCTTCGTCCCTTTCAGAGGGTGCATTTCTCAGTGTTGCCTTTTCGCCAGCTCCCCACGCCCTTGTGTGTTTCTTTTGCTTAAAGATTGTCACCTGAGCTAGGCACTGTTGCCCTGCTTCCTCAGTTTCAGAGGGTACCTTTTTCAGGGTTGCTTTTTGACCGGGTCTCCTCGCCATTGTATTTTTCTATTTTCTTTTTTTTGCTTAAAGATTGCCACCTGAGCTAGCCTCTGTTGCCCATCTTCTTCGGTTTCAGAGGGTAGATTTCTCAGTGTTTCTTTTTCGCCAGCTCTCCACGCCCTTGCGTCTTTTTTTTTTTCTGCTTAAAGGTTGCAACCTGAGCTAGCTTCTTTTGCCCATGTTCGTCACTTTCAGAGGCTGGATTTCTGCGTGTTGCTTTTTCCCCAGGTCTCCACGCCCTTGTGTGTTGCTTTTGCTTAAACTTTGCCACCTGAAGCCAGACTCTCTTGCCCATCTTCCTCAGTTTCAGATGGTAGATATTTCAGGGTTGCTTTTTCCCCAGGTCTCCACGCCTTTGGGTTTTGTTTTTGCTTAACGATTGCCACCTGGGCTAGCCTCTCTTGCCCATCTTCCTCAGTTTCAGAGGGTGGATTTCTCCGTGTTGCTTTTTCCCCAGGTCTCCACGCCCTTGTGTGTTTCTTTTGCTTGAAGATTGCCACCTGAGCTAGCCTCTGTTGCCCATCTTCGTCCGTTTCAGAGGGTGGATTTCTCAGTGTTGCCTTTTCGCCAGCTCCCCATGCCCTTGTGTGTTTCTTTTGCTTAAAGATTGTCACCTGAGCTAGGCACTGTTGCCCTGCTTCCTCAGTTTCAGAGGGTACCTTTTTCAGGGTAGCTTTTTGACCGGGTCTCCTCGCCATTGTATTTTTCTATTTCACTTTTTTTGCATAAAGATTGGCACCTGAGCTAGCCTCTGTTGCCCATCTTCTTCGGTTTCAGAGGGTAGATTTCTCAGTGTTTCTTTTTCGCCAGCTCTCCACGCCCTTGCGTCTTTTTTTTTTCTGCTTAAAGGTTGCAACCTGAGCTAGCTTCTTTTGCCAATGTTCGTCAGTTTCAGAGGGTGGATTTCTCCGTGTTGCTTTTTCCCCAGGTCTCCACGCCCTTGTGTGTTTCTTTTGCTTAACGTTTGCCACCTGAAGCCAGCCTCTCTTGCCCATCTTCCTCAGTTTCAGAGGGTAGATATTTCAGGGTTGCTGTTTCCCCAGGTCTCCACGCCCTTTTGTGTTTCTTTTGCTTAACGATTGCCACCTGAAGCCAGCCTCTCTTGCCTATCTTCCTCAGTTTCAGAGGGTGGATTTCTCCGTGTTGCTTTTTCCCCAGGTCTCCACGCCCTTGTGTGTTTCTTTTGCTTAAAGATTGCCACCTGAGCTAGCCTCTGTTGCCCATCTTCGTCCGTTTCAGAGGGTGGATTTCTCAGTGTTGCCTTTTCGCCAGCTCCCCACGCCCTTGTGTGTTTCTTTTGCTTAAAGATTGTCACCTGAGCTAGGCACTGTTGCCCTGCTTCCTCAGTTTCAGAGGGTACCTTTTTCAGGGTAGCTTTTTGACCTGGTCTCCTCGCCATTGTATTTTTCTATTTCACTTTTTTTGCATAAAGATTGCCACCTGAGCTAGCCTCTGTTGCCCATCTTCTTCGGTTTCAGAGGGTAGATTTCTCAGTGTTTCTTTTTCGCCAGCTCTCCACGCCCTTGCGTCTTTTTTTTTTTCTGATTAAAGGTTGCAACCTGAGCTAGCTTCTTTTGCCCATGTTCCTCACTTTCATAGGCTGGATTTCTGCGTGTTGCTTTTTCCCCAGGTCTCCACGCCCTTGTGTGTTTCTTTTGCTTAAAGTTTGCCACCTGAAGCCAGCCTCTCTTGCCCATCTTCCTCAGTTTCAGAGGGTAGATATTTCAGGGTTGCTTTTTCCCCAGGTCTCCACGCCTTTGGGTTTTGTTTTTGCTTAACGATTGCCACCTGAGTTAGCCTCTGTTGCCCATCTTCCTTAGTTTCAGAGGGTGGATTTCTCCGTGTTGCTTTTTCCCCAGGTCTGGACGCCCTTGTGTGTTTCTTTTGCTTAACGATTGCCACCTGAGGTAGCCTCTGTTGCCCATCCTCGTCAGTTTCAGAGGGTAGATTTCTCAGTGCTGCTTTTTCCCCAGGTCTCCACGCCCTTGTGTGTTTCTTTTGCTTAAAGTTTGCCACCTGAAGCCAGCCTCTCTTGCCCATCTTCCTCAGTTTCAGAGGGTAGATATTTCAGGGTTGCTTTTTCCCCAGGTCTCCACGCCTTTGGGTTTTGTTTTTGCTTAACGATTGCCACCTGAGCTAGCCTCTGTTGCCCATCTTCCTCAATTTCAGAGGGTTGATATTTCAGGGTTGCTTTTTCCAAAGGTCTCCACGCCCTTGTGTGTTTCTTTTGCTTAACGATTTCCACCTTAGGTAGCATCTGTTGCCCATCCTCATCAGTTTCAGAAGGTAGATTTCTCAGTGCTGCTTTTCCCCCAGGTCTCCACGCCCTTGTGTGTTTGTTTTGCTTAAAGTTTGCCACCTGAGCCAGCCTCTCTTGCCCATCTTCCACAGTTTCAGATGGTAGATATTTCAGGGTTGCTTTTTCCCCAGGTCTCCACGCCTTTGGGTTTTGTTTTTGCTTAAGGATTGCCACCTGAGGTAACCTCTGTTGCCCATCATCCTCAGTTTCAGAGGGTGCATTTCTCCGTGTTGTTTTTTCCACAGATCTCCACGCCCTTCTGTGTTTCTTTTGCTTGACGATTGCCACCTGAGGTAGCCTCTGTTGCTCATCCTCGTCAGTTTCAGAGGGTAGATTTCTCAGTGCTGCTTTTTCCCCAGGTCTCCACGCCCTTGTGTGTTTCTTTTGTTTAACGTTTGCAACCTGAAGCCAGCCTCTCTTGCCCATCTTCCTCAGTTTCAGAGGGTAGATATTTCAGGGTTGCTTTTTCCCCAGGTCTCCACGCCTTTGGGTTTTGTTTTTGCTTAACGATTGCCACCTGAGGTAGCCTCTGTTGCCCATCTTCCTCAGTTTCAGAGGGTGGATTTCTACCTGTTGCTTTTTCCCCAGGTCTCCACGCCCTTGTGTGTTGCTTTTGCTTAAACTTTGCCACCTGAAGCCAGACTCTCTTGCCCATCTTCCTCAGTTTCAGAGGGTAGATATTTCAGGGTTGCTTTTTCCCCAGGTCTCCACGCCTTTGGGTTTTGTTTTTGCTTAACGATTGCCACCTGGGTTAGCCTCTCTTGCCCATCTTCCTCAGTTTCAGAGGGTGGATTTCTCCGTGTTGCTTTTTCCCCAGGTCTCCACGCCCTTGTGTGTTTCTTTTGCTTAAAGATTGCCACCTGAGCTAGCCTCTGTTGCCCATCTTCTTCGGTTTCAGAGGGTAGATTTCTCAGTGTTTCTTTTTCGCCAGCTCTCCACGCCCTTGCGTCTTTTTTTTTTTTCTGCTTAAAGGTTGCAACCTGAGCTAGCTTCTTGTCCCATGTTCGTCAGTTTCAGAGGGTGGATTTCTCCGTGGTGCTTTTTCCGCAGGTCTCCACGCCCTTGTGTGTTTCTTTTGCTCTATGATTGCCACCTGAGGTAGCCTCTGTTGCCCATCCTCGTCAGTTTCAGAGGGTAGATTTCTCAGTGCTCCTTTTTCCCCAGGTCTCCACTCCCTTGTGTGTTTCTTTTGCTTAAAGTTTGCCACCTGAAGCCAGCCTCTCTTGCCCATCTTCCTCAGTTTCAGAGGGTAGATATTTCAGGGTTGCTTTTTCCCCAGGTCTCCACGCCTTTGGGTTTTGTTTTTGCTTAACGATTGCCACCTGAGGTAGCCTCTCTTGCCCATCGTCCTGAGTTTCAGAGGGTGGATTTCTCCGTGTTGCTTTTTCCCCAGGTCTCCACGCCCTTGTGTGTTTCTTTTGCTTAAAGATTGTCACCTGAGGTAGCCTCTGTTGCCCATCTTCTTCGGTTTCAGAGGGTGGATTTCTCAGTGCTGCTTTTTCCCCAGGTCTCCACGCCATTGCGTGTTTCTTTTGCTTAAAGTTTGCCACCTGAAGCCAGCTTCTCTTGCCCATCTTCCTCAGTTTCAGAGGGTAGATATTTCAGGGTTGCTTTTTCCCCAGGTCTCCACGCCTTTGGGTTTTGTTTTTGCTTAACGATTGCCACCTGAGTTAGCCTCTGTTGCCCTTGTTCCTCAGTTTCAGAGGGTGGATTTCTCCGTGTTGCTTTTTCGCCAGCTCCCCACGCCCTTGTGTGTTTCTTTTGCTTAAAGATTGTCACCTGAGCTAGGCACTGTTGCCCTGCTTCCTCAGTTTCAGAGGGTACCTTTTTCAGGGTTGCTTTTTGACCGGGTCTCCTCGCCATTGTATTTTTCTATTTTCTTTTTTTTGCTTAAAGATTGCCACCTGAGCTAGCCTCTGTTGCCCATCTTCTTCGGTTTCAGAGGGTAGATTTCTCAGTGTTTCTTTTTCGCCAGCTCTCCACGCCCTTGCGTCTTTTTTTTTTTCTGCTTAAAGGTTGCAACCTGAGCTAGCTTCTTTTGCCCATGTTCGTCAGTTTCAGAGGGTGGATTTCTCCGTGCTGCTTTTTCCCAAGGTCTCCACGCCCTTGTGTGTTTCTTTTGCTTAACGATTGCCACCTGAGGTAGCCTCTGTTGCCCATCCTCGTCAGTTTCAGAGGGTTGATTTCTCAGTGCTGCTTTTTCCCCAGGTTTCCACGCACTTGCGTGTTTCTTTTGCTTAAAGTTTGCCACCTGAAGCCAGCCTCTCTTGCCCATCTTCCTCAGTTTCAGAGGGTAGATATTTCAGGGTTGCTTTTTCCCCAGGTCTCCACGCCTTTGGGTTTTGTTTTTGCTTAAGGATTGCCACCTGATGTAGCCTCTGTTGCCCTTGTTCCTCAGTTTCAGAGGGTGGATTTCTCCGTGTTGCTTTTTCGCCAGGTCTCCACGCCCTTGTGTGTTTCTTTTGCTTCACGATTGCCACCTGAGCTAGCCTCTGTTGCCCATCCTCGTCAGTTTCAGAGGGTAGATTTCTCAGTGCTGCTTTTTCCCCAGGTCTCCACGCCCTTGTGTGTTTCTTTTGCTCAAAGTTTGCCACCTGAAGCCAGCCTCTCTTGCCCATCTTCCTCAGTTTCAGAGGGTAGATATTTCAGGGTTGCTTTTTCCCCAGGTCACCACGCCCTTGTGTGTTTCTTTTGCTTAAAGATTGCCACCTGAGCTAGCCTCTGTTGCCCATCTTCTTCCGTTTCAGAGGGTGGATTTCTCAGTGTTGCCTTTTCGCCAGCTCCCCACGCCCTTGTGTGTTTCTTTTTCTTAAAGATTGTCACCTGAGCTAGGCACTGTTGCCCTGCTTCCTCAGTTTCAGAGGGTACCTTTTTCAGGGTTGCTTTTTGACCGGGTCTCCTCGCCATTGTATTTTTCTATTTTCTTTTTTTTGCTTAAAGATTGCCACCTGAGCTAGCCTCTGTTGCCCATCTTCTTCGGTTTCAGAGGGTAGATTTCTCAGTGTTTCTTTTTCGCCAGCTCTCCACGCCCTTGCGTCTTTTTTTTTTTCTGCTTAAAGGTTGCAACCTGAGCTAGCTTCTTTTGCCCATGTTCGTCACTTTCAGAGGCTGGATTTCTGCGTGTTGCTTTTTCCCCAGGTCTCCACTCCCTTGTGTGTTTCTTTTGCTTAAAGTTTGCCATCTGAAGCCAGCCTCTCTTGCCCATCTTCCTCAGTTTCAGAGGGTAGATATTTCAGGGTTGCTTTTTCCCCAGGTCTCCACGCCTTTGGGTTTTGTTTTTGCTTAACGATTGCCACCTGAGCTAGCCTCTCTTGCCCATCTTCCTGAGTTTCAGAGGGTCGATATCTCCGTGTTGCAGTTTCCCCATGTCTCCACGCCTTTGTGTGTTTCGTTTGCTTAAAGATTGCCACATGAGCTAGCCTCTGTTGCCCATCTTCGTCCGTTTTAGAGGGTGGATTTCTCAGTGTTGCCTTTTCGCCAGCTCCCCACGCCCTTGTGTGTTTCTTTTGCTTAAAGATTGTCACCTGAGCTAGGCACTGTGGCCCTGCTTCCTCAGTTTCAGAGGGTACCTTTTTCAGGGTTGCTTTTTGACCGGGTCTCCTCGCCATTGTATTTTTCTATTTTCTTTTTTTTGCTTAAAGATTGCCACCTGAGCTATCCTCTGTTGCCCATCTTCTTCGGTTTCAGAGGGTAGATTTCTCAGTGTTTCTTTTTCGCCAGCTCTCCACGCCCTTGCGTCTTTTATTTTTTTCTGCTTAAAGGTTGCAAGGTGAGCTAGCTTCTTTTGCCCATGTTCGTCACTTTCAGAGGGTGCATTTCTCCGTGCTGCTTTTTCCAAGGTCTCCATGCCCTTGTGTGTTTCTTTTGCTTAACGATTGCCACCTGAGGTAGCCTCTGTTGCCCATCCTCGTCAGTTTCAGAGGGTGGATTTCTCAGTGCTGCTTTTTCCCCAGGTCTCCACGCCCTTGCGTGTTTCTTTTGCTTAAAGTTTGCCACCTGCAGCCAGCCTCTCTTGCCCATCTTCCTCAGTTTCAGAGGGTAGATATTTCAGGGTTGCTTTTTCCCCAGGTCTCCACGCCTTTGGGTTTTGTTTCTGCTTAAGGATTGCCACCTGAGGTAGCCTCTGTTGCCCTTGTTCCTCAGTTTCAGAGGGTGGATTTCTCCGTGTTGCTTTTTCCCCAGGTCTGCACGCCCTTGTGTGTTTCTTTTGCTTCACGATTGCCACCTGAGGTAGCCTCTGTTGCCCATCCTCGTCAGTTTCAGAGGGTAGATTTCTCAGTGCTGCTTTTTCCCCAGGTCTCCACGCCCTTGTGTGTTTCTTTTGCTCAAAGTTTGCCACCTGAAGCCAGCCTCTCTTGCCCATCTTCCTCAGTTTCAGAGGGTAGATATTTCAGGGTTGCTTTTTCCCCAGGTCACCACGCCCTTGTGTGTTTCTTTTGCTTAAAGATTGCCACCTGAGCTAGCCTCTGTTGCCCATCTTCTTCCGTTTCAGAGGGTGGATTTCTCAGTGTTGCCTTTTCGCCAGCTCCCCACGCCCTTGTGTGTTTCTTTTGCTTAAAGATTGTCACCTGAGCTAGGCACTGTTGCCCTGCTTCCTCAGTTTCAGAGGGTACCTTTTTCAGGGTTGCTTTTTGACCGGGTCTCCTCGCCATTGTATTTTCCTATTTTCTTTTTTTTGCTTAAAGATTGCCACCTGAGCTAGCCTCTGTTGCCCATCTTCTTCGGTTTCAGAGGGTAGATTTCTCAGTGTTTCTTTTTCGCCAGCTCTCCACGCCCTTGCGTCTTTTTTTTTTTCTGCTTAAAGGTTGCAACCTGAGCTAGCTTCTTTTGCCCCTGTTCCTCACTTTCAGAGGCTGGATTTCTGCGTGTTGCTTTTTCCCCAGGTCTCCACGCCCTTGTGTGTTTCTTTTGCTTAAAGTTTGCCACCTGAAGCCAGCCTCTCTTGCCCATCTTCCTCAGTTTCAGAGGGTAGATATTTCAGGGTTGCTTTTTCCCCAGGTCTCCACGCCTTTGGGTTTTGTTTTTGCTTAACGATTGCCACCTGAGCTAGCCTCTCTTGCCCATCTTCCTGAGTTTCAGAGGGTCGATATCTCCGTGTTGCAGTTTCCCCATGTCTCCACGCCTTTGTGTGTTTCGTTTGCTTAAAGATTGCCACATGAGCTAGCCTCTGTTGCCCATCTTCGTCCGTTTTAGAGGGTGGATTTCTCAGTGTTGCCTTTTCGCCAGCTCCCCACGCCCTTGTGTGTTTCTTTTGCTTAAAGATTGTCACCTGAGCTAGGCACTGTGGCCCTGCTTCCTCAGTTTCAGAGGGTACCTTTTTCAGGGTTGCTTTTTGACCGGGTCTCCTCGCCATTGTATTTTTCTATTTTCTTTTTTTTGCTTAAAGATTGCCACCTGAGCTAGCCTCTGTTGCCCATCTTCTTCGGTTTCAGAGGGTAGATTTCTCAGTGTTGCTTTTTCGCCAGCTCTCCACGCTCTTGCGAATTTTTTTTTTCTGCTTAAAGGTTGCAACCTGAGCTAGCTTCCTTTGCCCATGTTCGTCAGTTTCAGAGGGTGGATTTCTCCGTGTTGCTTTTTCCCCAGGTCTGGACGCCCTTGTGTGTTTCTTTTGCTTAACGATTGCCACCTGAGGTAGCCTCTGTTGCCCATCCTCGTCAGTTTCAGAGGGTAGATTACTCAGTGCTGCTTTTCCCCCAGGTCTCCACGCCCTTGTGTGTTTCTTTTGCTTAAAGTTTGCCACCTGAAGCCAGCCTCTCTTGCCCATCTTCCTCAGTTTCAGAGGGTAGATATTTCAGGGTTGCTTTTTCCCCAGGTCTCCACGCCTTTGGGTTTTGTTTTTGCTTAAGGATTGCCACCTGAGGTAGCCTCTGTTGCCCTTGTTCCTCAGTTTCAGAGGGTGGATTTCTCCGTGTTGCTTTTTCGCCAGGTCTCCACGCCCTTGTGTGTTTCTTTTGCTTCACGATTGCCACCTGAGCTAGCCTCTGTTGCCCATCCTCGTCAGTTTCAGAGGGTAGATTTCTCAGTGCTGCTTTTTCCCCAGGTCTCCACGCCCTTGTGTGTTTCTTTTGCTCAAAGTTTGCCACCTGAAGCCAGCCTCTCTTGCCCATCTTCCTCAGTTTCAGAGGGTAGATATTTCAGGGTTGCTTTTTCCCCAGGTCACCACGCCCTTGTGTGTTTCTTTTGCTTAAAGATTGCCACCTGAGCTAGCCTCTGTTGCCCTTGTTCCTCAGTTTCAGAGGGTGGATTTCTCCGTGTTGCTTTTTCCCCAGGTCTGCACGCCCTTGTGTGTTTCTTTTGCTTCACGATTGCCACCTGAGGTAGCCTCTGTTGCCCATCCTCGTCAGTTTCAGAGGGTAGATTTCTCAGTGCTGCTTTTTCCCCAGGTCTCCACGCCCTTGTGTGTTTCTTTTGCTCAAAGTTTGCCACCTGAAGCCAGCCTCTCTTGCCCATCTTCCTGAGTTTCAGAGGGTCGATATCTCCGTGTTGCAGTTTCCCCATGTCTCCACGCCTTTGTGTGTTTCGTTTGCTTAAAGATTGCCACATGAGCTAGCCTCTGTTGCCCATCTTCGTCCGTTTTAGAGGGTGGATTTCTCAGTGTTGCCTTTTCGCCAGCTCCCCACGCCCTTGTGTGTTTCTTTTGCTTAAAGATTGTCACCTGAGCTAGGCACTGTGGCCCTGCTTCCTCAGTTTCAGAGGGTACCTTTTTCAGGGTTGCTTTTTGACCGGGTCTCCTCGCCATTGTATTTTTCTATTTTCTTTTTTTTGCTTAAAGATTGCCACCTGAGCTAGCCTCTGTTGCCCATCTTCTTCGGTTTCAGAGGGTAGATTTCTCAGTGTTTCTTTTTCGCCAGCTCTCCACGCCCTTGCGTCTTTTATTTTTTTCTGCTTAAAGGTTGCAAGGTGAGCTAGCTTCTTTTGCCCATGTTCGTCACTTTCAGAGGGTGCATTTCTCCGTGCTGCTTTTTCCAAGGTCTCCATGCCCTTGTGTGTTTCTTTTGCTTAACGATTGCCACCTGAGGTAGCCTCTGTTGCCCATCCTCGTCAGTTTCAGAGGGTGGATTTCTCAGTGCTGCTTTTTCCCCAGGTCTCCACGCCCTTGCGTGTTTCTTTTGCTTAAAGTTTGCCACCTGCAGCCAGCCTCTCTTGCCCATCTTCCTCAGTTTCAGAGGGTAGATATTTCAGGGTTGCTTTTTCCCCAGGTCTCCACGCCTTTGGGTTTTGTTTCTGCTTAAGGATTGCCACCTGAGGTAGCCTCTGTTGCCCTTGTTCCTCAGTTTCAGAGGGTGGATTTCTCCGTGTTGCTTTTTCCCCAGGTCTGCACGCCCTTGTGTGTTTCTTTTGCTTCACGATTGCCACCTGAGGTAGCCTCTGTTGCCCATCCTCGTCAGTTTCAGAGGGTAGATTTCTCAGTGCTGCTTTTTCCCCAGGTCTCCACGCCCTTGTGTGTTTCTTTTGCTCAAAGTTTGCCACCTGAAGCCAGCCTCTCTTGCCCATCTTCCTCAGTTTCAGAGGGTAGATATTTCAGGGTTGCTTTTTCCCCAGGTCACCACGCCCTTGTGTGTTTCTTTTGCTTAAAGATTGCCACCTGAGCTAGCCTCTGTTGCCCATCTTCTTCCGTTTCAGAGGGTGGATTTCTCAGTGTTGCCTTTTCGCCAGCTCCCCACGCCCTTGTGTGTTTCTTTTGCTTAAAGATTGTCACCTGAGCTAGGCACTGTTGCCCTGCTTCCTCAGTTTCAGAGGGTACCTTTTTCAGGGTTGCTTTTTGACCGGGTCTCCTCGCCATTGTATTTTCCTATTTTCTTTTTTTTGCTTAAAGATTGCCACCTGAGCTAGCCTCTGTTGCCCATCTTCTTCGGTTTCAGAGGGTAGATTTCTCAGTGTTTCTTTTTCGCCAGCTCTCCACGCCCTTGCGTCTTTTTTTTTTTCTGCTTAAAGGTTGCAACCTGAGCTAGCTTCTTTTGCCCCTGTTCCTCACTTTCAGAGGCTGGATTTCTGCGTGTTGCTTTTTCCCCAGGTCTCCACGCCCTTGTGTGTTTCTTTTGCTTAAAGTTTGCCACCTGAAGCCAGCCTCTCTTGCCCATCTTCCTCAGTTTCAGAGGGTAGATATTTCAGGGTTGCTTTTTCCCCAGGTCTCCACGCCTTTGGGTTTTGTTTTTGCTTAACGATTGCCACCTGAGCTAGCCTCTCTTGCCCATCTTCCTGAGTTTCAGAGGGTCGATATCTCCGTGTTGCAGTTTCCCCATGTCTCCACGCCTTTGTGTGTTTCGTTTGCTTAAAGATTGCCACATGAGCTAGCCTCTGTTGCCCATCTTCGTCCGTTTTAGAGGGTGGATTTCTCAGTGTTGCCTTTTCGCCAGCTCCCCACGCCCTTGTGTGTTTCTTTTGCTTAAAGATTGTCACCTGAGCTAGGCACTGTGGCCCTGCTTCCTCAGTTTCAGAGGGTACCTTTTTCAGGGTTGCTTTTTGACCGGGTCTCCTCGCCATTGTATTTTTCTATTTTCTTTTTTTTGCTTAAAGATTGCCACCTGAGCTAGCCTCTGTTGCCCATCTTCTTCGGTTTCAGAGGGTAGATTTCTCAGTGTTGCTTTTTCGCCAGCTCTCCACGCTCTTGCGAATTTTTTTTTTCTGCTTAAAGGTTGCAACCTGAGCTAGCTTCCTTTGCCCATGTTCGTCAGTTTCAGAGGGTGGATTTCTCCGTGTTGCTTTTTCCCCAGGTCTGGACGCCCTTGTGTGTTTCTTTTGCTTAACGATTGCCACCTGAGGTAGCCTCTGTTGCCCATCCTCGTCAGTTTCAGAGGGTAGATTACTCAGTGCTGCTTTTCCCCCAGGTCTCCACGCCCTTGTGTGTTTCTTTTGCTTAAAGTTTGCCACCTGAAGCCAGCCTCTCTTGCCCATCTTCCTCAGTTTCAGAGGGTAGATATTTCAGGGTTGCTTTTTCCCCAGGTCTCCACGCCTTTGGGTTTTGTTTTTGCTTAAGGATTGCCACCTGAGGTAGCCTCTGTTGCCCTTGTTCCTCAGTTTCAGAGGGTGGATTTCTCCGTGTTGCTTTTTCGCCAGGTCTCCACGCCCTTGTGTGTTTCTTTTGCTTCACGATTGCCACCTGAGCTAGCCTCTGTTGCCCATCCTCGTCAGTTTCAGAGGGTAGATTTCTCAGTGCTGCTTTTTCCCCAGGTCTCCACGCCCTTGTGTGTTTCTTTTGCTCAAAGTTTGCCACCTGAAGCCAGCCTCTCTTGCCCATCTTCCTCAGTTTCAGAGGGTAGATATTTCAGGGTTGCTTTTTCCCCAGGTCACCACGCCCTTGTGTGTTTCTTTTGCTTAAAGATTGCCACCTGAGCTAGCCTCTGTTGCCCTTGTTCCTCAGTTTCAGAGGGTGGATTTCTCCGTGTTGCTTTTTCCCCAGGTCTGCACGCCCTTGTGTGTTTCTTTTGCTTCACGATTGCCACCTGAGGTAGCCTCTGTTGCCCATCCTCGTCAGTTTCAGAGGGTAGATTTCTCAGTGCTGCTTTTTCCCCAGGTCTCCACGCCCTTGTGTGTTTCTTTTGCTCAAAGTTTGCCACCTGAAGCCAGCCTCTCTTGCCCATCTTCCTCAGTTTCAGAGGGTCGATATTTCAGGGTTGCATTTTCCCCAGGTCACCACGCCCTTGTGTGTTTCTTTTGCTTAAAGATTGCCACCTGAGCTAGCCTCTGTTGCCCATCTTCTTCCATTTCAGAGGGTGGATTTCTCAGTGTTGCCTTTTCGCCAGCTCCCCACGCCCTTGTGTGTTTCTTTTGCTTAAAGATTGTCACCTGAGCTAGGCACTGTTGCCCTGCTTCCTCAGTTTCAGAGGGTACCTTTTTCAGGGTTGCTTTTTGACCGGGTCTCCTCGCCATTGTATTTTTCTATTTTCTTTTTTTTGCTTAAAGATTGCCACCTGAGCTAGCCTCTGTTGCCCATCTTCTTCGGTTTCAGAGGGTAGATTTCTCAGTGTTTCTTTTTCGCCAGCTCTCCACGCCCTTGCGTCTTTTTTTTTTTCTGCTTAAAGGTTGCAACCTGAGCTAGCTTCTTTTGCCCATGTTCGTCACTTTCAGAGGCTGGATTTCTGCGTGTTGCTTTTTCCCCAGGTCTCCACGCCCTTGTGTGTTTCTTTTGCTTAAAGTTTGCCACCTGAAGCCAGCCTCTCTTGCCCATCTTCCTCAGTTTCAGAGGGTAGATATTTCAGGGTTGCTTTTTCCCCAGGTCTCCACGCCTTTGGGTTTTGTTTTTGCTTAACGATTGCCACCTGAGCTAGCCTCTCTTGCCCATCTTCCTGAGTTTCAGAGGGTGGATATCTCCGTGTTGCAGTTTCCCCATGTCTCCACGCCTTTGTGTGTTTCGTTTGCTTAAAGATTGCCACATGAGCTAGCCTCTGTTGCCCATCTTCGTCCGTTTTAGAGGGTGGATTTCTCAGTGTTGCCTTTTCGCCAGCTCCCCACGCCCTTGTGTGTTTCTTTTGCTTAAAGATTGTCACCTGAGCTAGGCACTGTGGCCCTGCTTCCTCAGTTTCAGAGGGTACCTTTTTCAGGGTTGCTTTTTGACCGGGTCTCCTCGCCATTGTATTTTTCTATTTTCTTTTTTTTGCTTAAAGATTGCCACCTGAGCTAGCCTCTGTTGCCCATCTTCTTCGGTTTCAGAGGGTAGATTTCTCAGTGTTTCTTTTTCGCCAGCTCTCCACGCCCTTGCGTCTTTTATTTTTTTCTGCTTAAAGGTTGCAAGGTGAGCTAGCTTCTTTTGCCCATGTTCGTCACTTTCAGAAGGTGCATTTCTCCGTGCTGCTTTTTCCCAAGGTCTCCACGCCCTTGTGTGTTTCTTTTGCTTAACGATTGCCACCTGAGGTAGCCTCTGTTGCCCATCCTCGTCAGTTTCAGAGGGTTGATTTCTCAGTGCTGCTTTTTCCCCAGGTTTCCACGCACTTGCGTGTTTCTTTTGCTTAAAGTTTGCCACCTGAAGCCAGCCTCTCTTGCCCATCTTCCTCAGTTTCAGAGGGTAGATATTTCAGGGTTGCTTTTTCCCCAGGTCTCCACGCCTTTGGGTTTTGTTTTTGCTTAAGGATTGCCACCTGAGGTAGCCTCTGTTGCCCTTGTTCCTCAGTTTCAGAGGGTGGATTTCTCCGTGTTGCTTTTTCGCCAGGTCTCCACGCCCTTGTGTGTTTCTTTTGCTTCACGATTGCCACCTGAGCTAGCCTCTGTTGCCCATCCTCGTCAGTTTCAGAGGGTTGATTTCTCAGTGCTGCTTTTTCCCCAGGTCTCCACGCCCTTGCGTGTTTCTTTTGCTTAAAGTTTGCCACCTGAAGCCGGCCTCTCTTGCCCATCTTCCTCAGTTTCAGAGGGTAGATATTTCAGGGTTGCTTTTTCCCCAGGTCTCCACGCCTTTGGGTTTTGTTTTTGCTTAAGGATTGCCACCTGAGGTAGCCTCTGTTGCCCTTGTTCCTCAGTTTCAGAGGGTGGATTTCTCCGTGTTGCTTTTTCGCCAGGTCTCCACGCCCTTGTGTGTTTCTTTTGCTTCACGATTGCCACCTGAGCTAGCCTCTGTTGCCCATCCTCGTCAGTTTCAGAGGGTAGATTTCTCAGTGCTGCTTTTTCCCCAGGTCTCCACGCCCTTGTGTGTTTCTTTTGCTCAAAGTTTGCCACCTGAAGCCAGCCTCTCTTGCCCATCTTCCTCAGTTTCAGAGGGTAGATATTTCAGGGTTGCTTTTTCCCCAGGTCACCACGCCCTTGTGTGTTTCTTTTGCTTAAAGATTGCCACCTGAGCTAGCCTCTGTTGCCCATCTTCTTCCGTTTCAGAGGGTGGATTTCTCAGTGTTGCCTTTTCGCCAGCTCCCCACGCCCTTGTGTGTTTCTTTTGCTTAAAGATTGTCACCTGAGCTAGGCACTGTTGCCCTGCTTCCTCAGTTTCAGAGGGTACCTTTTTCAGGGTTGCTTTTTGACCGGGTCTCCTCGCCATTGTATTTTCCTATTTTCTTTTTTTTGCTTAAAGATTGCCACCTGAGCTAGCCTCTGTTGCCCATCTTCTTCGGTTTCAGAGGGTAGATTTCTCAGTGTTTCTTTTTCGCCAGCTCTCCACGCCCTTGCGTCTTTTTTTTTTTCTGCTTAAAGTTTGCAACCTGAGCTAGCTTCTTTTGCCCATGTTCGTCACTTTCAGAGGCTGGATTTCTGCGTGTTGCTTTTTCCCCAGGTCTCCACGCCCTTGTGTGTTTCTTTTGCTTAAAGTTTGCCACCTGAAGCCAGCCTCTCTTGCCCATCTTCCTCAGTTTCAGAGGGTAGATATTTCAGGGTTGCTTTTTACCCAGGTCTCCACGCCTTTGGGTTTTGTTTTTGCTTAAAGATTGCCACCTGAGCTAGCCTCTCTTGCCCATCTTCCTGAGTTTCAGAGGGTCGATATCTCCGTGTTGCAGTTTCCCCATGTCTCCACGCCTTTGTGTGTTTCGTTTGCTTAAAGATTGCCACATGAGCTAGCCTCTGTTGCCCATCTTCGTCCGTTTCAGAGGGTGGATTTCTCAGTGTTGCCTTTTCGCCAGCTCCCCACGCCCTTGTGTGTTTCTTTTGCTTAAAGATTGTCACCTGAGCTAGGCACTGTTGCCCTGCTTCCTCAGTTTCAGAGGGTACCTTTTTCAGGGTTGCTTTTTGACCGGGTCTCCTCGCCATTGTATTTTTCTATTTTCTTTTTTTTGCTTAAAGATTGCCACCTGAGCTAGCCTCTGTTGCCCATCTTCTTCGGTTTCAGAGGGTAGATTTCTCAGTGTTTCTTTTTCGCCAGCTCTCCACGCCCTTGCGTCTTTTATTTTTTTCTGCTTAAAGGTTGCAAGGTGAGCTAGCTTCATTTGCCCATGTTCGTCACTTTCAGAGGGTGCATTTCTCCGTGTTGCTTTTTCCCCAGGTCTCCACGCCCTTGTGTGTTTCTTTTGCTTAACGATTGCCACCTGAGGTAGCCTCTGTTGCCCATCCTCGTCAGTTTCAGAGGGTGGATTTCTCAGTGCTGCTTTTTCCCCAGGTCTCCACGCCCTTGCGTGTTTCTTTTGCTTAAAGTTTGCCACCTGAAGCCAGCCTCTCTTGCCCATCTTCCTCAGTTTCAGAGGGTAGATATTTCAGGGTTGCTTTTTCCCCAGGTCTCCACGCCTTTGGGTTTTGTTTTTGCTTAAGGATTGCCACCTGAGGTAGCCTCTGTTGCCCTTGTTCCTCAGTTTCAGAGGGTGGATTTTTCCGTGTTGCTTTTTCGCCAGGTCTCCACGCCCTTGTGTGTTTCTTTTGCTTCACGATTGCCACCTGAGCTAGCCTCTGTTGCCCATCCTCGTCAGTTTCAGAGGGTAGATTTCTCAGTGCTGCTTTTTCCCCAGGTCTCCACGCCCTTGTGTGTTTCTTTTGCTCAAAGTTTGCCACCTGAAGCCAGCCTCTCTTGCCCATCTTCCTCAGTTTCAGAGGGTAGATATTTCAGGGTTGCTTTTTCCCCAGGTCACCACGCCCTTGTGTGTTTCTTTTGCTTAAAGATTGCCACCTGAGCTAGCCTCTGTTGCCCATCTTCTTCCGTTTCAGAGGGTGGATTTCTCAGTGTTGCCTTTTCGCCAGCTCCCCACGCCCTTGTGTGTTTCTTTTGCTTAAAGATTGTCACCTGAGCTAGGCACTGTTGCCCTGCTTCCTCAGTTTCAGAGGGTACCTTTTTCAGGGTTGCTTTTTGACCGGGTCTCCTCGCCATTGTATTTTCCTATTTTCTTTTTTTTGCTTAAAGATTGCCACCTGAGCTAGCCTCTGTTGCCCATCTTCTTCGGTTTCAGAGGGTAGATTTCTCAGTGTTTCTTTTTCGCCAGCTCTCCACGCCCTTGCGTCTTTTTTTTTTTCTGCTTAAAGGTTGCAACCTGAGCTAGCTTCTTTTGCCCATGTTCGTCACTTTCAGAGGCTGGATTTCTGCGTGTTGCTTTTTCCCCAGGTCTCCACGCCCTTGTGTGTTTCTTTTGCTTAAAGTTTGCCACCTGAAGCCAGCCTCTCTTGCCCATCTTCCTCAGTTTCAGAGGGTAGATATTTCAGGGTTGCTTTTTCCCCAGGTCTCCACGCCTTTGGGTTTTGTTTTTGCTTAACGATTGCCACCTGAGCTAGCCTCTCTTGCCCATCTTCCTGAGTTTCAGAGGGTCGATATCTCCGTGTTGCAGTTTCCCCATGTCTCCACGCCTTTGTGTGTTTCGTTTGCTTAAAGATTGCCACATGAGCTAGCCTCTGTTGCCCATCTTCGTCCGTTTTAGAGGGTGGATTTCTCAGTGTTGCCTTTTCGCCAGCTCCCCACGCCCTTGTGTGTTTCTTTTGCTTAAAGATTGTCACCTGAGCTAGGCACTGTTGCCCTGCTTCCTCAGTTTCAGAGGGTACCTTTTTCAGGGTTGCTTTTTGACCGGGTCTCCTCGCCATTGTATTTTTCTATTTTCTTTTTTTTGCTTAAAGATTGCCACCTGAGCTAGCCTCTGTTGCCCATCTTCTTCGGTTTCAGAGGGTAGATTTCTCAGTGTTTCTTTTTCGCCAGCTCTCCACGCCCTTGCGTCTTTTATTTTTTTCTGCTTAAAGGTTGCAAGGTGAGCTAGCTTCTTTTGCCCATGTTCGTCACTTTCAGAAGGTGCATTTCTCCGTGCTGCTTTTTCCCAAGGTCTCCACGCCCTTGTGTGTTTCTTTTGCTTAACGATTGCCACCTGAGGTAGCCTCTGTTGCCCATCCTCGTCAGTTTCAGAGGGTTGATTTCTCAGTGCTGCTTTTTCCCCAGGTTTCCACGCACTTGCGTGTTTCTTTTGCTTAAAGTTTGCCACCTGAAGCCAGCCTCTCTTGCCCATCTTCCTCAGTTTCAGAGGGTAGATATTTCAGGGTTGCTTTTTCCCCAGGTCTCCACGCCTTTGGGTTTTGTTTTTGCTTAAGGATTGCCACCTGAGGTAGCCTCTGTTGCCCTTGTTCCTCAGTTTCAGAGGGTGGATTTCTCCGTGTTGCTTTTTCGCCAGGTCTCCACGCCCTTGTGTGTTTCTTTTGCTTCACGATTGCCACCTGAGCTAGCCTCTGTTGCCCATCCTCGTCAGTTTCAGAGGGTTGATTTCTCAGTGCTGCTTTTTCCCCAGGTCTCCACGCCCTTGTGTGTTTCTTTTGCTCAAAGTTTGCCACCTGAAGCCAGCCTCTCTTGCCCATCTTCCTCAGTTTCAGAGGGTAGATATTTCAGGGTTGCTTTTTCCCCAGGTCACCACGCCCTTGTGTGTTTCTTTTGCTTAAAGATTGCCACCTGAGCTAGCCTCTGTTGCCCATCTTCTTCCGTTTCAGAGGGTGGATTTCTCAGTGTTGCCTTTTCGCCAGCTCCCCACGCCCTTGTGTGTTTCTTTTGCTTAAAGATTGTCACCTGAGCTAGGCACTGTTGCCCTGCTTCCTCAGTTTCAGAGGGTACCTTTTTCAGGGTTGCTTTTTGACCGGGTCTCCTCGCCATTGTATTTTTCTATTTTCTTTTTTTTGCTTAAAGATTGCCACCTGAGCTAGCCTCTGTTGCCCATCTTCTTCGGTTTCAGAGGGTAGATTTCTCAGTGTTTCTTTTTCGCCAGCTCTCCACGCCCTTGCGTCTTTTTTTTTTTCTGCTTAAAGGTTGCAACCTGAGCTAGCTTCTTTTGCCCATGTTCGTCACTTTCAGAGGCTGGATTTCTGCGTGTTGCTTTTTCCCCAGGTCTCCACGCCCTTGTGTGTTTCTTTTGCTTAAAGTTTGCCACCTGAAGCCAGCCTCTCTTGCCCATCTTCCTCAGTTTCAGAGGGTAGATATTTCAGGGTTGCTTTTTACCCAGGTCTCCACGCCTTTGGGTTTTGTTTTTGCTTAACGATTGCCACCTGAGCTAGCCTCTCTTGCCCATCTTCCTGAGTTTCAGAGGGTCGATATCTCCGTGTTGCAGTTTCCCCATGTCTCCACGCCTTTGTGTGTTTCGTTTGCTTAAAGATTGCCACATGAGCTAGCCTCTGTTGCCCATCTTCGTCCGTTTCAGAGGGTGGATTTCTCAGTGTTGCCTTTTCGCCAGCTCCCCACGCCCTTGTGTGTTTCTTTTGCTTAAAGATTGTCACCTGAGCTAGGCACTGTTGCCCTGCTTCCTCAGTTTCAGAGGGTACCTTTTTCAGGGTTGCTTTTTGACCGGGTCTCCTCGCCATTGTATTTTTCTATTTTCTTTTTTTTGCTTAAAGATTGCCACCTGAGCTAGCCTCTGTTGCCCATCTTCTTCGGTTTCAGAGGGTAGATTTCTCAGTGTTTCTTTTTCGCCAGCTCTCCACGCCCTTGCGTCTTTTATTTTTTTCTGCTTAAAGGTTGCAAGGTGAGCTAGCTTCTTTTGCCCATGTTCGTCACTTTCAGAGGGTGCATTTCTCCGTGTTGCTTTTTCCCCAGGTCTCCACGCCCTTGTGTGTTTCTTTTGCTTAACGATTGCCACCTGAGGTAGCCTCTGTTGCCCATCCTCGTCAGTTTCAGAGGGTGGATTTCTCAGTGCTGCTTTTTCCCCAGGTCTCCACGCCCTTGCGTGTTTCTTTTGCTTAAAGTTTGCCACCTGAAGCCAGCCTCTCTTGCCCATCTTCCTCAGTTTCAGAGGGTAGATATTTCAGGGTTGCTTTTTCCCCAGGTCTCCACGCCTTTGGGTTTTGTTTTTGCTTAAGGATTGCCACCTGAGGTAGCCTCTGTTGCCCTTGTTCCTCAGTTTCAGAGGGTGGATTTCTCCGTGTTGCTTTTTCGCCAGGTCTCCACGCCCTTGTGTGTTTCTTTTGCTTCACGATTGCCACCTGAGCTAGCCTCTGTTGCCCATCCTCGTCAGTTTCAGAGGGTTGATTTCTCAGTGCTGCTTTTTCCCCAGGTCTCCACGCCCTTGTGTGTTTCTTTTGCTCAAAGTTTGCCACCTGAAGCCAGCCTCTCTTGCCCATCTTCCTCAGTTTCAGAGGGTAGATATTTCAGGGTTGCTTTTTCCCCAGGTCACCACGCCCTTGTGTGTTTCTTTTGCTTAAAGATTGCCACCTGAGCTAGCCTCTGTTGCCCATCTTCTTCCGTTTCAGAGGGTGGATTTCTCAGTGTTGCCTTTTCGCCAGCTCCCCACGCCCTTGTGTGTTTCTTTTGCTTAAAGATTGTCACCTGAGCTAGGCACTGTTGCCCTGCTTCCTCAGTTTCAGAGGGTACCTTTTTCAGGGTTGCTTTTTGACCGGGTCTCCTCGCCATTGTATTTTTCTATTTTCTTTTTTTTGCTTAAAGATTGCCACCTGAGCTAGCCTCTGTTGCCCATCTTCTTCGGTTTCAGAGGGTAGATTTCTCAGTGTTTCTTTTTCGCCAGCTCTCCACGCCCTTGCGTCTTTTTTTTTTTCTGCTTAAAGGTTGCAACCTGAGCTAGCTTCTTTTGCCCATGTTCGTCACTTTCAGAGGCTGGATTTCTGCGTGTTGCTTTTTCCCCAGGTCTCCACGCCCTTGTGTGTTTCTTTTGCTTAAAGTTTGCCACCTGAAGCCAGCCTCTCTTGCCCATCTTCCTCAGTTTCAGAGGGTAGATATTTCAGGGTTGCTTTTTACCCAGGTCTCCACGCCTTTGGGTTTTGTTTTTGCTTAACGATTGCCACCTGAGCTAGCCTCTCTTGCCCATCTTCCTGAGTTTCAGAGGGTCGATATCTCCGTGTTGCAGTTTCCCCATGTCTCCACGCCTTTGTGTGTTTCGTTTGCTTAAAGATTGCCACATGAGCTAGCCTCTGTTGCCCATCTTCGTCCGTTTCAGAGGGTGGATTTCTCAGTGTTGCCTTTTCGCCAGCTCCCCACGCCCTTGTGTGTTTCTTTTGCTTAAAGATTGTCACCTGAGCTAGGCACTGTTGCCCTGCTTCCTCAGTTTCAGAGGGTACCTTTTTCAGGGTTGCTTTTTGACCGGGTCTCCTCGCCATTGTATTTTTCTATTTTCTTTTTTTTGCTTAAAGATTGCCACCTGAGCTAGCCTCTGTTGCCCATCTTCTTCGGTTTCAGAGGGTAGATTTCTCAGTGTTTCTTTTTCGCCAGCTCTCCACGCCCTTGCGTCTTTTATTTTTTTCTGCTTAAAGGTTGCAAGGTGAGCTAGCTTCTTTTGCCCATGTTCGTCACTTTCAGAGGGTGCATTTCTCCGTGTTGCTTTTTCCCCAGGTCTCCACGCCCTTGTGTGTTT
This sequence comes from Equus asinus, assembly GCF_041296235.1. Classification (NCBI taxonomy): domain Eukaryota; kingdom Metazoa; phylum Chordata; class Mammalia; order Perissodactyla; family Equidae; genus Equus; species Equus asinus. The sequence goes on along the minus strand of NC_091816.1, from coordinate 46,068,402 downwards.
CTTTTGCTTAACGATTGCCACCTGAGGTAGCCTCTGTTGCCCATCCTCGTCAGTTTCAGAGGGTGGATTTCTCAGTGCTGCTTTTTCCCCAGGTCTCCACGCCCTTGCGTGTTTCTTTTGCTTAAAGTTTGCCACCTGAAGCCAGCCTCTCTTGCCCATCTTCCTCAGTTTCAGAGGGTAGATATTTCAGGGTTGCTTTTTCCCCAGGTCTCCACGCCTTTGGGTTTTGTTTTTGCTTAAGGATTGCCACCTGAGGTAGCCTCTGTTGCCCTTGTTCCTCAGTTTCAGAGGGTGGATTTCTCCGTGTTGCTTTTTCCCCAGGTCTGCACGCCCTTGTGTGTTTCTTTTGCTTCACGATTGCCACCTGAGGTAGCCTCTGTTGCCCATCCTCGTCAGTTTCAGAGGGTAGATTTCTCAGTGCTGCTTTTTCCCCAGGTCTCCACGCCCTTGTGTGTTTCTTTTGCTCAAAGTTTGCCACCTGAAGCCAGCCTCTCTTGCCCATCTTCCTCAGTTTCAGAGGGTAGATATTTCAGGGTTGCTTTTTCCCCAGGTCTCCACGCCTTTGGGTTTTGTTTTTGCTTAACGATTGCCACCTGAGGCAGCCCCTGTTGCCCATGTTCCTGAGTTTCAGAGGTTGGATTTCTCCCTGTTGCGCTTTCCCCAGGTCTCCACGCCCTTGTGTGTTGCTTTTGCTTAAACTTTGCCACCTGAGCTAGCCTCTGTTGCCCATCTTCGTCCGTTTCAGAGGGTGCATTTCTCAGTGTTGCCTTTTCGCCAGCTCCCCACGCCCTTGTGTGTTTCTTTTGCTTAAAGATTGTCACCTGAGCTAGGCACTGTTGCCCTGCTTCCTCAGTTTCAGAGGGTACCTTTTTCAGGGTTGCTTTTTGACCGGGTATCCTCGCCATTGTATTTTTTTATTCTATTTTTTTTGCTTAAAGATTGCCACCTGAGCTAGCCTCTGTTGCCCATCTTCTTCGGTTACAGAGGGTAGATTTCTCAGTGTTGCTTTTTCGCCAGCTCTCCACGCCCTTGCGTCTTTTTTTTTTTCTGCTTAAAGGTTGCAACCTGAGCTAGCTTCTTTTGCCCATGTTCGTCAGTTTCAGAGGGTGGATTTCTGCGTGTTGCTTTTTCCCCAGGTCTCCACGCCCTTGTGTGTTTCTTTTGCTTAACGATTGCCACCTGAGCTAGCCTCTGTTGCCCATCCTCGTCAGTTTCAGAGGGTGGATTTCTCAGTGTTGCTTTTTCCCCAGGTCTCCACGCCCTAGTGTGTTTCTTTTGCTTAAAGATTGCCACCTGAGCTAGCCTCTGTTGCCCATCTTCGTCCGTTTCAGAGGGTGGATTTCTCAGTGTTGCCTTTTCGCCAGCTCCCCACGCCCTTGTGTGTTTCTTTTGCTTAAAGATTGTCACCTGAGCTAGGCACTGTTGCCCTGCTTCCTCAGTTTCAGAGGGTACCTTTTTCAGGGTTGCTTTTTGACCGGGTCTCCTCGCCATTGTATTTTTCTATTTTCTTTTTTTTGCTTAAAGATTGCCACCTGAGCTAGCCTCTGTTGCCCATCTTCTTCGGTTTCAGAGGGTAGATTTCTCAGTGTTTCTTTTTCGCCAGCTCTCCACGCCCTTGCGTCTTTTTTTTTTTCTGCTTAAAGGTTGCAACCTGAGCTAGCTTCTTTTGCCCATGTTCGTCACTTTCAGAGGCTGGATTTCTGCGTGTTGCTTTTTCCCCAGGTCTCCACGCCCTTGTGTGTTTCTTTTGCTTAAAGATTGCCACCTGAGCTAGCCTCTGTGGCCCATCTTCGTCCGTTTCAGAGGGTGGATTCCTCAGTGTTGCCTTTTCGCCAGCTCCCCACGCCCTTGTGTGTTTCTTTTGCTTAAAGATTGCCACCTGAGCTAGCCTCTGTTGCCCATCCTCGTCAGTTTCAGAGGGTGGATTTCTCAGTGTTGCTTTTTCCCCAGGTCTCCACGCCCTTGTGTGTTTCCTTTGCTTAAAGTTTGCCACCTCAAGCCAGCCTCTCTTGCCCATCTTCCTCAGTTTCAGAGGGTAGATATTTCAGGGTTGCTTTTTCCCCAGGTCTCCACGCCTTTGGGTTTTGTTTTTGCTTAACGAGTGCCACCTGAGGTAGCCTCTGTTGCCCATCTTCCTCAGTTTCAGAGGGTGGATTTCTCCGTGTTGCTTTTTCCCCAGGTCTCCACGCCCTTGTGTGTTTCTTTTGCTTAACGATTGCCACCTGAGGTAGCCTCTGTTGCCCATCCTCGTCAGTTTCAGAGGGTAGATTTCTCAGTGCTGCTTTTTCCCCAGGTCTCCACGCCCTTGTGTGTTTCTTTTGCTTAAAGTTTGCCACCTGAAGCCAGCCTCTCTTGCCCATCTTCCTCAGTTTCAGAGGGTAGATATTTCAGGGTTGCTTTTTCCCCAGGTCTCCACGCCTTTGGGTTTGGTTTTGCCTTAAAGATTGTCACCTGAGCTAGCCTCTGTTGCCCATCTTCGTCCGTTTCAGAGGGTGGATTTCTCAGTGTTGCCTTTTCGCCAGCTCCCCACGCCCTTGTGTGTTTCTTTTGCTTAAAGATTGCCACCTGAGCTAGCCTCTGTTGCGCTTCTGTCTCAGTTTCAGAGGGTAGATTTCTCCGTGTTGCTTTTTCCCCAGGTCTCCACGCACTTCCTTTTATTTTTCCTTAAAAATTGCCACCTGAGCTAGCCTCTGTTGCCCATCTTCTTCGGTTTCAGAGGGTAGATTTCTCACTGCTGCTTTTTTGCCAGGTCTGCACGCCCTTGTGTTTTGTTTTTGCTTAAACTTTGCCACCTGAGCTAGCCTCTGTTGCCCATCTTCGTCCGTTTCAGAGGGTGCATTTCTCAGTGTTGCCTTTTCGCCAGCTCCCCACGCCCTTGTGTGTTTCTTTTGCTTAAAGATTGTCACCTGAGCTAGGCACTGTTGCCCTGCTTCCTCAGTTTCAGAGGGTACCTTTTTCAGGGTTGCTTTTTGACCGGGTCTCCTCGCCATTGTATTTTTCTATTTTCTTTTTTTTGCTTAAAGATTGCCACCTGAGCTAGCCTCTGTTGCCCATCTTCTTCGGTTTCAGAGGGTAGATTTCTCAGTGTTTCTTTTTCGCCAGCTCTCCACGCCCTTGCGTCTTTTTTTTTTTCTGCTTAAAGGTTGCAACCTGAGCTAGCTTCTTTTGCCCATGTTCGTCACTTTCAGAGGCTGGATTTCTGCGTGTTGCTTTTTCCCCAGGTCTCCACGCCCTTGTGTGTTTCTTTTGCTTAAAGATTGCCACCTGAGCTAGCCTCTGTGGCCCATCTTCGTCCGTTTCAGAGGGTGGATTCCTCAGTGTTGCCTTTTCGCCAGCTCCCCACGCCCTTGTGTGTTTCTTTTGCTTAAAGATTGCCACCTGAGCTAGCCTCTGTTGCCCATCCTCGTCAGTTTCAGAGGGTGGATTTCTCAGTGTTGCTTTTTCCCCAGGTCTCCACGCCCTTGTGTGTTTCCTTTGCTTAAAGTTTGCCACCTCAAGCCAGCCTCTCTTGCCCATCTTCCTCAGTTTCAGAGGGTAGATATTTCAGGGTTGCTTTTTCCCCAGGTCTCCACGCCTTTGGGTTTTGTTTTTGCTTAACGAGTGCCACCTGAGGTAGCCTCTGTTGCCCATCTTCCTCAGTTTCAGAGGGTGGATTTCTCCGTGTTGCTTTTTCCCCAGGTCTCCACGCCCTTGTGTGTTTCTTTTGCTTAACGATTGCCACCTGAGGTAGCCTCTGTTGCCCATCCTCGTCAGTTTCAGAGGGTAGATTTCTCAGTGCTGCTTTTTCCCCAGGTCTCCACGCCCTTGTGTGTTTCTTTTGCTTAAAGTTTGCCACCTGAAGCCAGCCTCTCTTGCCCATCTTCCTCAGTTTCAGAGGGTAGATATTTCAGGGTTGCTTTTTCCCCAGGTCTCCACGCCTTTGGGTTTGGTTTTGCCTTAAAGATTGTCACCTGAGCTAGCCTCTGTTGCCCATCTTCGTCCGTTTCAGAGGGTGGATTTCTCAGTGTTGCCTTTTCGCCAGCTCCCCACGCCCTTGTGTGTTTCTTTTGCTTAAAGATTGCCACCTGAGCTAGCCTCTGTTGCGCTTCTGTCTCAGTTTCAGAGGGTAGATTTCTCCGTGTTGCTTTTTCCCCAGGTCTCCACGCACTTCCTTTTATTTTTCCTTAAAAATTGCCACCTGAGCTAGCCTCTGTTGCCCATCTTCTTCGGTTTCAGAGGGTAGATTTCTCACTGCTGCTTTTTTGCCAGGTCTGCACGCCCTTGTGTTTTGTTTTTGCTTAACTATTGCCACCTGAGCTAGCCTCTGTTGCCCATCTTCCTCAGTTTCAGAGGGTGGATTTCTCAGTGTTGCTTTCTCCCCAGGTCTCCACGCCTTTGTGTTTGGTTTTTGATTAACGATTGCCACCTGAGCTAGCCTCTCTTGCCCATCTTCCTCAGTTTCAGAGGGTGGATTTCTCCGTGTTGCTTTTTCCCCAGGTCTCCACGCCCTGTTGTGTTTCTTTTGCTTAACGATTGCCACCTGAGGTAGCCTCTGTTGCCCATCCTCGTCAGTTTCAGAGGGTAAATTTCTCAGTGCTGCTTTTTCCCCAGGTCTCCACGCCCTCGTGTGTTTCTTTTGCTTAAAGTTTGTCACCTGAAGCCAGCCTCTCTTGCCCATCTTCCTCAGTTTCAGAGGGTAGATATTTCAGCGTTGCTTTTTCCCCAGGTCTTCAAGCCTTAGTGTTTTGTTTTTGCTTAACGATTGACACCTGGGCTAGCCTCTATTGCCCATCTTCCTCAGTTTCAGAGGGTGGATTTCTCCGTGTTGCTTTTTCCCCAGGTCTCCACGCCCTTGTGTGTTTCTTTTGCTTAAAGATTGCCACCTGAGCTAGCCTCTGTTGCCCATCTTCGTCCCTTTCAGAGGGTGCATTTCTCAGTGTTGACTTTTCGCCAGCTCCCCACTCCCTTGTGTGTTTCTTTTGCTTAAAGATTGTCACCTGAGCTAGGCACTGTTGCCCTGCTTCCTCAGTTTCAGAGGGTACCTTTTTCAGGGTTGCTTTTTGACGGGGTCTCCTCGCCATTGTATTTTTTTATTCTATTTTTTTTGCTTAAAGATTGCCACCTGAGCTAGCCTCTGTTGCCCATCTTCTTCGGTTACAGAGGGTAGATTTCTCAGTGTTGCTTTTTCGCCATCTCTCCACGCCCTTGCGTCTTTTTTTTTTTCTGCTTAAAGGTTGCAACCTGAGCTAGCTTCTTTTGCCCATGTTCGTCACTTTCAGAGGCTGGATTTCTGCGTGTTGCTTTTTCCCCAGGTCTCCACGCCCTTGTGTGTTTCTTTTGCTTCACGATTGCCACCTGAGCTAGCCTCTGTTGCCCATCCTCGTCAGTTTCAGAGGGTTGATTTCTCAGTGTTGCTTTTTCCCCAGGTCTCCACGCCCTTGTGTGTTTCTTTTGCTCAAAGTTTGCCACCTGAAGCCAGCCTCTCTTGCCCATCTTCCTCAGTTTCAGAGGGTAGATATTTCAGGGTTGCTTTTTCCCCAGGTCTCCACGCCTTTGGGTTTTGTTTTTGCTTAAGGATTGCCACCTGAGGTAGCCTCTGTTGCCCTTGTTCCTCAGTTTCAGAGGGTGGATTTCTCCGTGTTGCTTTTTCGCCAGGTCTCCACGCCCTTGTGTGTTTCTTTTGCTTCACGATTGCCACCTGAGCTAGCCTCTGTTGCCCATCCTCGTCAGTTTCAGAGAGTAGATTTCTCAGTGCTGCTTTTTCCCCAGGTCTCCACGCCCTTGTGTGTTTCTTTTGCTCAAAGTTTGCCACCTGAAGCCAGCCTCTCTTGCCCATCTTCCTCAGTTTCAGAGGGTAGATATTTCAGGGTTGCTTTTTCCCCAGGTCTCCACGCCTTTGGGTTTGGTTTTGGCTTAAAGATTGTCACCTGAGCTAGAATCTGTTGCCCATCTTCGTCCGTTTCAGAGGGTGGATTTCTCAGTGTTGCCTTTTCGCCAGCTCCCCACGCCCTTGTGTGTTTCTTTTGCTTAAAGATTGTCACCTGAGCTAGGCACTGTTGCCCTGCTTCCTCAGTTTCAGAGGGTACCTTTTTCAGGGTTGCTTTTTGACCGGGTCTCCTCGCCATTGTATTTTTCTATTTTCTTTTTTTTGCTTAAAGATTGCCACCTGAGCTAGCCTCTGTTGCCCATCTTCTTCGGTTTCAGAGGGTAGATTTCTCAGTGTTTCTTTTTCGCCAGCTCTCCACGCCCTTGCGTCTTTTTTTTTTCTGCTTAAAGGTTGCAACCTGAGCTAGCTTCTTTTGCCCATGTTCGTCACTTTCAGAGGCTGGATTTCTGCGTGTTGCTTTTTCCCCAGGTCTCCACGCCCTTGTGTGTTTCTTTTGCTTAAAGTTTGCCACCTGAAGCCAGCCTCTCTTGCCCATCTTCCTCAGTTTCAGAGGGTAGATATTTCAGGGTTGCTTTTTCCCCAGGTCTCCACGCCTTTGGGTTTTGTTTTTGCTTAACGATTGCCACCTGAGCTAGCCTCTCTTGCCCATCTTCCTGAGTTTCAGAGGGTCGATATCTCCGTGTTGCAGTTTCCCCATGTCTCCACGCCTTTGTGTGTTTCGTTTGCTTAAAGATTGCCACATGAGCTAGCCTCTGTTGCCCATCTTCGTCCGTTTCAGAGGGTGGATTTCTCAGTGTTGCCTTTTCGCCAGCTCCCCACCCCCTTGTGTGTTTCTTTTGTTTAAAGATTGTCACCTGAGCTAGGCACTGTTGCCCTGCTTCCTCAGTTTCAGAGGGTACCTTTTTCAGGGTTGCTTTTTGACCGGGTCTCCTCGCCATTGTATTTTTATATTTTCTTTTTTTTGCTTAAAGATTACCACCTGAGCTAGCCTCTGTTGCCCATCTTCTTCGGTTTCAGAGGGTAGATTTCTCAGTGTTTCTTTTTCGCCAGCTCTCCACGCCCTTGCGTCTTTTATTTTTTTCTGCTTAAAGGTTGCAAGGTGAGCTAGCTTCATTTGCCCATGTTCGTCACTTTCAGAGGGTGCATTTCTCCGTGTTGCTTTTTCGCCAGGTCTCCACGCCCTTGTGTGTTTCTTTTGCTTCACGATTGCCACCTGAGCTAGCCTCTGTTGCCCATCCTCGTCAGTTTCAGAGGGTAGATTTCTCAGTGCTGCTTTTTCCCCAGGTCTCCACGCCCTTGTGTGTTTCTTTTGCTCAAAGTTTGCCACCTGAAGCCAGCCTCTCTTGCCCATCTTCCTCAGTTTCAGAGGGTAGATATTTCAGGGTTGCTTTTTCCCCAGGTCACCACGCCCTTGTGTGTTTCTTTTGCTTAAAGATTGCCACCTGAGCTAGCCTCTGTTGCCCATCTTCTTCCGTTTCAGAGGGTGGATTTCTCAGTGTTGCCTTTTCGCCAGCTCCCCACGCCCTTGTGTGTTTCTTTTGCTTAAAGATTGTCACCTGAGCTAGGCACTGTTGCCCTGCTTCCTCAGTTTCAGAGGGTACCTTTTTCAGGGTTGCTTTTTGACCGGGTCTCCTCGCCATTGTATTTTCCTATTTTCTTTTTTTTGCTTAAAGATTGCCACCTGAGCTAGCCTCTGTTGCCCATCTTCTTCGGTTTCAGAGGGTAGATTTCTCAGTGTTTCTTTTTCGCCAGCTCTCCACGCCCTTGCGTCTTTTTTTTTTTCTGCTTAAAGGTTGCAACCTGAGCTAGCTTCTTTTGCCCATGTTCGTCACTTTCAGAGGCTGGATTTCTGCGTGTTGCTTTTTCCCCAGGTCTCCACGCCCTTGTGTGTTTCTTTTGCTTAAAGTTTGCCACCTGAAGCCAGCCTCTCTTGCCCATCTTCCTCAGTTTCAGAGGGTGGATTCCTCAGTGTTGCCTTTTCGCCAGCTCCCCACGCCCTTGTGTGTTTCTTTTGCTTAAAGATTGCCACCTGAGCTAGCCTCTGTTGCCCATCCTCGTCAGTTTCAGAGGGTGGATTTCTCAGTGTTGCTTTTTCCCCAGGTCTCCACGCCCTTGTGTGTTTCCTTTGCTTAAAGTTTGCCACCTCAAGCCAGCCTCTCTTGCCCATCTTCCTCAGTTTCAGAGGGTAGATATTTCAGGGTTGCTTTTTCCCCAGGTCTCCACGCCTTTGGGTTTTGTTTTTGCTTAACGAGTGCCACCTGAGGTAGCCTCTGTTGCCCATCTTCCTCAGTTTCAGAGGGTGGATTTCTCCGTGTTGCTTTTTCCCCAGGTCTCCACGCCCTTGTGTGTTTCTTTTGCTTAACGATTGCCACCTGAGGTAGCCTCTGTTGCCCATCCTCGTCAGTTTCAGAGGGTAGATTTCTCAGTGCTGCTTTTTCCCCAGGTCTCCACGCCCTTGTGTGTTTCTTTTGCTTAAAGTTTGCCACCTGAAGCCAGCCTCTCTTGCCCATCTTCCTCAGTTTCAGAGGGTAGATATTTCAGGGTTGCTTTTTCCCCAGGTCTCCACGCCTTTGGGTTTGGTTTTGCCTTAAAGATTGTCACCTGAGCTAGCCTCTGTTGCCCATCTTCGTCCGTTTCAGAGGGTGGATTTCTCAGTGTTGCCTTTTCGCCAGCTCCCCACGCCCTTGTGTGTTTCTTTTGCTTAAAGATTGCCACCTGAGCTAGCCTCTGTTGCGCTTCTGTCTCAGTTTCAGAGGGTAGATTTCTCCGTGTTGCTTTTTCCCCAGGTCTCCACGCACTTCCTTTTATTTTTCCTTAAAAATTGCCACCTGAGCTAGCCTCTGTTGCCCATCTTCTTCGGTTTCAGAGGGTAGATTTCTCACTGCTGCTTTTTTGCCAGGTCTGCACGCCCTTGTGTTTTGTTTTTGCTTAACTATTGCCACCTGAGCTAGCCTCTGTTGCCCATCTTCCTCAGTTTCAGAGGGTGGATTTCTCAGTGTTGCTTTCTCCCCAGGTCTCCACGCCTTTGTGTTTGGTTTTTGATTAACGATTGCCACCTGAGCTAGCCTCTCTTGCCCATCTTCCTCAGTTTCAGAGGGTGGATTTCTCCGTGTTGCTTTTTCCCCAGGTCTCCACGCCCTGTTGTGTTTCTTTTGCTTAACGATTGCCACCTGAGGTAGCCTCTGTTGCCCATCCTCGTCAGTTTCAGAGGGTAAATTTCTCAGTGCTGCTTTTTCCCCAGGTCTCCACGCCCTCGTGTGTTTCTTTTGCTTAAAGTTTGTCACCTGAAGCCAGCCTCTCTTGCCCATCTTCCTCAGTTTCAGAGGGTAGATATTTCAGCGTTGCTTTTTCCCCAGGTCTTCAAGCCTTAGTGTTTTGTTTTTGCTTAACGATTGACACCTGGGCTAGCCTCTATTGCCCATCTTCCTCAGTTTCAGAGGGTGGATTTCTCCGTGTTGCTTTTTCCCCAGGTCTCCACGCCCTTGTGTGTTTCTTTTGCTTAAAGATTGCCACCTGAGCTAGCCTCTGTTGCCCATCTTCGTCCCTTTCAGAGGGTGCATTTCTCAGTGTTGACTTTTCGCCAGCTCCCCACTCCCTTGTGTGTTTCTTTTGCTTAAAGATTGTCACCTGAGCTAGGCACTGTTGCCCTGCTTCCTCAGTTTCAGAGGGTACCTTTTTCAGGGTTGCTTTTTGACGGGGTCTCCTCGCCATTGTATTTTTTTATTCTATTTTTTTTGCTTAAAGATTGCCACCTGAGCTAGCCTCTGTTGCCCATCTTCTTCGGTTACAGAGGGTAGATTTCTCAGTGTTGCTTTTTCGCCAGCTCTCCACGCCCTTGCGTCTTTTTTTTTTTCTGCTTAAAGGTTGCAACCTGAGCTAGCTTCTTTTGCCCATGTTCGTCACTTTCAGAGGCTGGATTTCTGCGTGTTGCTTTTTCCCCAGGTCTCCACGCCCTTGTGTGTTTCTTTTGCTTAAAGTTTGCCACCTGAAGCCAGCCTCTCTTGCCCATCTTCCTCAGTTTCAGAGGGTGGATTCCTCAGTGTTGCCTTTTCGCCAGCTCCCCACGCCCTTGTGTGTTTCTTTTGCTTAAAGATTGCCACCTGAGCTAGCCTCTGTTGCCCATCCTCGTCAGTTTCAGAGGGTGGATTTCTCAGTGTTGCTTTTTCCCCAGGTCTCCACGCCCTTGTGTGTTTCCTTTGCTTAAAGTTTGCCACCTCAAGCCAGCCTCTCTTGCCCATCTTCCTCAGTTTCAGAGGGTAGATATTTCAGGGTTGCTTTTTCCCCAGGTCTCCACGCCTTTGGGTTTTGTTTTTGCTTAACGAGTGCCACCTGAGGTAGCCTCTGTTGCCCATCTTCCTCAGTTTCAGAGGGTGGATTTCTCCGTGTTGCTTTTTCCCCAGGTCTCCACGCCCTTGTGTGTTTCTTTTGCTTAACGATTGCCACCTGAGGTAGCCTCTGTTGCCCATCCTCGTCAGTTTCAGAGGGTAGATTTCTCAGTGCTGCTTTTTCCCCAGGTCTCCACGCCCTTGTGTGTTTCTTTTGCTTAAAGTTTGCCACCTGAAGCCAGCCTCTCTTGCCCATCTTCCTCAGTTTCAGAGGGTAGATATTTCAGGGTTGCTTTTTCCCCAGGTCTCCACGCCTTTGGGTTTGGTTTTGCCTTAAAGATTGTCACCTGAGCTAGCCTCTGTTGCCCATCTTCGTCCGTTTCAGAGGGTGGATTTCTCAGTGTTGCCTTTTCGCCAGCTCCCCACGCCCTTGTGTGTTTCTTTTGCTTAAAGATTGCCACCTGAGCTAGCCTCTGTTGCGCTTCTGTCTCAGTTTCAGAGGGTAGATTTCTCCGTGTTGCTTTTTCCCCAGGTCTCCACGCACTTCCTTTTATTTTTCCTTAAAAATTGCCACCTGAGCTAGCCTCTGTTGCCCATCTTCTTCGGTTTCAGAGGGTAGATTTCTCACTGCTGCTTTTTTGCCAGGTCTGCACGCCCTTGTGTTTTGTTTTTGCTTAACTATTGCCACCTGAGCTAGCCTCTGTTGCCCATCTTCCTCAGTTTCAGAGGGTGGATTTCTCAGTGTTGCTTTCTCCCCAGGTCTCCACGCCTTTGTGTTTGGTTTTTGATTAACGATTGCCACCTGAGCTAGCCTCTCTTGCCCATCTTCCTCAGTTTCAGAGGGTGGATTTCTCCGTGTTGCTTTTTCCCCAGGTCTCCACGCCCTGTTGTGTTTCTTTTGCTTAACGATTGCCACCTGAGGTAGCCTCTGTTGCCCATCCTCGTCAGTTTCAGAGGGTAAATTTCTCAGTGCTGCTTTTTCCCCAGGTCTCCACGCCCTCGTGTGTTTCTTTTGCTTAAAGTTTGTCACCTGAAGCCAGCCTCTCTTGCCCATCTTCCTCAGTTTCAGAGGGTAGATATTTCAGCGTTGCTTTTTCCCCAGGTCTTCAAGCCTTAGTGTTTTGTTTTTGCTTAACGATTGACACCTGGGCTAGCCTCTATTGCCCATCTTCCTCAGTTTCAGAGGGTGGATTTCTCCGTGTTGCTTTTTCCCCAGGTCTCCACGCCCTTGTGTGTTTCTTTTGCTTAAAGATTGCCACCTGAGCTAGCCTCTGTTGCCCATCTTCGTCCCTTTCAGAGGGTGCATTTCTCAGTGTTGACTTTTCGCCAGCTCCCCACTCCCTTGTGTGTTTCTTTTGCTTAAAGATTGTCACCTGAGCTAGGCACTGTTGCCCTGCTTCCTCAGTTTCAGAGGGTACCTTTTTCAGGGTTGCTTTTTGACGGGGTCTCCTCGCCATTGTATTTTTTTATTCTATTTTTTTTGCTTAAAGATTGCCACCTGAGCTAGCCTCTGTTGCCCATCTTCTTCGGTTACAGAGGGTAGATTTCTCAGTGTTGCTTTTTCGCCATCTCTCCACGCCCTTGCGTCTTTTTTTTTTTCTGCTTAAAGGTTGCAACCTGAGCTAGCTTCTTTTGCCCATGTTCGTCACTTTCAGAGGCTGGATTTCTGCGTGTTGCTTTTTCCCCAGGTCTCCACGCCCTTGTGTGTTTCTTTTGCTTCACGATTGCCACCTGAGCTAGCCTCTGTTGCCCATCCTCGTCAGTTTCAGAGGGTTGATTTCTCAGTGTTGCTTTTTCCCCAGGTCTCCACGCCCTTGTGTGTTTCTTTTGCTCAAAGTTTGCCACCTGAAGCCAGCCTCTCTTGCCCATCTTCCTCAGTTTCAGAGGGTAGATATTTCAGGGTTGCTTTTTCCCCAGGTCTCCACGCCTTTGGGTTTTGTTTTTGCTTAAGGATTGCCACCTGAGGTAGCCTCTGTTGCCCTTGTTCCTCAGTTTCAGAGGGTGGATTTCTCCGTGTTGCTTTTTCGCCAGGTCTCCACGCCCTTGTGTGTTTCTTTTGCTTCACGATTGCCACCTGAGCTAGCCTCTGTTGCCCATCCTCGTCAGTTTCAGAGAGTAGATTTCTCAGTGCTGCTTTTTCCCCAGGTCTCCACGCCCTTGTGTGTTTCTTTTGCTCAAAGTTTGCCACCTGAAGCCAGCCTCTCTTGCCCATCTTCCTCAGTTTCAGAGGGTAGATATTTCAGGGTTGCTTTTTCCCCAGGTCACCACGCCCTTGTGTGTTTCTTTTGCTTAAAGATTGCCACCTGAGCTAGCCTCTGTTGCCCATCTTCTTCCGTTTCAGAGGGTGGATTTCTCAGTGTTGCCTTTTCGCCAGCTCCCCACGCCCTTGTGTGTTTCTTTTGCTTAAAGATTGTCACCTGAGCTAGGCACTGTTGCCCTGCTTCCTCAGTTTCAGAGGGTACCTTTTTCAGGGTTGCTTTTTGACCGGGTCTCCTCGCCATTGTATTTTCCTATTTTCTTTTTTTTGCTTAAAGATTGCCACCTGAGCTAGCCTCTGTTGCCCATCTTCTTCGGTTTCAGAGGGTAGATTTCTCAGTGTTTCTTTTTCGCCAGCTCTCCACGCCCTTGCGTCTTTTTTTTTTCTGCTTAAAGGTTGCAACCTGAGCTAGCTTCTTTTGCCCATGTTCGTCACTTTCAGAGGCTGGATTTCTGCGTGTTGCTTTTTCCCCAGGTCTCCACGCCCTTGTGTGTTTCTTTTGCTTAAAGTTTGCCACCTGAAGCCAGCCTCTCTTGCCCATCTTCCTCAGTTTCAGAGGGTAGATATTTCAGGGTTGCTTTTTCCCCAGGTCTCCACGCCTTTGGGTTTTGTTTTTGCTTAACGATTGCCACCTGAGCTAGCCTCTCTTGCCCATCTTCCTGAGTTTCAGAGGGTCGATATCTCCGTGTTGCAGTTTCCCCATGTCTCCACGCCTTTGTGTGTTTCGTTTGCTTAAAGATTGCCACATGAGCTAGCCTCTGTTGCCCATCTTCGTCCGTTTCAGAGGGTGGATTTCTCAGTGTTGCCTTTTCGCCAGCTCCCCACCCCCTTGTGTGTTTCTTTTGTTTAAAGATTGTCACCTGAGCTAGGCACTGTTGCCCTGCTTCCTCAGTTTCAGAGGGTACCTTTTTCAGGGTTGCTTTTTGACCGGGTCTCCTCGCCATTGTATTTTTATATTTTCTTTTTTTTGCTTAAAGATTACCACCTGAGCTAGCCTCTGTTGCCCATCTTCTTCGGTTTCAGAGGGTAGATTTCTCAGTGTTTCTTTTTCGCCAGCTCTCCACGCCCTTGCGTCTTTTATTTTTTTCTGCTTAAAGGTTGCAAGGTGAGCTAGCTTCATTTGCCCATGTTCGTCACTTTCAGAGGGTGCATTTCTCCGTGTTGCTTTTTCGCCAGGTCTCCACGCCCTTGTGTGTTTCTTTTGCTTCACGATTGCCACCTGAGCTAGCCTCTGTTGCCCATCCTCGTCAGTTTCAGAGGGTAGATTTCTCAGTGCTGCTTTTTCCCCAGGTCTCCACGCCCTTGTGTGTTTCTTTTGCTCAAAGTTTGCCACCTGAAGCCAGCCTCTCTTGCCCATCTTCCTCAGTTTCAGAGGGTAGATATTTCAGGGTTGCTTTTTCCCCAGGTCACCACGCCCTTGTGTGTTTCTTTTGCTTAAAGATTGCCACCTGAGCTAGCCTCTGTTGCCCATCTTCTTCCGTTTCAGAGGGTGGATTTCTCAGTGTTGCCTTTTCGCCAGCTCCCCACGCCCTTGTGTGTTTCTTTTGCTTAAAGATTGTCACCTGAGCTAGGCACTGTTGCCCTGCTTCCTCAGTTTCAGAGGGTACCTTTTTCAGGGTTGCTTTTTGACCGGGTCTCCTCGCCATTGTATTTTCCTATTTTCTTTTTTTTGCTTAAAGATTGCCACCTGAGCTAGCCTCTGTTGCCCATCTTCTTCGGTTTCAGAGGGTAGATTTCTCAGTGTTTCTTTTTCGCCAGCTCTCCACGCCCTTGCGTCTTTTTTTTTTTCTGCTTAAAGGTTGCAACCTGAGCTAGCTTCTTTTGCCCATGTTCGTCACTTTCAGAGGCTGGATTTCTGCGTGTTGCTTTTTCCCCAGGTCTCCACGCCCTTGTGTGTTTCTTTTGCTTAAAGTTTGCCACCTGAAGCCAGCCTCTCTTGCCCATCTTCCTCAGTTTCAGAGGGTAGATATTTCAGGGTTGCTTTTTACCCAGGTCTCCACGCCTTTGGGTTTTGTTTTTGCTTAACGATTGCCACCTGAGCTAGCCTCTCTTGCCCATCTTCCTGAGTTTCAGAGGGTCGATATCTCCGTGTTGCAGTTTCCCCATGTCTCCACGCCTTTGTGTGTTTCGTTTGCTTAAAGATTGCCACATGAGCTAGCCTATGTTGCCCATCTTCGTCCGTTTCAGAGGGTGGATTTCTCAGTGTTGCCTTTTCGCCAGCTCCCCACGCCCTTGTGTGTTTCTTTTGCTTAAAGATTGTCACCTGAGCTAGGCACTGTTGCCCTGCTTCCTCAGTTTCAGAGGGTACCTTTTTCAGGGTTGCTTTTTGACCGGGTCTCCTCGCCATTGTATTTTTCTATTTTCTTTTTTTTGCTTAAAGATTGCCACCTGAGCTAGCCTCTGTTGCCCATCTTCTTCGGTTTCAGAGGGTAGATTTCTCAGTGTTTCTTTTTCGCCAGCTCTCCACGCCCTTGCGTCTTTTATTTTTTTCTGCTTAAAGGTTGCAAGGTGAGCTAGCTTCATTTGCCCATGTTCGTCACTTTCAGAGGGTGCATTTCTCCGTGTTGCTTTTTCCCCAGGTCTCCACGCCCTTGTGTGTTTCTTTTGCTTAACGATTGCCACCTGAGGTAGCCTCTGTTGCCCATCCTCGTCAGTTTCAGAGGGTGGATTTCTCAGTGCTGCTTTTTCCCCAGGTCTCCACGCCCTTGTGTGTTTCTTTTGCTTAAAGTTTGCCACCTGAAGCCAGCCTCTCTTGCCCATCTTCCTCAGTTTCAGAGGGTAGATATTTCAGGGTTGCTTTTTCCCCAGGTCTCCACGCCTTTGGGTTTTGTTTTTGCTTAAGGATTGCCACCTGAGGTAGCCTCTGTTGCCCTTGTTCCTCAGTTTCAGAGGGTGGATTTCTCCGTGTTGCTTTTTCGCCAGGTCTCCACGCCCTTGTGTGTTTCTTTTGCTTCACGATTGCCACCTGAGCTAGCCTCTGTTGCCCATCCTCGTCAGTTTCAGAGGGTAGATTTCTCAGTGCTGCTTTTTCCCCAGGTCTCCACGCCCTTGTGTGTTTCTTTTGCTCAAAGTTTGCCACCTGAAGCCAGCCTCTCTTGCCCATCTTCCTCAGTTTCAGAGGGTAGATATTTCAGGGTTGCTTTTTCCCCAGGTCACCACGCCCTTGTGTGTTTCTTTTGCTTAAAGATTGCCACCTGAGCTAGCCTCTGTTGCCCATCTTCTTCCGTTTCAGAGGGTGGATTTCTCAGTGTTGCCTTTTCGCCAGCTCCCCACGCCCTTGTGTGTTTCTTTTGCTTAAAGATTGTCACCTGAGCTAGGCACTGTTGCCCTGCTTCCTCAGTTTCAGAGGGTACCTTTTTCAGGGTTGCTTTTTGACCGGGTCTCCTCGCCATTGTATTTTCCTATTTTCTTTTTTTTGCTTAAAGATTGCCACCTGAGCTAGCCTCTGTTGCCCATCTTCTTCGGTTTCAGAGGGTAGATTTCTCAGTGTTTCTTTTTCGCCAGCTCTCCACGCCCTTGCGTCTTTTATTTTTTTCTGCTTAAAGGTTGCAAGGTGAGCTAGCTTCATTTGCCCATGTTCGTCACTTTCAGAGGGTGCATTTCTCCGTGTTGCTTTTTCCCCAGGTCTCCACGCCCTTGTGTGTTTCTTTTGCTTAACGATTGCCACCTGAGGTAGCCTCTGTTGCCCATCCTCGTCAGTTTCAGAGGGTGGATTTCTCAGTGCTGCTTTTTCCCCAGGTCTCCACGCCCTTGTGTGTTTCTTTTGCTTAAAGTTTGCCACCTGAAGCCAGCCTCTCTTGCCCATCTTCCTCAGTTTCAGAGGGTAGATATTTCAGGGTTGCTTTTTCCCCAGGTCTCCACGCCTTTGGGTTTTGTTTTTGCTTAAGGATTGCCACCTGAGGTAGCCTCTGTTGCCCTTGTTCCTCAGTTTCAGAGGGTGGATTTCTCCGTGTTGCTTTTTCGCCAGGTCTCCACGCCCTTGTGTGTTTCTTTTGCTTCACGATTGCCACCTGAGCTAGCCTCTGTTGCCCATCCTCGTCAGTTTCAGAGGGTAGATTTCTCAGTGCTGCTTTTTCCCCAGGTCTCCACGCCCTTGTGTGTTTCTTTTGCTCAAAGTTTGCCACCTGAAGCCAGCCTCTCTTGCCCATCTTCCTCAGTTTCAGAGGGTAGATATTTCAGGGTTGCTTTTTCCCCAGGTCACCACGCCCTTGTGTGTTTCTTTTGCTTAAAGATTGCCACCTGAGCTAGCCTCTGTTGCCCATCTTCTTCCGTTTCAGAGGGTGGATTTCTCAGTGTTGCCTTTTCGCCAGCTCCCCACGCCCTTGTGTGTTTCTTTTGCTTAAAGATTGTCACCTGAGCTAGGCACTGTTGCCCTGCTTCCTCAGTTTCAGAGGGTACCTTTTTCAGGGTTGCTTTTTGACCGGGTCTCCTCGCCATTGTATTTTCCTATTTTCTTTTTTTTGCTTAAAGATTGCCACCTGAGCTAGCCTCTGTTGCCCATCTTCTTCGGTTTCAGAGGGTAGATTTCTCAGTGTTTCTTTTTCGCCAGCTCTCCACGCCCTTGCGTCTTTTTTTTTTTCTGCTTAAAGGTTGCAACCTGAGCTAGCTTCTTTTGCCCATGTTCGTCACTTTCAGAGGCTGGATTTCTGCGTGTTGCTTTTTCCCCAGGTCTCCACGCCCTTGTGTGTTTCTTTTGATTAAAGTTTGCCACCTGAAGCCAGCCTCTCTTGCCCATCTTCCTCAGTTTCAGAGGGTAGATATTTCAGGGTTGCTTTTTACCCAGGTCTCCACGCCTTTGGGTTTTGTTTTTGCTTAACGATTGCCACCTGAGCTAGCCTCTCTTGCCCATCTTCCTGAGTTTCAGAGGGTCGATATCTCCGTGTTGCAGTTTCCCCATGTCTCCACGCCTTTGTGTGTTTCGTTTGCTTAAAGATTGCCACATGAGCTAGCCTCTGTTGCCCATCTTCGTCCGTTTCAGAGGGTGGATTTCTCAGTGTTGCCTTTTCGCCAGCTCCCCACGCCCTTGTGTGTTTCTTTTGCTTAAAGATTGTCACCTGAGCTAGGCACTGTTGCCCTGCTTCCTCAGTTTCAGAGGGTACCTTTTTCAGGGTTGCTTTTTGACCGGGTCTCCTCGCCATTGTATTTTTCTATTTTCTTTTTTTTGCTTAAAGATTGCCACCTGAGCTAGCCTCTGTTGCCCATCTTCTTCGGTTTCAGAGGGTAGATTTCTCAGTGTTTCTTTTTCGCCAGCTCTCCACGACCTTGCGTCTTTTATTTTTTTCTGCTTAAAGGTTGCAAGGTGAGCTAGCTTCTTTTGCCCATGTTCGTCACTTTCAGAGGGTGCATTTCTCCGTGTTGCTTTTTCCCCAGGTCTCCACGCCCTTGTGTGTTTCTTTTGCTTAACGATTGCCACCTGAGGTAGCCTCTGTTGCCCATCCTCGTCAGTTGCAGAGGGTGGATTTCTCAGTGCTGCTTTTTCCCCAGGTCTCCACGCCCTTGCGTGTTTCTTTTGCTTAAAGTTTGCCACCTGAAGCCAGCCTCTCTTGCCCATCTTCCTCAGTTTCAGAGGGTAGATATTTCAGGGTTGCTTTTTCCCCAGGTCTCCACGCCTTTGGGTTTTGTTTTTGCTTAAGGATTGCCACCTGAGGTAGCCTCTGTTGCCCTTGTTCCTCAGTTTCAGAGGGTGGATTTCTCCGTGTTGCTTTTTCCCCAGGTCTGCACGCCCTTGTGTGTTTCTTTTGCTTCACGATTGCCACCTGAGGTAGCCTCTGTTGCCCATCCTCGTCAGTTTCAGAGGGTAGATTTCTCAGTGCTGCTTTTTCCCCAGGTCTCCACGCCCTTGTGTGTTTCTTTTGCTCAAAGTTTGCCACCTGAAGCCAGCCTCTCTTGCCCATCTTCCTCAGTTTCAGAGGGTAGATATTTCAGGGTTGCTTTTTCCCCAGGTCTCCACGCCTTTGGGTTTTGTTTTTGCTTAACGATTGCCACCTGAGGCAGCCCCTGTTGCCCATGTTCCTGAGTTTCAGAGGTTGGATTTCTCCCTGTTGCGCTTTCACCAGGTCTCCACGCCCTTGTGTGTTGCTTTTGCTTAAACTTTGCCACCTGAGCTAGCCTCTGTTGCCCATCTTCGTCCGTTTCAGAGGGTGCATTTCTCAGTGTTGCCTTTTCGCCAGCTCCCCACGCCCTTGTGTGTTTCTTTTGCTTAAAGATTGTCACCTGAGCTAGGCACTGTTGCCCTGCTTCCTCAGTTTCAGAGGGTACCTTTTTCAGGGTTGCTTTTTGACCGGGTATCCTCGCCATTGTATTTTTTTATTCTATTTTTTTTGCTTAAAGATTGCCACCTGAGCTAGCCTCTGTTGCCCATCTTCTTCGGTTACAGAGGGTAGATTTCTCAGTGTTGCTTTTTCGCCAGCTCTCCACGCCCTTGAGTCTTTTTTTTTTTCTGCTTAAAGGTTGCAACCTGAGCTAGCTTCTTTTGCCCATGTTCGTCAGTTTCAGAGGGTGGATTTCTGCGTGTTGCTTTTTCCCCAGGTCTCCACGCCCTTGTGTGTTTCTTTTGCTTAACGATTGCCACCTGAGCTAGCCTCTGTTGCCCATCCTCGTCAGTTTCAGAGGGTGGATTTCTCAGTGTTGCTTTTTCCCCAGGTCTCCACGCCCTAGTGTGTTTCTTTTGCTTAAAGATTGCCACCTGAGCTAGCCTCTGTTGCCCATCTTCGTCCGTTTCAGAGGGTGGATTTCTCAGTGTTGCCTTTTCGCCAGCTCCCCACGCCCTTGTGTGTTTCTTTTGCTTAAAGATTGTCACCTGAGCTAGGCACTGTTGCCCTGCTTCCTCAGTTTCAGAGGGTACCTTTTTCAGGGTTGCTTTTTGACCGGGTCTCCTCGCCATTGAATTTTCCTATTTTCTTTTTTTTGCTTAAAGATTGCCACCTGAGCTAGCCTCTGTTGCCCATCTTCTTCGGTTTCAGAGGGTAGATTTCTCAGTGTTTCTTTTTCGCCAGCTCTCCACGCCCTTGCGTCTTTTTTTTTTTCTGCTTAAAGGTTGCAACCTGAGCTAGCTTCTTTTGCCCATGTTCGTCACTTTCAGAGGCTGGATTTCTGCGTGTTGCTTTTTCCCCAGGTCTCCACGCCCTTGTGTGTTTCTTTTGCTTAAAGTTTGCCACCTGAAGCCAGCCTCTCTTGCCCATCTTCCTCAGTATCAGAGGGTAGATATTTCAGGGTTGCTTTTTACCCAGGTCTCCACGCCTTTGGGTTTTGTTTTTGCTTAACGATTGCCACCTGAGCTAGCCTCTCTTGCCCATCTTCCTGAGTTTCAGAGGGTCGATATCTCCGTGTTGCAGTTTCCCCATGTCTCCACGCCTTTGTGTGTTTCGTTTGCTTAAAGATTGCCACATGAGCTAGCCTCTGTTGCCCATCTTCGTCCGTTTCAGAGGGTGGATTTCTCAGTGTTGCCTTTTCGCCAGCTCCCCACGCCCTTGTGTGTTTCTTTTGCTTAAAGATTGTCACCTGAGCTAGGCACTGTTGCCCTGCTTCCTCAGTTTCAGAGGGTACCTTTTTCAGGGTTGCTTTTTGACCGGGTCTCCTCGCCATTGTATTTTTCTATTTTCTTTTTTTTGCTTAAAGATTGCCACCTGAGCTAGCCTCTGTTGATCATCTTCTTCGGTTTCAGAGGGTAGATTTCTCAGTGTTTCTTTTTCGCCAGCTCTCCACGCCCTTGCGTCTTTTATTTTTTTCTGCTTAAAGGTTGCAAGGTGAGCTAGCTTCATTTGCCCATGTTCGTCACTTTCAGAGGTTGCATTTCTCCGTGTTGCTTTTTCCCCAGGTCTCCACGCCCTTGTGTTTCTCCTTTTTTTGCTTAACGATTGCCACCTGAGGTAGCACTGTTGCCCATCGTCGTCAGTTTCAGAGGGTGGATTTCTCAGTGTTGCTTTTTCCCCAGGTCTCCACGCTCTTGTGTGTTTCTTTTGCTTAAAGATTGCCACCTGAGCTAGCCTCTGTTGCCCATCTTCGTCCGTTTCAGAGGGTGGATTTCTCAGTGTTGCCTTTTCGCCAGCTCCCCACACCCTTGTGTGTTTCTTTTGCTTAAAGATTGTCACCTGAGCTAGCCACTGTTGCCCTGCTTCCTCAGTTTCAGAGGGTACCTTTTTCAGGGTTGCTTTTTGACCGGGTCTCCTCGCCATTGTATTTTCCTATTTTCTTTTTTTTGCTTAAAGATTGCCACCTGAGCTAGCCTCTGTTGCCCATCTTCTTCGGTTTCAGAGGGTAGATTTCTCAGTGTTTCTTTTTCGCCAGCTCTCCACGCCCTTGCGTCTTTTTTTTTTTCTGCTTAAAGGTTGCAACCTGAGCTAGCTTCTTTTGCCCATGTTCGTCACTTTCAGAGGCTGGATTTCTGCGTGTTGCTTTTTCCCCAGGTCTCCACGCCCTTGTGTGTTTCTTTTGCTTAAAGTTTGCCACCTGAAGCCAGCCTCTCTTGCCCATCTTCCTCAGTTTCAGAGGGTAGATATTTCAGGGTTGCTTTTTACCCAGGTCTCCACGCCTTTGGGTTTTGTTTTTGCTTAACGATTGCCACCTGAGCTAGCCTCTCTTGCCCATCTTCCTGAGTTTCAGAGGGTCGATATCTCCGTGTTGCAGTTTCCCCATGTCTCCACGCCTTTGTGTGTTTCGTTTGCTTAAAGATTGCCACATGAGCTAGCCTCTGTTGCCCATCTTCGTCCGTTTCAGAGGGTGGATTTCTCAGTGTTGCCTTTTCGCCAGCTCCCCACGCCCTTGTGTGTTTCTTTTGCTTAAAGATTGTCACCTGAGCTAGGCACTGTTGCCCTGCTTCCTCAGTTTCAGAGGGTACCTTTTTCAGGGTTGCTTTTTGACCGGGTCTCCTCGCCATTGTATTTTTCTATTTTCTTTTTTTTGCTTAAAGATTGCCACCTGAGCTAGCCTCTGTTGCCCATCTTCTTCGGTTTCAGAGGGTAGATTTCTCAGTGTTTCTTTTTCGCCAGCTCTCCACGCCCTTGCGTCTTTTATTTTTTTCTGCTTAAAGGTTGCAACCTGAGCTAGCTTCATTTGCCCATGTTCGTCACTTTCAGAGGGTGCATTTCTCCGTGTTGCTTTTTCCCCAGGTCTCCACGCCCTTGTGTGTTTCTTTTGCTTAACGATTGCCACCTGAGGTAGCCTCTGTTGCCCATCCTCGTCAGTTTCAGAGGGTGGATTTCTCAGTGCTGCTTTTTCCCCAGGTCTCCACGCCCTTGCGTGTTTCTTTTGCTTAAAGTTTGCCACCTGAAGCCAGCCTCTCTTGCCCATCTTCCTCAGTTTCAGAGGGTAGATATTTCAGGGTTGCTTTTTCCCCAGGTCACCACGCCCTTGTGTGTTTCTTTTGCTTAAAGATTGCCACCTGAGCTAGCCTCTGTTGCCCATCTTCTTCCGTTTCAGAGGGTGGATTTCTCAGTGTTGCCTTTTCGCCAGCTCCCCACGCCCTTGTGTGTTTCTTTTGCTTAAAGATTGTCACCTGAGCTAGGCACTGTTGCCCTGCTTCCTCAGTTTCAGAGGGTACCTTTTTCAGGGTTGCTTTTTGACCGGGTCTCCTCGCCATTGTATTTTCCTATTTTCTTTTTTTTGCTTAAAGATTGCCACCTGAGCTAGCCTCTGTTGCCCATCTTCTTCGGTTTCAGAGGGTAGATTTCTCAGTGTTTCTTTTTCGCCAGCTCTCCACGCCCTTGCGTCTTTTTTTTTTTCTGCTTAAAGGTTGCAACCTGAGCTAGCTTCTTTTGCCCATGTTCGTCAGTTTCAGAGGGTGGATTTCTGCGTGTTGCTTTTTCCCCAGGTCTCCACGCCCTTGTGTGTTTCTTTTGCTTAACGATTGCCACCTGAGCTAGCCTCTGTTGCCCATCCTCGTCAGTTTCAGAGGGTGGATTTCTCAGTGTTGCTTTTTCCCCAGGTCTCCACGCCCTAGTGTGTTTCTTTTGCTTAAAGATTGCCACCTGAGCTAGCCTCTGTTGCCCATCTTCGTCCGTTTCAGAGGGTGGATTTCTCAGTGTTGCCTTTTCGCCAGCTCCCCACGCCCTTGTGTGTTTCTTTTGCTTAAAGATTGTCACCTGAGCTAGGCACTGTTGCCCTGCTTCCTCAGTTTCAGAGGGTACCTTTTTCAGGGTTGCTTTTTGACCGGGTCT
Organism: Equus asinus; assembly: GCF_041296235.1. NCBI lineage: Eukaryota > Metazoa > Chordata > Mammalia > Perissodactyla > Equidae > Equus > Equus asinus. Next base: position 46,045,800 of record NC_091816.1, on the reverse strand, counting down.
CCTCGCCATTGAATTTTCCTATTTTCTTTTTTTTGCTTAAAGATTGCCACCTGAGCTAGCCTCTGTTGCCCATCTTCTTCGGTTTCAGAGGGTAGATTTCTCAGTGTTTCTTTTTCGCCAGCTCTCCACGCCCTTGCGTCTTTTTTTTTTTCTGCTTAAAGGTTGCAACCTGAGCTAGCTTCTTTTGCCCATGTTCGTCACTTTCAGAGGCTGGATTTCTGCGTGTTGCTTTTTCCCCAGGTCTCCACGCCCTTGTGTGTTTCTTTTGCTTAAAGTTTGCCACCTGAAGCCAGCCTCTCTTGCCCATCTTCCTCAGTTTCAGAGGGTAGATATTTCAGGGTTGCTTTTTACCCAGGTCTCCACGCCTTTGGGTTTTGTTTTTGCTTAACGATTGCCACCTGAGCTAGCCTCTCTTGCCCATCTTCCTGAGTTTCAGAGGGTCGATATCTCCGTGTTGCAGTTTCCCCATGTCTCCACGCCTTTGTGTGTTTCGTTTGCTTAAAGATTGCCACATGAGCTAGCCTCTGTTGCCCATCTTCGTCCGTTTCAGAGGGTGGATTTCTCAGTGTTGCCTTTTCGCCAGCTCCCCACGCCCTTGTGTGTTTCTTTTGCTTAAAGATTGTCACCTGAGCTAGGCACTGTTGCCCTGCTTCCTCAGTTTCAGAGGGTACCTTTTTCAGGGTTGCTTTTTGACCGGGTCTCCTCGCCATTGTATTTTTCTATTTTCTTTTTTTTGCTTAAAGATTGCCACCTGAGCTAGCCTCTGTTGATCATCTTCTTCGGTTTCAGAGGGTAGATTTCTCAGTGTTTCTTTTTCGCCAGCTCTCCACGCCCTTGCGTCTTTTATTTTTTTCTGCTTAAAGGTTGCAAGGTGAGCTAGCTTCATTTGCCCATGTTCGTCACTTTCAGAGGGTGCATTTCTCCGTGTTGCTTTTTCCCCAGGTCTCCACGCCCTTGTGTGTTTCTTTTGCTTAACGATTGCCACCTGAGGTAGCCTCTGTTGCCCATCCTCGTCAGTTTCAGAGGGTGGATTTCTCAGTGTTGCTTTTTCCCCAGGTCTCCACGCCCTAGTGTGTTTCTTTTGCTTAAAGATTGCCACCTGAGCTAGCCTCTGTTGCCCATCTTCGTCCGTTTCAGAGGGTGGATTTCTCAGTGTTGCCTTTTCGCCAGCTCCCCACGCCCTTGTGTGTTTCTTTTGCTTAAAGATTGTCACCTGAGCTAGGCACTGTTGCCCTGCTTCCTCAGTTTCAGAGGGTACCTTTTTCAGGGTTGCTTTTTGACCGGGTCTCCTCGCCATTGTATTTTCCTATTTTCTTTTTTTTGCTTAAAGATTGCCACCTGAGCTAGCCTCTGTTGCCCATCTTCTTCGGTTTCAGAGGGTAGATTTCTCAGTGTTTCTTTTTCGCCAGCTCTCCACGCCCTTGCGTCTTTTTTTTTTTCTGCTTAAAGGTTGCAACCTGAGCTAGCTTCTTTTGCCCATGTTCGTCACTTTCAGAGGCTGGATTTCTGCGTGTTGCTTTTTCCCCAGGTCTCCACGCCCTTGTGTGTTTCTTTTGCTTAAAGTTTGCCACCTGAAGCCAGCCTCTCTTGCCCATCTTCCTCAGTTTCAGAGGGTAGATATTTCAGGGTTGCTTTTTACCCAGGTCTCCACGCCTTTGGGTTTTGTTTTTGCTTAACGATTGCCACCTGAGCTAGCCTCTCTTGCCCATCTTCCTGAGTTTCAGAGGGTCGATATCTCCGTGTTGCAGTTTCCCCATGTCTCCACGCCTTTGTGTGTTTCGTTTGCTTAAAGATTGCCACATGAGCTAGCCTCTGTTGCCCATCTTCGTCCGTTTCAGAGGGTGGATTTCTCAGTGTTGCCTTTTCGCCAGCTCCCCACGCCCTTGTGTGTTTCTTTTGCTTAAAGATTGTCACCTGAGCTAGGCACTGTTGCCCTGCTTCCTCAGTTTCAGAGGGTACCTTTTTCAGGGTTGCTTTTTGACCGGGTCTCCTCGCCATTGTATTTTTCTATTTTCTTTTTTTTGCTTAAAGATTGCCACCTGAGCTAGCCTCTGTTGCCCATCTTCTTCGGTTTCAGAGGGTAGATTTCTCAGTGTTTCTTTTTCGCCAGCTCTCCACGCCCTTGCGTCTTTTATTTTTTTCTGCTTAAAGGTTGCAAGGTGAGCTAGCTTCTTTTGCCCATGTTCGTCACTTTCAGAGGGTGCATTTCTCCGTGTTGCTTTTTCCCCAGGTCTCCACGCCCTTGTGTGTTTCTTTTGCTTAACGATTGCCACCTGAGGTAGCCTCTGTTGCCCATCCTCGTCAGTTTCAGAGGGTGGATTTCTCAGTGCTGCTTTTTCCCCAGGTCTCCACGCCCTTGCGTGTTTCTTTTGCTTAAAGTTTGCCACCTGAAGCCAGCCTCTCTTGCCCATCTTCCTCAGTTTCAGAGGGTAGATATTTCAGGGTTGCTTTTTCCCCAGGTCACCACGCCCTTGTGTGTTTCTTTTGCTTAAAGATTGCCACCTGAGCTAGCCTCTGTTGCCCATCTTCTTCCGTTTCAGAGGGTGGATTTCTCAGTGTTGCCTTTTCGCCAGCTCCCCACGCCCTTGTGTGTTTCTTTTGCTTAAAGATTGTCACCTGAGCTAGGCACTGTTGCCCTGCTTCCTCAGTTTCAGAGGGTACCTTTTTCAGGGTTGCTTTTTGACCGGGTCTCCTCGCCATTGTATTTTCCTATTTTCTTTTTTTTGCTTAAAGATTGCCACCTGAGCTAGCCTCTGTTGCCCATCTTCTTCGGTTTCAGAGGGTAGATTTCTCAGTGTTTCTTTTTCGCCAGCTCTCCACGCCCTTGCGTCTTTTTTTTTTTCTGCTTAAAGGTTGCAACCTGAGCTAGCTTCTTTTGCCCATGTTCGTCACTTTCAGAGGCTGGATTTCTGCGTGTTGCTTTTTCCCCAGGTCTCCACGCCCTTGTGTGTTTCTTTTGCTTAAAGTTTGCCACCTGAAGCCAGCCTCTCTTGCCCATCTTCCTCAGTTTCAGAGGGTAGATATTTCAGGATTGCTTTTTACCCAGGTCTCCACGCCTTTGGGTTTTGTTTTTGCTTAACGATTGCCACCTGAGCTAGCCTCTCTTGCCCATCTTCCTGAGTTTCAGAGGGTCGATATCTCCGTGTTGCAGTTTCCCCATGTCTCCACGCCTTTGTGTGTTTCGTTTGCTTAAAGATTGCCACATGAGCTAGCCTCTGTTGCCCATCTTCGTCCGTTTCAGAGGGTGGATTTCTCAGTGTTGCCTTTTCGCCAGCTCCCCACGCCCTTGTGTGTTTCTTTTGCTTAAAGATTGTCACCTGAGCTAGCCACTGTTGCCCTGCTTCCTCAGTTTCAGAGGGTACCTTTTTCAGGGTTGCTTTTTGACCGGGTCTCCTCGCCATTGTATTTTTCTATTTTCTTTTTTTTGCTTAAAGATTGCCACCTGAGCTAGCCTCTGTTGCCCATCTTCTTCGGTTTCAGAGGGTAGATTTCTCAGTGTTTCTTTTTCGCCAGCTCTCCACGCCCTTGCGTCTTTTATTTTTTTCTGCTTAAAGGTTGCAAGGTGAGCTAGCTTCTTTTGCCCATGTTCGTCACTTTCAGAGGGTGCATTTCTCCGTGTTGCTTTTTCCCCAGGTCTCCACGCCCTTGTGTGTTTCTTTTGCTTAACGATTGCCACCTGAGGTAGCCTCTGTTGCCCATCCTCGTCAGTTTCAGAGGGTGGATTTCTCAGTGCTGCTTTTTCCCCAGGTCTCCAAGCCCTTGCGTGTTTCTTTTGCTTAAAGTTTGCCACCTGAAGCCAGCCTCTCTTGCCCATCTTCCTCAGTTTCAGAGGGTAGATATTTCAGGGTTGCTTTTTCCCCAGGTCTCCACGCCTTTGGGTTTTGTTTTTGCTTAAGGATTGCCACCTGAGGTAGCCTCTGTTGCCCTTGTTCCTCAGTTTCAGAGGGTGGATTTCTCCGTGTTGCTTTTTCCCCAGGTCTGCACGCCCTTGTGTGTTTCTTTTGCTTCACGATTGCCACCTGAGGTAGCCTCTGTTGCCCATCCTCGTCAGTTTCAGAGGGTAGATTTCTCAGTGCTGCTTTTTCCCCAGGTCTCCACGCCCTTGTGTGTTTCTTTTGCTCAAAGTTTGCCACCTGAAGCCAGCCTCTCTTGCCCATCTTCCTCAGTTTCAGAGGGTAGATATTTCAGGGTTGCTTTTTCCCCAGGTCTCCACGCCTTTGGGTTTTGTTTTTGCTTAACGATTGCCACCTGAGGCAGCCCCTGTTGCCCATGTTCCTGAGTTTCAGAGGTTGGATTTCTCCCTGTTGCGCTTTCCCCAGGTCTCCACGCCCTTGTGTGTTGCTTTTGCTTAAACTTTGCCACCTGAGCTAGCCTCTGTTGCCCATCTTCGTCCGTTTCAGAGGGTGCATTTCTCAGTGTTGCCTTTTCGCAAGCTCCCCACGCCCTTGTGTGTTTCTTTTGCTTAAAGATTGTCACCTGAGCTAGGCACTGTTGCCCTGCTTCCTCAGTTTCAGAGGGTACCTTTTTCAGGGTTGCTTTTTGACCGGGTATCCTCGCCATTGTATTTTTTTATTCTATTTTTTTTGCTTAAAGATTGCCACCTGAGCTAGCCTCTGTTGCCCATCTTCTTCGGTTACAGAGGGTAGATTTCTCAGTGTTGCTTTTTCGCCAGCTCTCCACGCCCTTGCGTCTTTTTTTTTTTCTGCTTAAAGGTTGCAACCTGAGCTAGCTTCTTTTGCCCATGTTCGTCAGTTTCAGAGGGTGGATTTCTGCGTGTTGCTTTTTCCCCAGGTCTCCACGCCCTTGTGTGTTTCTTTTGCTTAACGATTGCCACCTGAGCTAGCCTCTGTTGCCCATCCTCGTCAGTTTCAGAGGGTGGATTTCTCAGTGTTGCTTTTTCCCCAGGTCTCCACGCCCTAGTGTGTTTCTTTTGCTTAAAGATTGCCACCTGAGCTAGCCTCTGTTGCCCATCTTCGTCCGTTTCAGAGGGTGGATTTCTCAGTGTTGCCTTTTCGCCAGCTCCCCACGCCCTTGTGTGTTTCTTTTGCTTAAAGATTGTCACCTGAGCTAGGCACTGTTGCCCTGCTTTCTCAGTTTCAGAGGGTACCTTTTTCAGGGTTGCTTTTTGACCGGGTCTCCTCGCCATTGTATTTTTCTATTTTCTTTTTTTTGCTTAAAGATTGCCACCTGAGCTAGCCTCTGTTGCCCATCTTCTTCGGTTTCAGAGGGTAGATTTCTCAGTGTTTCTTTTTCGCCAGCTCTCCACGCCCTTGCGTCTTTTTTTTTTTCTGCTTAAAGGTTGCAACCTGAGCTAGCTTCTTTTGCCCATGTTCGTCACTTTCAGAGGCTGGATTTCTGCGTGTTGCTTTTTCCCCAGGTCTCCACGCCCTTGTGTGTTTCTTTTGCTTAAAGATTGCCACCTGAGCTAGCCTCTGTGGCCCATCTTCGTCCGTTTCAGAGGGTGGATTCCTCAGTGTTGCCTTTTCGCCAGCTCCCCACGCCCTTGTGTGTTTCTTTTGCTTAAAGATTGCCACCTGAGCTAGCCTCTGTTGCCCATCCTCGTCAGTTTCAGAGGGTGGATTTCTCAGTGTTGCTTTTTCCCAAGGTCTCCACGCCCTTGTGTGTTTCCTTTGCTTAAAGTTTGCCACCTCAAGCCAGCCTCTCTTGCCCATCTTCCTCAGTTTCAGAGGGTAGATATTTCAGGGTTGCTTTTTCCCCAGGTCTCCACGCCTTTGGGTTTTGTTTTTGCTTAACGAGTGCCACCTGAGGTAGCCTCTGTTGCCCATCTTCCTCAGTTTCAGAGGGTGGATTTCTCCGTGTTGCTTTTTCCAAAGGTCTCCACGCCCTTGTGTGTTTCTTTTGCTTAACGATTGCCACCTGAGGTAGCCTCTGTTGCCCATCCTCGTCAGTTTCAGAGGGTAGATTTCTCAGTGCTGCTTTTTCCCCAGGTCTCCACGCCCTTGTGTGTTTCTTTTGCTTAAAGTTTGCCACCTGAAGCCAGCCTCTCTTGCCCATCTTCCTCAGTTTCAGAGGGTAGATATTTCAGGGTTGCTTTTTCCCCAGGTCTCCACGCCTTTGGGTTTGGTTTTGGCTTAAAGATTGTCACCTGAGCTAGCCTCTGTTGCCCATCTTCGTCCGTTTCAGAGGGTGGATTTCTCAGTGTTGCCTTTTCGCCAGCTCCCCACGCCCTTGTGTGTTTCTTTTGCTTAAAGATTGTCACCTGAGCTAGGCACTGTTGCCCTGCTTCCTCAGTTTCAGAGGGTACCTTTTTCAGGGTTGCTTTTTGACCGGGTCTCCTCGCCATTGTATTTTTCTATTTTCTTTTTTTTGCTTAAAGATTGCCACCTGAGCTAGCCTCTGTTGCCCATCTTCTTCGGTTTCAGAGGGTAGATTTCTCAGTGTTTCTTTTTCGCCAGCTCTCCACGCCCTTGCGTCTTTTATTTTTTTCTGCTTAAAGGTTGCAAGGTGAGCTAGCTTCTTTTGCCCATGTTCGTCAATTTCAGAGGGTGCATTTCTCCGTGTTGCTTTTTCCCCAGGTCTCCACGCCCTTGTGTGTTTCTTTTGCTTAACGATTGCCACCTGAGGTAGCCTCTGTTGCCCATCCTCGTCAGTTTCAGAGGGTGGATTTCTCAGTGCTGCTTTTTCCCCAGGTCTCCACGCCCTTGCGTGTTTCTTTTGCTTAAAGTTTGCCACCTGAAGCCAGCCTCTCTTGCCCATCTTCCTCAGTTTCAGAGGGTAGATATTTCAGGGTTGCTTTTTCCCCAGGTCTCCACGCCTTTGGGTTTTGTTTTTGCTTAAGGATTGCCACCTGAGGTAGCCTCTGTTGCCCTTGTTCCTCAGTTTCAGAGGGTGGATTTCTCCGTGTTGCTTTTTCCCCAGGTCTGCACGCCCTTGTGTGTTTCTTTTGCTTCACGATTGCCACCTGAGGTAGCCTCTGTTGCCCATCCTCGTCAGTTTCAGAGGGTAGATTTCTCAGTGCTGCTTTTTCCCCAGGTCTCCACGCCCTTGTGTGTTTCTTTTGCTCAAAGTTTGCCACCTGAAGCCAGCCTCTCTTGCCCATCTTCCTCAGTTTCAGAGGGTAGATATTTCAGGGTTGCTTTTTCCCCAGGTCTCCACGCCTTTGGGTTTTGTTTTTGCTTAACGATTGCCACCTGAGGCAGCCCCTGTTGCCCATGTTCCTGAGTTTCAGAGGTTGGATTTCTCCCTGTTGCGCTTTCCCCAGGTCTCCACGCCCTTGTGTGTTGCTTTTGCTTAAACTTTGCCACCTGAGCTAGCCTCTGTTGCCCATCTTCGTCCGTTTCAGAGGGTGCATTTCTCAGTGTTGCCTTTTCGCAAGCTCCCCACGCCCTTGTGTGTTTCTTTTGCTTAAAGATTGTCACCTGAGCTAGGCACTGTTGCCCTGCTTCCTCAGTTTCAGAGGGTACCTTTTTCAGGGTTGCTTTTTGACCGGGTATCCTCGCCATTGTATTTTTTTATTCTATTTTTTTTGCTTAAAGATTGCCACCTGAGCTAGCCTCTGTTGCCCATCTTCTTCGGTTACAGAGGGTAGATTTCTCAGTGTTGCTTTTTCGCCAGCTCTCCACGCCCTTGCGTCTTTTTTTTTTTCTGCTTAAAGGTTGCAACCTGAGCTAGCTTCTTTTGCCCATGTTCGTCAGTTTCAGAGGGTGGATTTCTGCGTGTTGCTTTTTCCCCAGGTCTCCACGCCCTTGTGTGTTTCTTTTGCTTAACGATTGCCACCTGAGCTAGCCTCTGTTGCCCATCCTCGTCAGTTTCAGAGGGTGGATTTCTCAGTGTTGCTTTTTCCCCAGGTCTCCACGCCCTAGTGTGTTTCTTTTGCTTAAAGATTGCCACCTGAGCTAGCCTCTGTTGCCCATCTTCGTCCGTTTCAGAGGGTGGATTTCTCAGTGTTGCCTTTTCGCCAGCTCCCCACGCCCTTGTGTGTTTCTTTTGCTTAAAGATTGTCACCTGAGCTAGGCACTGTTGCCCTGCTTTCTCAGTTTCAGAGGGTACCTTTTTCAGGGTTGCTTTTTGACCGGGTCTCCTCGCCATTGTATTTTTCTATTTTCTTTTTTTTGCTTAAAGATTGCCACCTGAGCTAGCCTCTGTTGCCCATCTTCTTCGGTTTCAGAGGGTAGATTTCTCAGTGTTTCTTTTTCGCCAGCTCTCCACGCCCTTGCGTCTTTTTTTTTTTCTGCTTAAAGGTTGCAACCTGAGCTAGCTTCTTTTGCCCATGTTCGTCACTTTCAGAGGCTGGATTTCTGCGTGTTGCTTTTTCCCCAGGTCTCCACGCCCTTGTGTGTTTCTTTTGCTTAAAGATTGCCACCTGAGCTAGCCTCTGTGGCCCATCTTCGTCCGTTTCAGAGGGTGGATTCCTCAGTGTTGCCTTTTCGCCAGCTCCCCACGCCCTTGTGTGTTTCTTTTGCTTAAAGATTGCCACCTGAGCTAGCCTCTGTTGCCCATCCTCGTCAGTTTCAGAGGGTGGATTTCTCAGTGTTGCTTTTTCCCAAGGTCTCCACGCCCTTGTGTGTTTCCTTTGCTTAAAGTTTGCCACCTCAAGCCAGCCTCTCTTGCCCATCTTCCTCAGTTTCAGAGGGTAGATATTTCAGGGTTGCTTTTTCCCCAGGTCTCCACGCCTTTGGGTTTTGTTTTTGCTTAACGAGTGCCACCTGAGGTAGCCTCTGTTGCCCATCTTCCTCAGTTTCAGAGGGTGGATTTCTCCGTGTTGCTTTTTCCAAAGGTCTCCACGCCCTTGTGTGTTTCTTTTGCTTAACGATTGCCACCTGAGGTAGCCTCTGTTGCCCATCCTCGTCAGTTTCAGAGGGTAGATTTCTCAGTGCTGCTTTTTCCCCAGGTCTCCACGCCCTTGTGTGTTTCTTTTGCTTAAAGTTTGCCACCTGAAGCCAGCCTCTCTTGCCCATCTTCCTCAGTTTCAGAGGGTAGATATTTCAGGGTTGCTTTTTCCCCAGGTCTCCACGCCTTTGGGTTTGGTTTTGGCTTAAAGATTGTCACCTGAGCTAGCCTCTGTTGCCCATCTTCGTCCGTTTCAGAGGGTGGATTTCTCAGTGTTGCCTTTTCGCCAGCTCCCCACGCCCTTGTGTGTTTCTTTTGCTTAAAGATTGTCACCTGAGCTAGGCACTGTTGCCCTGCTTCCTCAGTTTCAGAGGGTACCTTTTTCAGGGTTGCTTTTTGACCGGGTCTCCTCGCCATTGTATTTTTCTATTTTCTTTTTTTTGCTTAAAGATTGCCACCTGAGCTAGCCTCTGTTGCCCATCTTCTTCGGTTTCAGAGGGTAGATTTCTCAGTGTTTCTTTTTCGCCAGCTCTCCACGCCCTTGCGTCTTTTATTTTTTTCTGCTTAAAGGTTGCAAGGTGAGCTAGCTTCTTTTGCCCATGTTCGTCAATTTCAGAGGGTGCATTTCTCCGTGTTGCTTTTTCCCCAGGTCTCCACGCCCTTGTGTGTTTCTTTTGCTTAACGATTGCCACCTGAGGTAGCCTCTGTTGCCCATCCTCGTCAGTTTCAGAGGGTGGATTTCTCAGTGCTGCTTTTTCCCCAGGTCTCCACGCCCTTGCGTGTTTCTTTTGCTTAAAGTTTGCCACCTGAAGCCAGCCTCTCTTGCCCATCTTCCTCAGTTTCAGAGGGTAGATATTTCAGGGTTGCTTTTTCCCCAGGTCTCCACGCCTTTGGGTTTTGTTTTTGCTTAAGGATTGCCACCTGAGGTAGCCTCTGTTGCCCTTGTTCCTCAGTTTCAGAGGGTGGATTTCTCCGTGTTGCTTTTTCCCCAGGTCTGCACGCCCTTGTGTGTTTCTTTTGCTTCACGATTGCCACCTGAGGTAGCCTCTGTTGCCCATCCTCGTCAGTTTCAGAGGGTAGATTTCTCAGTGCTGCTTTTTCCCCAGGTCTCCACGCCCTTGTGTGTTTCTTTTGCTCAAAGTTTGCCACCTGAAGCCAGCCTCTCTTGCCCATCTTCCTCAGTTTCAGAGGGTAGATATTTCAGGGTTGCTTTTTCCCCAGGTCTCCACGCCTTTGGGTTTTGTTTTTGCTTAACGATTGCCACCTGAGGCAGCCCGTGTTGCCCATCTTCCTGAGTTTCAGAGGTTGGATTTCTCCCTGTTGCGCTTTCCCCAGGTCTCCACGCCCTTGTGTGTTGCTTTTGCTTAAACTTTGCCACCTGAGCTAGCCTCTGTTGCCCATCTTCGTCCGTTTCAGAGGGTGCATTTCTCAGTGTTGCCTTTTCGCCAGCTCCCCACGCCCTTGTGTGTTTCTTTTGCTTAAAGATTGTCACCTGAGCTAGGCACTGTTGCCCTGCTTCCTCAGTTTCAGAGGGTACCTTTTTCAGGGTTGCTTTTTGACCGGGTATCCTCGCCATTGTATTTTTTTATTCTATTTTTTTTGCTTAAAGATTGCCACCTGAGCTAGCCTCTGTTGCCCATCTTCTTCGGTTACAGAGGGTAGATTTCTCAGTGTTGCTTTTTCGCCAGCTCTCCATGCCCTTGAGTCTTTTTTTTTTTTCTGCTTAAAGGTTGCAACCTGAGCTAGCTTCTTTTGCCCATGTTCGTCAGTTTCAGAGGGTGGATTTCTGCGTGTTGCTTTTTCCCCAGGTCTCCACGCCCTTGTGTGTTTCTTTTGCTTAACGATTGCCACCTGAGCTAGCCTCTGTTGCCCATCCTCGTCAGTTTCAGAGGGTGGATTTCTCAGTGTTGCTTTTTCCCCAGGTCTCCACGCCCTAGTGTGTTTCTTTTGCTTAAAGATTGCCACCTGAGCTAGCCTCTGTTGCCCATCTTCGTCCGTTTCAGAGGGTGGATTTCTCAGTGTTGCCTTTTCGCCAGCTCCCCACGCCCTTGTGTGTTTCTTTTGCTTAAAGATTGTCACCTGAGCTAGGCACTGTTGCCCTGCTTCCTCAGTTTCAGAGGGTACCTTTTTCAGGGTAGCTTTTTGACCTGGTCTCCTCGCCATTGTATTTTTCTATTTCACTTTTTTTGCATAAAGATTGGCACCTGAGCTAGCCTCTGTTGCCCATCTTCTTCGGTTTCAGAGGGTAGATTTCTCAGTGTTTCTTTTTCGCCAGCTCTCCACGCCCTTGCGTCTTTTTTTTTTTCTGCTTAAAGGTTGCAACCTGAGCTAGCTTCTTTTGCCCATGTTCGTCACTTTCAGAGGCTGGATTTCTGCGTGTTGCTTTTTCCCCAGGTCTCCACGCCCTTGTGTGTTTCTTTTGCTTAAAGATTGCCACCTGAGCTAGCCTCTGTGGCCCATCTTCGTCCGTTTCAGAGGGTGGATTCCTCAGTGTTGCCTTTTCGCCAGCTCCCCACGCCCTTGTGTGTTTCTTTTGCTTAAAGATTGCCACCTGAGCTAGCCTCTGTTGCCCATCCTCGTCAGTTTCAGAGGGTGGATTTCTCAGTGTTGCTTTTTCCCAAGGTCTCCACGCCCTTGTGTGTTTCCTTTGCTTAAAGTTTGCCACCTCAAGCCAGCCTCTCTTGCCCATCTTCCTCAGTTTCAGAGGGTAGATATTTCAGGGTTGCTTTTTCCCCAGGTCTCCACGCCTTTGGGTTTTGTTTTTGCTTAACGAGTGCCACCTGAGGTAGCCTCTGTTGCCCATCTTCCTCAGTTTCAGAGGGTGGATTTCTCCGTGTTGCTTTTTCCAAAGGTCTCCACGCCCTTGTGTGTTTCTTTTGCTTAACGATTGCCACCTGAGGTAGCCTCTGTTGCCCATCCTCGTCAGTTTCAGAGGGTAGATTTCTCAGTGCTGCTTTTTCCCCAGGTCTCCACGCCCTTGTGTGTTTCTTTTGCTTAAAGTTTGCCACCTGAAGCCAGCCTCTCTTGCCCATCTTCCTCAGTTTCAGAGGGTAGATATTTCAGGGTTGCTTTTTCCCCAGGTCTCCACGCCTTTGGGTTTGGTTTTGGCTTAAAGATTGTCACCTGAGCTAGCCTCTGTTGCCCATCTTCGTCCGTTTCAGAGGGTGGATTTCTCAGTGTTGCCTTTTCGCCAGCTCCCCACGCCCTTGTGTGTTTCTTTTGCTTAAAGATTGTCACCTGAGCTAGGCACTGTTGCCCTGCTTCCTCAGTTTCAGAGGGTACCTTTTTCAGGGTTGCTTTTTGACCGGGTCTCCTCGCCATTGTATTTTTCTATTTTCTTTTTTTTGCTTAAAGATTGCCACCTGAGCTAGCCTCTGTTGCCCATCTTCTTCGGTTTCAGAGGGTAGATTTCTCAGTGTTTCTTTTTCGCCAGCTCTCCACGCCCTTGCGTCTTTTATTTTTTTCTGCTTAAAGGTTGCAAGGTGAGCTAGCTTCTTTTGCCCATGTTCGTCAATTTCAGAGGGTGCATTTCTCCGTGTTGCTTTTTCCCCAGGTCTCCACGCCCTTGTGTGTTTCTTTTGCTTAACGATTGCCACCTGAGGTAGCCTCTGTTGCCCATCCTCGTCAGTTTCAGAGGGTGGATTTCTCAGTGCTGCTTTTTCCCCAGGTCTCCACGCCCTTGCGTGTTTCTTTTGCTTAAAGTTTGCCACCTGAAGCCAGCCTCTCTTGCCCATCTTCCTCAGTTTCAGAGGGTAGATATTTCAGGGTTGCTTTTTCCCCAGGTCTCCACGCCTTTGGGTTTTGTTTTTGCTTAAGGATTGCCACCTGAGGTAGCCTCTGTTGCCCTTGTTCCTCAGTTTCAGAGGGTGGATTTCTCCGTGTTGCTTTTTCCCCAGGTCTGCACGCCCTTGTGTGTTTCTTTTGCTTCACGATTGCCACCTGAGGTAGCCTCTGTTGCCCATCCTCGTCAGTTTCAGAGGGTAGATTTCTCAGTGCTGCTTTTTCCCCAGGTCTCCACGCCCTTGTGTGTTTCTTTTGCTCAAAGTTTGCCACCTGAAGCCAGCCTCTCTTGCCCATCTTCCTCAGTTTCAGAGGGTAGATATTTCAGGGTTGCTTTTTCCCCAGGTCTCCACGCCTTTGGGTTTTGTTTTTGCTTAACGATTGCCACCTGAGGCAGCCCGTGTTGCCCATCTTCCTGAGTTTCAGAGGTTGGATTTCTCCCTGTTGCGCTTTCCCCAGGTCTCCACGCCCTTGTGTGTTGCTTTTGCTTAAACTTTGCCACCTGAGCTAGCCTCTGTTGCCCATCTTCGTCCGTTTCAGAGGGTGCATTTCTCAGTGTTGCCTTTTCGCCAGCTCCCCACGCCCTTGTGTGTTTCTTTTGCTTAAAGATTGTCACCTGAGCTAGGCACTGTTGCCCTGCTTCCTCAGTTTCAGAGGGTACCTTTTTCAGGGTTGCTTTTTGACCGGGTATCCTCGCCATTGTATTTTTTTATTCTATTTTTTTTGCTTAAAGATTGCCACCTGAGCTAGCCTCTGTTGCCCATCTTCTTCGGTTACAGAGGGTAGATTTCTCAGTGTTGCTTTTTCGCCAGCTCTCCATGCCCTTGAGTCTTTTTTTTTTTTCTGCTTAAAGGTTGCAACCTGAGCTAGCTTCTTTTGCCCATGTTCGTCAGTTTCAGAGGGTGGATTTCTGCGTGTTGCTTTTTCCCCAGGTCTCCACGCCCTTGTGTGTTTCTTTTGCTTAACGATTGCCACCTGAGCTAGCCTCTGTTGCCCATCCTCGTCAGTTTCAGAGGGTGGATTTCTCAGTGTTGCTTTTTCCCCAGGTCTCCACGCCCTAGTGTGTTTCTTTTGCTTAAAGATTGCCACCTGAGCTAGCCTCTGTTGCCCATCTTCGTCCGTTTCAGAGGGTGGATTTCTCAGTGTTGCCTTTTCGCCAGCTCCCCACGCCCTTGTGTGTTTCTTTTGCTTAAAGATTGTCACCTGAGCTAGGCACTGTTGCCCTGCTTTCTCAGTTTCAGAGGGTACCTTTTTCAGGGTTGCTTTTTGACCGGGTCTCCTCGCCATTGTATTTTTCTATTTTCTTTTTTTTGCTTAAAGATTGCCACCTGAGCTAGCCTCTGTTGCCCATCTTCTTCGGTTTCAGAGGGTAGATTTCTCAGTGTTTCTTTTTCGCCAGCTCTCCACGCCCTTGCGTCTTTTTTTTTTTCTGCTTAAAGGTTGCAACCTGAGCTAGCTTCTTTTGCCCATGTTCGTCACTTTCAGAGGCTGGATTTCTGCGTGTTGCTTTTTCCCCAGGTCTCCACGCCCTTGTGTGTTTCTTTTGCTTAAAGATTGCCACCTGAGCTAGCCTCTGTGGCCCATCTTCGTCCGTTTCAGAGGGTGGATTCCTCAGTGTTGCCTTTTCGCCAGCTCCCCACGCCCTTGTGTGTTTCTTTTGCTTAAAGATTGCCACCTGAGCTAGCCTCTGTTGCCCATCCTCGTCAGTTTCAGAGGGTGGATTTCTCAGTGTTGCTTTTTCCCCAGGTCTCCACGCCCTTGTGTGTTTCCTTTGCTTAAAGTTTGCCACCTCAAGCCAGCCTCTCTTGCCCATCTTCCTCAGTTTCAGAGGGTAGATATTTCAGGGTTGCTTTTTCCCCAGGTCTCCACGCCTTTGGGTTTTGTTTTTGCTTAACGAGTGCCACCTGAGGTAGCCTCTGTTGCCCATCTTCCTCAGTTTCAGAGGGTGGATTTCTCCGTGTTGCTTTTTCCAAAGGTCTCCACGCCCTTGTGTGTTTCTTTTGCTTAACGATTGCCACCTGAGGTAGCCTCTGTTGCCCATCCTGGTCAGTTTCAGAGGGTAGATTTCTCAGTGCTGCTTTTTCCCCAGGTCTCCACGCCCTTGTGAGTTTCTTTTGCTTAAAGTTTGCCACCTGAAGCCAGCCTCTCTTGCCCATCTTCCTCAGTTTCAGAGGGTAGATATTTCAGGGTTGCTTTTTCCCCAGGTCTCCACGCCTTTGGGTTTGGTTTTGGCTTAAAGATTGTCACCTGAGCTAGCCTCTGTTGCCCATCTTCGTCCGTTTCAGAGGGTGGATTTCTCAGTGTTGCCTTTTCGCCAGCTCCCCACGCCCTTGTGTGTTTCTTTTGCTTAAAGATTGTCACCTGAGCTAGGCACTGTTGCCCTGCTTCCTCAGTTTCAGAGGGTACCTTTTTCAGGGTTGCTTTTTGACCGGGTCTCCTCGCCATTGTATTTTTCTATTTTCTTTTTTTTGCTTAAAGATTGCCACCTGAGCTAGCCTCTGTTGCCCATCTTCTTCGGTTTCAGAGGGTAGATTTCTCAGTGTTTCTTTTTCGCCAGCTCTCCACGCCCTTGCGTCTTTTATTTTTTTCTGCTTAAAGGTTGCAAGGTGAGCTAGCTTCTTTTGCCCATGTTCGTCAATTTCAGAGGGTGCATTTCTCCGTGTTGCTTTTTCCCCAGGTCTCCACGCCCTTGTGTGTTTCTTTTGCTTAACGATTGCCACCTGAGGTAGCCTCTGTTGCCCATCCTCGTCAGTTTCAGAGGGTGGATTTCTCAGTGCTGCTTTTTCCCCAGGTCTCCACGCCCTTGCGTGTTTCTTTTGCTTAAAGTTTGCCACCTGAAGCCAGCCTCTCTTGCCCATCTTCCTCAGTTTCAGAGGGTAGATATTTCAGGGTTGCTTTTTCCCCAGGTCTCCACGCCTTTGGGTTTTGTTTTTGCTTAAGGATTGCCACCTGAGGTAGCCTCTGTTGCCCTTGTTCCTCAGTTTCAGAGGGTGGATTTCTCCGTGTTGCTTTTTCCCCAGGTCTGCACGCCCTTGTGTGTTTCTTTTGCTTCACGATTGCCACCTGAGGTAGCCTCTGTTGCCCATCCTCGTCAGTTTCAGAGGGTAGATTTCTCAGTGCTGCTTTTTCCCCAGGTCTCCACGCCCTTGTGTGTTTCTTTTGCTCAAAGTTTGCCACCTGAAGCCAGCCTCTCTTGCCCATCTTCCTCAGTTTCAGAGGGTAGATATTTCAGGGTTGCTTTTTCCCCAGGTCTCCACGCCTTTGGGTTTTGTTTTTGCTTAAGGATTGCCACCTGAGGTAGCCTCTGTTGCCCTTGTTCCTCAGTTTCAGAGGGTGGATTTCTCCGTGTTGCTTTTTCCCCAGGTCTGCATGCCCTTGTGTGTTTCTTTTGCTTCACGATTGCCACCTGAGGTAGCCTCTGTTGCCCATCCTCGTCAGTTTCAGAGGGTAGATTTCTCAGTGCTGCTTTTTCCCCAGGTCTCCACGCCCTTGTGTGTTTCTTTTGCTCAAAGTTTGCCACCTGAAGCCAGCCTCTCTTGCCCATCTTCCTCAGTTTCAGAGGGTAGATATTTCAGGGTTGCTTTTTCCCCAGGTCTCCACGCCTTTGGGTTTTGTTTTTGCTTAACGATTGCCACCTGAGGCAGCCCGTGTTGCCCATCTTCCTGAGTTTCAGAGGTTGGATTTCTCCCTGTTGCGCTTTCCCCAGGTCTCCACGCCCTTGTGTGTTGCTTTTGCTTAAACTTTGCCACCTGAGCTAGCCTCTGTTGCCCATCTTCGTCCGTTTCAGAGGGTGCATTTCTCAGTGTTGCCTTTTCGCCAGCTCCCCACGCCCTTGTGTGTTTCTTTTGCTTAAAGATTGTCACCTGAGCTAGGCACTGTTGCCCTGCTTCCTCAGTTTCAGAGGGTACCTTTTTCAGGGTTGCTTTTTGACCGGGTATCCTCGCCATTGTATTTTTTTATTCTATTTTTTTTGCTTAAAGATTGCCACCTGAGCTAGCCTGTGTTGCCCATCTTCTTCGGTTACAGAGGGTAGATTTCTCAGTGTTGCTTTTTCGCCAGCTCTCCACGCCCTTGCGTCTTTTTTTTTTTCTGCTTAAAGGTTGCAACCTGAGCTAGCTTCTTTTGCCCATGTTCGTCAGTTTCAGAGGGTGGATTTCTGCGTGTTGCTTTTTCCCCAGGTCTCCACGCCCTTGTGTGTTTCTTTTGCTTAACGATTGCCACCTGAGCTAGCCTCTGTTGCCCATCCTCGTCAGTTTCAGAGGGTGGATTTCTCAGTGTTGCTTTTTCCCCAGGTCTCCACGCCCTAGTGTGTTTCTTTTGCTTAAAGATTGCCACCTGAGCTAGCCTCTGTTGCCCATCTTCGTCCGTTTTAGAGGGTGGATTTCTCAGTGTTGCCTTTTCGCCAGCTCCCCACGCCCTTGTGTGTTTCTTTTGCTTAAAGATTGTCACCTGAGCTAGGCACTGTTGCCCTGCTTCCTCAGTTTCAGAGGGTACCTTTTTCAGGGTTGCTTTTTGACCGGGTCTCCTCGCCATTGTATTTTTCTATTTTCTTTTTTTTGCTTAAAGATTGCCACCTGAGCTAGCCTCTGTTGCCCATCTTCTTCGGTTTCAGAGGGTAGATTTCTCAGTGTTTCTTTTTCGCCAGCTCTCCACGCCCTTGCGTCTTTTTTTTTTTCTGCTTAAAGGTTGCAACCTGAGCTAGCTTCTTTTGCCCATGTTCGTCACTTTCAGAGGCTGGATTTCTGCGTGTTGCTTTTTCCCCAGGTCTCCACGCCCTTGTGTGTTTCTTTTGCTTAAAGATTGCCACCTGAGCTAGCCTCTGTGGCCCATCTTCGTCCGTTTCAGAGGGTGGATTCCTCAGTGTTGCCTTTTCGCCAGCTCCCCACGCCCTTGTGTGTTTCTTTTGCTTAAAGATTGCCACCTGAGCTAGCCTCTGTTGCCCATCCTCGTCAGTTTCAGAGGGTGGATTTCTCAGTGTTGCTTTTTCCCCAGGTCTCCACGCCCTTGTGTGTTTCCTTTGCTTAAAGTTTGCCACCTCAAGCCAGCCTCTCTTGCCCATCTTCCTCAGTTTCAGAGGGTAGATATTTCAGGGTTGCTTTTTCCCCAGGTCTCCACGCCTTTGGGTTTTGTTTTTGCTTAACGAGTGCCACCTGAGGTAGCCACTGTTGCCCATCTTCCTCAGTTTCAGAGGGTGGATTTCTCCGTGTTGCTTTTTCCAAAGGTCTCCACGCCCTTGTGTGTTTCTTTTGCTTAACGATTGCCACCTGAGGTAGCCTCTGTTGCCCATCCTCGTCAGTTTCAGAGGGTAGATTTCTCAGTGCTGCTTTTTCCCCAGGTCTCCACGCCCTTGTGTGTTTCTTTTGCTTAAAGTTTGCCACCTGAAGCCAGCCTCTCTTGCCCATCTTCCTCAGTTTCAGAGGGTAGATATTTCAGGGTTGCTTTTTCCCCAGGTCTCCACGCCTTTGGGTTTGGTTTTGGCTTAAAGATTGTCACCTGAGCTAGCCTCTGTTGCCCATCTTCGTCCGTTTCAGAGGGTGGATTTCTCAGTGTTGCCTTTTCGCCAGCTCCCCACGCCCTTGTGTGTTTCTTTTGCTTAAAGATTGCCACCTGAGCTAGCCTCTGTTGCGCTTCTGTCTCAGTTTCAGAGGGTAGATTTCTCCGTGTTGCTTTTTCCCCAGGTCTCCACGCACTTCCTTTTATTTTTCCTTAAAAATTGCCACCTGAGCTAGCCTCTGTTGCCCATCTTCGTCGGTTTCAGAGGGTAGATTTCTCACTGCTGCTTTTTTGCCAGGTCTGCACGCCCTTGTGTTTTGTTTTTGCTTAACTATTGCCACCTGAGCTAGCCTCTGTTGCCCATCTTCCTCAGTTTCAGAGGGTGGATTTCTCAGTGTTGCTTTCTCCCCAGGTCTCCACGCCTTTGTGTTTGGTTTTTGATTAACGATTGCCACCTGAGCTAGCCTCTCTTGCCAATCTTCCTCAGTTTCAGAGGGTGGATTTCTCCGTGTTGCTTTTTCCCCAGGTCTCCACGCCCTGTTGTGTTTCTTTTGCTTAACGATTGCCACCTGAGGTAGCCTCTGTTGCCCATCCTCGTCAGTTTCAGAGGGTAAATTTCTCAGTGCTGCTTTTTCCCCAGGTCTCCACGCCCTCGTGTGTTTCTTTTGCTTAAAGTTTGTCACCTGAAGCCAGCCTCTCTTGCCCATCTTCCTCAGTTTCAGAGGGTAGATATTTCAGCGTTGCTTTTTCCCCAGGTCTTCAAGCCTTAGTGTTTTGTTTTTGCTTAACGATTGACACCTGGGCTAGCCTCTATTGCCCATTTTCCTCAGTTTCAGAGGGTGGATTTCTCCGTGTTGCTTTTTCCCCAGGTCTCCACGCCCTTGTGTGTTTCTTTTGCTTAAAGATTGCCACCTGAGCTAGCCTCTGTTGCCCATCTTCGTCCCTTTCAGAGGGTGCATTTCTCAGTGTTGACTTTTCGCCAGCTCCCCACGCCCTTGTGTGTTTCTTTTGCTTAAAGATTGTCACCTGAGCTAGGCACTGTTGCCCTGCTTCCTCAGTTTCAGAGGGTACCTTTTTCAGGGTTGCTTTTTGACCGGGTCTCCTCGCCATTGTATTTTTTTATTCTATTTTTTTTGCTTAAAGATTGCCACCTGAGCTAGCCTCTGTTGCCCATCTTCTTCGGTTACAGAGGGTAGATTTCTCAGTGTTGCTTTTTCGCCATCTCTCCACGCCCTTGCGTCTTTTTTTTTTTCTGCTTAAAGGTTGCAACCTGAGCTAGCTTCTTTTGCCCATGTTCGTCAGTTTCAGAGGGTGGATTTCTGCGTGTTGCTTTTTCCCCAGGTCTCCACGCCCTTGTGTGTTTCTTTTGCTTAACGATTGCCACCTGAGCTAGCCTCTGTTGCCCATCCTCGTCAGTTTCAGAGGGTGGATTTCTCAGTGTTGCTTTTTCCCCTGGTCTCCACGCCCTTGTGTGTTTCTTTTGCTTAAAGATTGCCACCTGAAGCCAGCCTCTCTTGCCCATCTTCCTCAGTTTCAGAGGGTAGATATTTCAGGGTTGCTTTTTCCCCAGGTCTCCACGCCTTTGTGTTTTGTTTTTGCTTAACGAGTGCCCCCTGAGGTAGCCTCTGTTGCCCATCTTCCTCAGTTTCAGAGGGTGAATTTCTCCGTGTTGCTTTTTCCCCAGGTCTCCACGCCCTTGTGCGTTTCTTTTGCTTAACGATTGCCACCTGAGGTAGCCTCTGTTGCCCATCCTGGTCGGTTTCAGAGGGTAGATTTCTCAGTGCTGCTTTTTCCCCAGGTCTCCACGCCCTTGTGTGTTTCTTTTGCTTAAAGTTTGCCACCTGAAGCCAGCCTCTCTTGCCCATCTTCCTCAGTTTCAGAGGGTAGATATTTCAGGGTTGCTTTTTCCCCAGGTCTCCACGCCTTTGGGTTTTGTTTTTGCTTAAGGATTGCCACCTGAGGTAGCCTCTGTTGCCCTTGTTCCTCAGTTTCAGAGGGTGGATTTCTCCGTGTTGCTTTTTCCACAGGTCTCCACGCCCTTGTGTGTTTCTTTTGCTTGACGATTGCCCCCTGAGGTAGCCTCTGTTGCTCATCCTCGTCAGTTTCACAGGGTAGATTTCTCAGTGCTGCTTTTTCCCCAGGTCTCCACGCCCTTGTGTGTTTCTTTTGTTTAAAGTTTGCAACCAGAAGTCAGCCTCTCTTGCCCATCTTCCTCAGTTTCAGAGGGTAGATATTTCAGGGTTGCTTTTTCCCCAGGTCTCCACGCCTTTGGGTTTTGTTTTTGCTTAAGGATTGCCACCTGAGGTAGCCTCTCTTGCCCATCTTCCTGAGTTTCAGAGGGTCGATATCTCCGTGTTACTGTTTCCCCAGGTCTCCACGCCTTTGTGTGTTTCGTTTGCTTAAAGATTGCCACATGAGCTAGCCTCTGTTGCCCATCTTCGTCCGTTTCAGAGGGTGGATTTCTCAGTGTTGCCTTTTCGCCAGCTCCCCACGCCCTTGTGTGTTTCTTTTGTTTAAAGATTGTCACCTGAGCTAGGCACTGTCGCCCTGCTTCCTCAGTTTCAGAGGGTACCTTTTTCAGGGTTGCTTTTTGACCGGGTCTCCTCGCCATTGTATTTTTCTATTTTCTTTTTTTTGCTTAAAGATTGCCACCTGAGCTAGCCTCTGTTGCCCATCTTCTTCGGTTTCAGAGGGTAGATTTCTCAGTGTTTCTTTTTCGCCAGCTCTCCACGCCCTTGCGTCTTTTTTTTTTTCTGCTTAAAGGTTGCAACCTGAGCTAGCTTCTTTTGCCCATGTTCGTCACTTTCAGAGGCTGGATTTCTGCGTGTTGCTTTTTCCCCAGGTCTCCACGCCCTTGTGTGTTTCTTTTGCTTAAAGATTGCCACCTGAGCTAGCCTCTGTGGCCCATCTTCGTCCGTTTCAGAGGGTGGATTCCTCAGTGTTGCCTTTTCGCCAGCTCCCCACGCCCTTGTGTGTTTCTTTTGCTTAAAGATTGCCACCTGAGCTAGCCTCTGTTGCCCATCCTCGTCAGTTTCAGAGGGTGGATTTCTCAGTGTTGCTTTTTCCCCAGGTCTCCACGCCCTTGTGTGTTTCCTTTGCTTAAAGTTTGCCACCTCAAGCCAGCCTCTCTTGCCCATCTTCCTCAGTTTCAGAGGGTAGATATTTCAGGGTTGCTTTGTCCCCAGGTCTCCACGCCTTTGGGTTTTGTTTTTGCTTAACGAGTGCCACCTGAGGTAGCCTCTGTTGCCCATCTTCCTCAGTTTCAGAGGGTGGATTTCTCCGTGTTGCTTTTTCCAAAGGTCTCCACGCCCTTGTGTGTTTCTTTTGCTTAACGATTGCCACCTGAGGTAGCCTCTGTTGCCCATCCTCGTCAGTTTCAGAGGGTAGATTTCTCAGTGCTGCTTTTTCCCCAGGTCTCCACGCCCTTGTGTGTTTCTTTTGCTTAAAGTTTGCCACCTGAAGCCAGCCACTCTTGCCCATCTTCCTCAGTTTCAGAGGGTAGATATTTCAGGGTTGCTTTTTCCCCAGGTCTCCACGCCTTTGGGTTTGGTTTTGGCTTAAAGATTGTCACCTGAGCTAGCCTCTGTTGCCCATCTTCGTCCGTTTCAGAGGGTGGATTTCTCAGTGTTGCCTTTTCGCCAGCTCCCCACGCCCTTGTGTGTTTCTTTTGCTTAAAGATTGTCACCTGAGCTAGGCACTGTTGCCCTGCTTCCTCAGTTTCAGAGGGTACCTTTTTCAGGGTTGCTTTTTGACCGGGTCTCCTCGCCATTGTATTTTTCTATTTTCTTTTTTTTGCTTAAAGATTGCCACCTGAGCTAGCCTCTGTTGCCCATCTTCTTCGGTTTCAGAGGGTAGATTTCTCAGTGTTTCTTTTCGCCAGCTCTCCACGCCCTTGCGTCTTTTATTTTTTTCTGCTTAAAGGTTGCAAGGTGAGCTAGCTTCTTTTGCCCATGTTCGTCACTTTCAGAGGGTGCATTTCTCCGTGTTGCTTTTTCCCCAGGTCTCCACGCCCTTGTGTGTTTCTTTTGCTTAACGATTGCCACCTGAGGTAGCCTCTGTTGCCCATCCTCGTCAGTTTCAGAGGGTGGATTTCTCAGTGCTGCTTTTTCCCCAGGTCTCCACGCCCTTGCGTGTTTCTTTTGCTTAAAGTTTGCCACCTGAAGCCAGCCTCTCTTGCCCATCTTCCTCAGTTTCAGAGGGTAGATATTTCAGGGTTGCTTTTTCCCCAGGTCTCCACGCCTTTGGGTTTTGTTTTTGCTTAAGGATTGCCACCTGAGGTAGCCTCTGTTGCCCTTGTTCCTCAGTTTCAGAGGGTGGATTTCTCCGTGTTGCTTTTTCCCCAGGTCTGCACGCCCTTGTGTGTTTCTTTTGCTTCACGATTGCCACCTGAGGTAGCCTCTGTTGCCCATCCTCGTCAGTTTCAGAGGGTAGATTTCTCAGTGCTGCTTTTTCCCCAGGTCTCCACGCCCTTGTGTGTTTCTTTTGCTCAAAGTTTGCCACCTGAAGCCAGCCTCTCTTGCCCATCTTCCTCAGTTTCAGAGGGTAGATATTTCAGGGTTGCTTTTTCCCCAGGTCTCCACGCCTTTGGATTTTGTTTTTGCTTAACGAGTGCCACCTGAGGTAGCCTCTGTTGCCCATCTTCCTCAGTTTCAGAGGGTGGATTTCTCCGTGTTGCTTTTTCCCCTGGTCTCCACGCCCTTGTGTGTTTCTTTTGCTTAAAGATTGCCACCTGAAGCCAGCCTCTCTTGCCCATCTTCCTCAGTTTCAGAGGGTAGATATTTCAGGGTTGCTTTTTCCCCAGGTCTCCACGCCTTTGTGTTTTGTTTTTGCTTAACGAGTGCCCCCTGAGGTAGCCTCTGTTGCCCATCTTCCTCAGTTTCAGAGGGTGAATTTCTCCGTGTTGCTTTTTCCCCAGGTCTCCACGCCCTTGTGCGTTTCTTTTGCTTAACGATTGCCACCTGAGGTAGCCTCTGTTGCCCATCCTGGTCGGTTTCAGAGGGTAGATTTCTCAGTGCTGCTTTTTCCCCAGGTCTCCACGCCCTTGTGTGTTTCTTTTGCTTAAAGTTTGCCACCTGAAGCCAGCCTCTCTTGCCCATCTTCCTCAGTTTCAGAGGGTAGATATTTCAGGGTTGCTTTTTCCCCAGGTCTCCACGCCTTTGGGTTTTGTTTTTGCTTAAGGATTGCCACCTGAGGTAGCCTCTGTTGCCCTTGTTCCTCAGTTTCAGAGGGTGGATTTCTCCGTGTTGCTTTTTCCACAGGTCTCCACGCCCTTGTGTGTTTCTTTTGCTTGACGATTGCCCCCTGAGGTAGCCTCTGTTGCTCATCCTCGTCAGTTTCACAGGGTAGATTTCTCAGTGCTGCTTTTTCCCCAGGTCTCCACGCCCTTGTGTGTTTCTTTTGTTTAAAGTTTGCAACCAGAAGTCAGCCTCTCTTGCCCATCTTCCTCAGTTTCAGAGGGTAGATATTTCAGGGTTGCTTTTTCCCCAGGTCTCCACGCCTTTGGGTTTTGTTTTTGCTTAAGGATTGCCACCTGAGGTAGCCTCTCTTGCCCATCTTCCTGAGTTTCAGAGGGTCGATATCTCCGTGTTACTGTTTCCCCAGGTCTCCACGCCTTTGTGTGTTTCGTTTGCTTAAAGATTGCCACATGAGCTAGCCTCTGTTGCCCATCTTCGTCCGTTTCAGAGGGTGGATTTCTCAGTGTTGCCTTTTCGCCAGCTCCCCACGCCCTTGTGTGTTTCTTTTGTTTAAAGATTGTCACCTGAGCTAGGCACTGTCGCCCTGCTTCCTCAGTTTCAGAGGGTACCTTTTTCAGGGTTGCTTTTTGACCGGGTCTCCTCGCCATTGTATTTTTCTATTTTCTTTTTTTTGCTTAAAGATTGCCACCTGAGCTAGCCTCTGTTGCCCATCTTCTTCGGTTTCAGAGGGTAGATTTCTCAGTGTTTCTTTTTCGCCAGCTCTCCACGCCCTTGCGTCTTTTTTTTTTTCTGCTTAAAGGTTGCAACCTGAGCTAGCTTCTTTTGCCCATGTTCGTCACTTTCAGAGGCTGGATTTCTGCGTGTTGCTTTTTCCCCAGGTCTCCACGCCCTTGTGTGTTTCTTTTGCTTAAAGATTGCCACCTGAGCTAGCCTCTGTGGCCCATCTTCGTCCGTTTCAGAGGGTGGATTCCTCAGTGTTGCCTTTTCGCCAGCTCCCCACGCCCTTGTGTGTTTCTTTTGCTTAAAGATTGCCACCTGAGCTAGCCTCTGTTGCCCATCCTCGTCAGTTTCAGAGGGTGGATTTCTCAGTGTTGCTTTTTCCCCAGGTCTCCACGCCCTTGTGTGTTTCCTTTGCTTAAAGTTTGCCACCTCAAGCCAGCCTCTCTTGCCCATCTTCCTCAGTTTCAGAGGGTAGATATTTCAGGGTTGCTTTGTCCCCAGGTCTCCACGCCTTTGGGTTTTGTTTTTGCTTAACGAGTGCCACCTGAGGTAGCCTCTGTTGCCCATCTTCCTCAGTTTCAGAGGGTGGATTTCTCCGTGTTGCTTTTTCCAAAGGTCTCCACGCCCTTGTGTGTTTCTTTTGCTTAACGATTGCCACCTGAGGTAGCCTCTGTTGCCCATCCTCGTCAGTTTCAGAGGGTAGATTTCTCAGTGCTGCTTTTTCCCCAGGTCTCCACGCCCTTGTGTGTTTCTTTTGCTTAAAGTTTGCCACCTGAAGCCAGCCACTCTTGCCCATCTTCCTCAGTTTCAGAGGGTAGATATTTCAGGGTTGCTTTTTCCCCAGGTCTCCACGCCTTTGGGTTTGGTTTTGGCTTAAAGATTGTCACCTGAGCTAGCCTCTGTTGCCCATCTTCGTCCGTTTCAGAGGGTGGATTTCTCAGTGTTGCCTTTTCGCCAGCTCCCCACGCCCTTGTGTGTTTCTTTTGCTTAAAGATTGTCACCTGAGCTAGGCACTGTTGCCCTGCTTCCTCAGTTTCAGAGGGTACCTTTTTCAGGGTTGCTTTTTGACCGGGTCTCCTCGCCATTGTATTTTTCTATTTTCTTTTTTTTGCTTAAAGATTGCCACCTGAGCTAGCCTCTGTTGCCCATCTTCTTCGGTTTCAGAGGGTAGATTTCTCAGTGTTTCTTTTCGCCAGCTCTCCACGCCCTTGCGTCTTTTATTTTTTTCTGCTTAAAGGTTGCAAGGTGAGCTAGCTTCTTTTGCCCATGTTCGTCACTTTCAGAGGGTGCATTTCTCCGTGTTGCTTTTTCCCCAGGTCTCCACGCCCTTGTGTGTTTCTTTTGCTTAACGATTGCCACCTGAGGTAGCCTCTGTTGCCCATCCTCGTCAGTTTCAGAGGGTGGATTTCTCAGTGCTGCTTTTTCCCCAGGTCTCCACGCCCTTGCGTGTTTCTTTTGCTTAAAGTTTGCCACCTGAAGCCAGCCTCTCTTGCCCATCTTCCTCAGTTTCAGAGGGTAGATATTTCAGGGTTGCTTTTTCCCCAGGTCTCCACGCCTTTGGGTTTTGTTTTTGCTTAAGGATTGCCACCTGAGGTAGCCTCTGTTGCCCTTGTTCCTCAGTTTCAGAGGGTGGATTTCTCCGTGTTGCTTTTTCCCCAGGTCTGCACGCCCTTGTGTGTTTCTTTTGCTTCACGATTGCCACCTGAGGTAGCCTCTGTTGCCCATCCTCGTCAGTTTCAGAGGGTAGATTTCTCAGTGCTGCTTTTTCCCCAGGTCTCCACGCCCTTGTGTGTTTCTTTTGCTCAAAGTTTGCCACCTGAAGCCAGCCTCTCTTGCCCATCTTCCTCAGTTTCAGAGGGTAGATATTTCAGGGTTGCTTTTTCCCCAGGTCTCCACGCCTTTGGATTTTGTTTTTGCTTAACGAGTGCCACCTGAGGTAGCCTCTGTTGCCCATCTTCCTCAGTTTCAGAGGGTGGATTTCTCCGTGTTGCTTTTTCCAAAGGTCTCCACGCCCTTGTGTGTTTCTTTTGCTTAACGATTGCCACCTGAGGTAGCCTCTGTTGCCCATCCTCGTCAGTTTCAGAGGGTAGATTTCTCAGTGCTGCTTTTTCCCCAGGTCTCCACGCCCTTGTGTGTTTCTTTTGCTTAAAGTTTGCCACCTGAAGCCAGCCTCTCTTGCCCATCTTCCTCAGTTTCAGAGGGTAGATATTTCAGGGTTGCTTTTTCCCCAGGTCTCCACGCCTTTGGGTTTGGTTTTGGCTTAAAGATTGTCACCTGAGCTAGCCTCTGTTGCCCATCTTCGTCCGTTTCAGAGGGTGGATTTCTCAGTGTTGCCTTTTCGCCAGCTCCCCACGCCCTTGTGTGTTTCTTTTGCTTAAAGATTGTCACCTGAGCTAGGCACTGTTGCCCTGCTTCCTCAGTTTCAGAGGGTACCTTTTTCAGGGTTGCTTTTTGACCGGGTCTCCTCGCCATTGTATTTTTCTATTTTCTTTTTTTTGCTTAAAGATTGCCACCTGAGCTAGCCTCTGTTGCCCATCTTCTTCGGTTTCAGAGGGTAGATTTCTCAGTGTTTCTTTTTCGCCAGCTCTCCACGCCCTTGCGTCTTTTATTTTTTTCTGCTTAAAGGTTGCAAGGTGAGCTAGCTTCTTTTGCCCATGTTCGTCACTTTCAGAGGGTGCATTTCTCCGTGTTGCTTTTTCCCCTGGTCTCCACGCCCTTGTGTGTTTCTTTTGCTTAACGATTGCCACCTGAGGTAGCCTCTGTTGCCCATCCTCGTCAGTTTCAGAGGGTGGATTTCTCAGTGCTGCTTTTTCCCCAGGTCTCCACGCCCTTGCGTGTTTCTTTTGCTTAAAGTTTGCCACCTGAAGCCAGCCTCTCTTGCCCATCTTCCTCAGTTTCAGAGGGTAGATATTTCAGGGTTGCTTTTTCCCCAGGTCTCCACGCCTTTGGGTTTTGTTTTTGCTTAAGGATTGCCACCTGAGGTAGCCTCTGTTGCCCTTGTTCCTCAGTTTCAGAGGGTGGATTTCTCCGTGTTGCTTTTTCCCCAGGTCTGCACGCCCTTGTGTGTTTCTTTTGCTTCACGATTGCCACCTGAGGTAGCCTCTGTTGCCCATCCTCGTCAGTTTCAGAGGGTAGATTTCTCAGTGCTGCTTTTTCCCCAGGTCTCCACGCCCTTGTGTGTTTCTTTTGCTCAAAGTTTGCCACCTGAAGCCAGCCTCTCTTGCCCATCTTCCTCAGTTTCAGAGGGTAGATATTTCAGGGTTGCTTTTTCCCCAGGTCTCCACGCCTTTGGGTTTTGTTTTTGCTTAACGATTGCCACCTGAGGCAGCCCCTGTTGCCCATCTTCCTGAGTTTCAGAGGTTGGATTTCTCCCTGTTGCGCTTTCCCCAGGTCTCCACGCCCTTGTGTGTTGCTTTTGCTTAAACTTTGCCACCTGAGCTAGCCTCTGTTGCCCATCTTCGTCCGTTTCAGAGGGTGCATTTCTCAGTGTTGCCTTTTCGCCAGCTCCCCACGCCCTTGTGTGTTTCTTTTGCTTAAAGATTGTCACCTGAGCTAGGCACTGTTGCCCTGCTTCCTCAGTTTCAGAGGGTACCTTTTTCAGGGTTGCTTTTTGACCGCGTATCCTCGCCATTGTATTTTTTTATTCTATTTTTTTTGCTTAAAGATTGCCACCTGAGCTAGCCTCTGTTGCCCATCTTCTTCGGTTACAGAGGGTAGATTTCTCAGTGTTGCTTTTTCGCCAGCTCTCCACGCCCTTGCGTCTTTTTTTTTTTCTGCTTAAAGGTTGCAACCTGAGCTAGCTTCTTTTGCCCATGTTCGTCAGTTTCAGAGGGTGGATTTCTGCGTGTTGCTTTTTCCCCAGGTCTCCACGCCCTTGTGTGTTTCTTTTGCTTAACGATTGCCACCTGAGCTAGCCTCTGTTGCCCATCCTCGTCAGTTTCAGAGGGTGGATTTCTCAGTGTTGCTTTTTCCCCAGGTCTCCACGCCCTAGTGTGTTTCTTTTGCTTAAAGATTGCCACCTGAGCTAGCCTCTGTTGCCCATCTTCGTCCGTTTCAGAGGGTGGATTTCTCAGTGTTGCCTTTTCGCCAGCTCCCCACGCCCTTGTGTGTTTCTTTTGCTTAAAGATTGTCACCTGAGCTAGCCACTGTTGCCCTGCTTCCTCAGTTTCAGAGGGTACCTTTTTCAGGGTTGCTTTTTGACCGGGTCTGCTCGCCATTGTATTTTTCTATTTTCTTTTTTTTGCTTAAAGATTGCCACCTGAGCTAGCCTCTGTTGCCCATCTTCTTCGGTTTCAGAGGGTAGATTTCTCAGTGTTTCTTTTTCGCCAGCTCTCCACGCCCTTGCGTCTTTTTTTTTTTCTGCTTAAAGGTTGCAACCTGAGCTAGCTTCTTTTGCCCATGTTCGTCACTTTCAGAGGCTGGATTTCTGCGTGTTGCTTTTTCCCCAGGTCTCCACGCCCTTGTGTGTTTCTTTTGCTTAAAGATTGCCACCTGAGCTAGCCTCTGTGGCCCATCTTCGTCCGTTTCAGAGGGTGGATTCCTCAGTGTTGCCTTTTCGCCAGCTCCCCACGCCCTTGTGTGTTTCTTTTGCTTAAAGATTGCCTCCTGAGCTAGCCTCTGTTGCCCATCCTCGTCAGTTTCAGAGGGTGGATTTCTCAGTGTTGCTTTTTCCCCAGGTCTCCACGCCCTTGTGTGTTTCCTTTGCTTAAAGTTTGCCACCTCAAGCCAGCCTCTCTTGCCCATCTTCCTCAGTTTCAGAGGGTAGATATTTCAGGGTTGCTTTTTCCCCAGGTCTCCACGCCTTTGGGTTTTGTTTTTGCTTAACGAGTGCCACCTGAGGTAGCCTCTGTTGCCCATCTTCCTCAGTTTCAGAGGGTGGATTTCTCCGTGTTGCTTTTTCCAAAGGTCTCCACGCCCTTGTGTGTTTCTTTTGCTTAACGATTGCCACCTGAGGTAGCCTCTGTTGCCCATCCTCGTCAGTTTCAGAGGGTAGATTTCTCAGTGCTGCTTTTTCCCCAGGTCTCCACGCCCTTGTGTGTTTCTTTTGCTTAAAGTTTGCCACCTGAAGCCAGCCTCTCTTGCCCATCTTCCTGAGTTTCAGAGGGTAGATATTTCAGGGTTGCTTTTTCCCCAGGTCTCCACGCCTTTGGGTTTGGTTTTGGCTTAAAGATTGTCACCTGAGCTAGCCTCTGTTGCCCATCTTCGTCCGTTTCAGAGGGTGGATTTCTCAGTGTTGCCTTTTCGCCAGCTCCCCACGCCCTTGTGTGTTTCTTTTGCTTAAAGATTGCCACCTGAGCTAGCCTCTGTTGCGCTTCTGTCTCAGTTTCAGAGGGTAGATTTCTCCGTGTTGCTTTTTCCCCAGGTCTCCACGCACTTCCTTTTATTTTTCCTTAAAAATTGCCACCTGAGCTAGCCTCTGTTGCCCATCTTCGTCGGTTTCAGAGGGTAGATTTCTCACTGCTGCTTTTTTGCCAGGTCTGCACGCCCTTGTGTTTTGTTTTTGCTGAACTATTGCCACCTGAGCTAGCCTCTGTTGCCCATCTTCCTCAGTTTCAGAGGGTGGATTTCTCAGTGTTGCTTTCTCCCCAGGTCTCCACGCCTTTGTGTTTGGTTTTTGATTAACGATTGCCACCTGAGCTAGCCTCTCTTGCCCATCTTCCTCAGTTTCAGAGGGTGGATTTCTCCGTGTTGCTTTTTCCCCAGGTCTCCACGCCCTGTTGTGTTTCTTTTGCTTAACGATTGCCACCTGAGGTAGCCTCTGTTGCCCATCCTCGTCAGTTTCAGAGGGTAGATTTCTCAGTGCTGCTTTTTCCCCAGGTCTCCACGCCCTCGTGTGTTTCTTTTGCTTAAAGTTTGTCACCTGAAGCCAGCCTCTCTTGCCCATCTTCCTCAGTTTCAGAGGGTAGATATTTCAGCGTTGCTTTTTCCCCAGGTCTTCAAGCCTTAGTGTTTTGTTTTTGCTTAACGATTGACACCTGGGCTAGCCTCTATTGCCCATCTTCCTCAGTTTCAGAGGGTGGATTTCTCCGTGTTGCTTTTTCCCCAGGTCTCCACGCCCTTGTGTGTTTCTTTTGCTTAAAGATTGCCACCTGAGCTAGCCTCTGTTGCCCATCTTCGTCCCTTTCAGAGGGTGCATTTCTCAGTGTTGACTTTTCGCCAGCTCCCCACTCCCTTGTGTGTTTCTTTTGCTTAAAGATTGTCACCTGAGCTAGGCACTGTTGCCCTGCTTCCTCAGTTTCAGAGGGTACCTTTTTCAGGGTTGCTTTTTGACCGGGTCTTCTCGCCATTGTATTTTTTTATTCTATTTTTTTTGCTTAAAGATTGCCACCTGAGCTAGCCTCTGTTGCCCATCTTCTTCGGTTACAGAGGGTAGATTTCTCAGTGTTGCTTTTTCGCCATCTCTCCACGCCCTTGCGTCTTTTTTTTTTTCTGCTTAAAGGTTGCAACCTGAGCTAGCTTCTTTTGCCCATGTTCGTCACTTTCAGAGGCTGGATTTCTGCGTGTTGCTTTTTCCCCAGGTCTCCACGCCCTTGTGTGTTTCTTTTGCTTAACGATTGCCACCTGAGCTAGCCTCTGTTGCCCATCCTCGTCAGTTTCAGAGGGTGGATTTCTCCGTGTTGCTTTTTCCCCAGGTCTCCACGCCCTTGTGCGTTTCTTTTGCTTAACGATTGCCACCTGAGGTAGCCTCTGTTGCCCATCCTGGTCGGTTTCAGAGGGTAGATTTCTCAGTGCTGCTTTTTCCCCAGGTCTCCACGCCCTTGTGTGTTTCTTTTGCTTAAAGTTTGCCACCTGAAGCCAGCCTCTCTTGCCCATCTTCCTCAGTTTCAGAGGGTAGATATTTCAGGGTTGCTTTTTCCCCAGGTCGCCACGCCTTTGGGTTTTGTTTTTGCTTAAGGATTGCCACAAGAGGTAGCCTCTGTTGCCCTTGTTCCTCAGTTTCACAGGGTGGATTTCTCCGTGTTGCTTTTTCCACAGGTCTCCACGCCCTTGTGTGTTTCTTTTGCTTGACGATTGCCCCCTGAGGTAGCCTCTGTTGCTCATCCTCGTCAGTTTCACAGGGTAGATTTCTCAGTGCTGCTTTTTCCCCAGGTCTCCACGCCCTTGTGTGTTTCTTTTGTTTAAAGTTTGCAACCAGAAGTCAGCCTCTCTTGCCCATCTTCCTCAGCTTCAGAGGGTAGATATTTCAGGGTTGCTTTTTCCCCAGGTCTCCACGCCTTTGGGTTTTGTTTTTGCTTAACGATTGCCACCTGAGGTAGCCTCTCTTGCCCACCTTCCTGAGTTTCAGAGGGTCGATATCTCCGTGTTGCTGTTTCCCCAGGTCTCCACGCCTTTGTGTGTTTCGTTTGCTTAAAGATTGCCACATGAGCTAGCCTCTGTTGCCCATCTTCGTCCGTTTTAGAGGGTGGATTTCTCAGTGTTGCCTTTTCGCCAGCTCTCCACGCCCTTGTGTGTTTCTTTTGCTTAAAGATTGTCACCTGAGCTAGGCACTGTTGCCCTGCTTCCTCAGTTTCAGAGGGTACCTTTTTCAAGGTTGCTTTTTGACCGGGTCTCCTCGCCATTGTATTTTTCTATTTTATTTTTTTTGCTTAAAGATTGCCACCTGAGCTAGCCTCTGTTGCCCATCTTCTTCGGTTTCAGAGGGTAGATTTCTCAGTGTTTCTTTTTCGCCAGCTCTCCACGCCCTTGCGTCTTTTATTTTCTTCTGCTTAAAGGTTGCAAGGTGAGCTAGCCTCTTTTGCCCATGTTCGTCACTTTCAGAGGGTGGATTTCTCCGTGTTGCTTTTTCCCCAGGTCTCCACGCCCTTGTGTGTTTCTTTTGCTTAACGATTGCCACCTGAGGTAGCCTCTGTTGCCCATCCTCGTCAGTTTCAGAGGGTTGATTTCTCAGTGCTGCTTTTTCCCCAGGTCTCCACGCCCTTGCGTGTTTCTTTTGCTTAAAGTTTGCCACCTGAAGCCAGCCTCTCTTGCCCATCTTCCTCAGTTTCAGAGGGTAGATATTTCAGGGTTGCTTTTTCCCCAGGTCTCCACGCCTTTGTGTTTTGTTTTTGCTTAACTATTGCCACCTGAGCTAGCCTCTGTTGCCCATCTTCCTCAGTTTCAGAGGGTGGATTTCTCAGTGTTGCTTTCTCCCCAGGTCTCCACGCCTTTGTGTTTGGTTTTTGATTAACGATTGCCACCTGAGCTAGCCTCTCTTGCCCATCTTCCTCAGTTTCAGAGGGTGGATTTCTCCGTGTTGCTTTTTCCCCAGGTCTCCACGCCCTGTTGTGTTTCTTTTGCTTAAGGATTGCCACCTGAGGTAGCCTCTGTTGCCCATCCTCGTCAGTTTCAGAGGGTAAATTTCTCAGTGCTGCTTTTTCCCCAGGTCTCCACGCCCTCGTGTGTTTCTTTTGCTTAAAGTTTGTCACCTGAAGCCAGCCTCTCTTGCCCATCTTCCTCAGTTTCAGAGGGTAGATATTTCAGCGTTGCTTTTTCCCCAGGTCTTCAAGCCTTAGTGTTTTGTTTTTGCTTAACGATTGACACCTGGGCTAGCCTCTATTGCCCATCTTCCTCAGTTTCAGAGGGTGGATTTCTCCGTGTTGCTTTTTCCCCAGGTCTCCACGCCCTTGTGTGTTTCTTTTGCTTAAAGATTGCCACCTGAGCTAGCCTCTGTTGCCCATCTTCGTCCCTTTCAGAGGGTGCATTTCTCAGTGTTGACTTTTCGCCAGCTCCCCACTCCCTTGTGTGTTTCTTTTGCTTAAAGATTGTCACCTGAGCTAGTCACTGTTGCCCTGCTTCCTCAGTTTCAGAGGGTACCATTTTCAGGGTTGCTTTTTGACCGGGTCTCCTCGCCATTGTATTTTTTTATTCTATTTTTTTTGCTTAAAGATTGCCACCTGAGCTAGCCTCTGTTGCCCATCTTCTTCGGTTACAGAGGGTAGATTTCTCAGTGTTGCTTTTTCGCCAGCTCTCCACGCCCTTGCGTCTTTTTTTTTTTCTGCTTAAAGGTTGCAACCTGAGCTAGCTTCTTTTGCCCATGTTCGTCACTTTCAGAGGCTGGATTTCTGCGTGTTGCTTTTTCCCCAGGTCTCCACGCCCTTGTCTGTTTCTTTTGCTTAACGATTGCCACCTGAGCTAGCCTCTGTTGCCCATCCTCGTCAGTTTCAGAGGGTGGATTTCTCAGTGTTGCTTTTTCCCCAGGTCTCCACGCCCTTGTGTGTTTCTTTTGCTTAAAGATTGCCACCTGAAGCCAGCCTCTCTTGCCCATCTTCCTCAGTTTCAGAGGGTAGATATTTCAGGGTTGCTTTTTCCCCAGGTCTCCACGCCTTTGTGTTTTGTTTTTGCTTAACGAGTGCCCCCTGAGGTAGCCTCTGTTGCCCATCTTCCTCAGTTTCAGAGGGTGGATTTCTCCGTGTTGCTTTTTCCCCAGGTCTCCACGCCCTTGTGCGTTTCTTTTGCTTAACGATTGCCACCTGAGGTAGCCTCTGTTGCCCATCCTGGTCAGTTTCAGAGGGTAGATTTCTCAGTGCTGCTTTTTCCCCAGGTCTCCACGCCCTTGTGTGTTTCTTTTGCTTAAAGTTTGCCACCTGAAGCCAGCCTCTCTTGCCCATCTTCCTGAGTTTCAGAGGGTAGATATTTCAGGGTTGCTTTTTCCCCAGGTCTCCACGCCTTTGGGTTTTGTTTTTGCTTAAGGATTGCCACCTGAGGTAGCCTCTGTTGCCCTTGTTCCTCAGTTTCAGAGGGTGGATTTCTCCGTGTTGCTTTTTCCACAGGTCTCCACGCCCTTGTGTGTTTCTTTTGCTTGACGATTGCCCCCTGAGGTAGCCTCTGTTGCTCATCCTCGTCAGTTTCACAGGGTAGATTTCTCAGTGCTGCTTTTTCCCCAGGTCTCCACGCCCTTGTGTGTTTCTTTTGTTTAAAGTTTGCAACCAGAAGCCAGCCTCTCTTGCCCATCTTCCTCAGTTTCAGAGGGTAGATATTTCAGGGTTGCTTTTTCCCCAGGTCTCCACGCCTTTGGGTTTTGTTTTTGCTTAACGATTGCCACCTGAGCTAGCCTCTCTTGCCCATCTTCCTGAGTTTCAGAGGGTCGATATCTCCGTGTTGCAGTTTCCCCATGTCTCCACGCCTTTGTGTGTTTCGTTTGCTTAAAGATTGCCACATGAGCTAGCCTCTGTTGCCCATCTTCGTCCGTTTTAGAGGGTGGATTTCTCAGTGTTGCCTTTTCGCCAGCTCCCCACGCCCTTGTGTGTTTCTTTTGCTTAAAGATTGTCACCTGAGCTAGGCACTGTTGCCCTGCTTCCTCAGTTTCAGAGGGTACCTTTTTCAGGGTTGCTTTTTGACCGGGTCTCCTCGCCATTGTATTTTTCTATTTTCTTTTTTTTGCTTAAAGATTGCCACCTGAGCTAGCCTCTGTTGCCCATCTTCTTCGGTTTCAGAGGGTAGATTTCTCAGTGTTTCTTTTTCGCCAGCTCTCCACGCCCTTGCGTCTTTTATTTTCTTCTGCTTAAAGGTTGCAAGGTGAGCTAGCTTCTTTTGCCCATGTTCGTCACTTTCAGAGGGTGGATTTCTCCGTGTTGCTTTTTCCCCAGGTCTCCACGCCCTTGTGTGTTTCTTTTGCTTAACGATTGCCACCTGAGGTAGCCTCTGTTGCCCATCCTCGTCAGTTTCAGAGGGTTGATTTCTCAGTGCTGCTTTTTCCCCAGGTCTCCACGCCCTTGCGTGTTTCTTTTGCTTAAAGTTTGCCACCTGAAGCCAGCCTCTCTTGCCCATCTTCCTCAGTTTCAGAGGGTAGATATTTCAGGGTTGCTTTTTCCCCAGGTCTCCACACCTTTGTGTTTTGTTTTTGCTTAACGATTGCCACCTGAGGTAGCCTCTGTTGCCCATCTTCCTCAGTTTCAGAGGGTGGATTTCTCAGTGTTGCTTTTTCCCCAGGTCTCCACGCCCTTGTGTGTTTCTTTTGCTTAAAGATTGCCACCTGAGCTAGCCTCTGTTGCCCATCTTCGTCCGTTTCAGAGGGTGGATTTCTCATTGTTGCCTTTTCGCCAGCTCCCCACGCCCTTGTGTGTTTCTATTGCTTAAAGATTGTCACCTGAGCTAGGCACTGTTGCCCTGCTTCCTCAGTTTCAGAGGGTACCTTTTTCAGGGTTGCTTTTTGACCGGGTCTCCTCGCCATTGTACTTTTTATTTTATTTTTTTTGCTTAAAGATTGCCACCTGAGCTAGCCTCTGTTGCCCATCTTCTTCGGTTTCAGAGGGTAGGTTTCTCAGTGTTGCTTTTTCGCCAGCTCTCCACGCTCTTGCGAATTTTTTTTTTCTGCTTAAAGGTTGCAACCTGAGCTAGCTTCCTTTGCCCATGTTCGTCAGTTTCAGAGGGTGGATTTCTCCGTGTTGCTTTTTCCCCAGGTCTGGACGCCCTTGTGTGTTTCTTTTGCTTAACGATTGCCACCTGAGGTAGCCTCTGTTGCCCATCCTCGTCAGTTTCAGAGGGTAGATTTCTCAGTGCTGCTTTTTCCCCAGGTCTCCACGCCCTTGTGTGTTTCTTTTGCTTAAAGTTTGCCACCTGAAGCCAGACTCTCTTGCCCATCTTCCTCAGTTTCAGAGGGTAGATATTTCAGGGTTGCTTTTTCCCCAGGTCTCCACGCCTTTGGGTTTTGTTTTTGCTTAACGATTGCCACCTGAGCTAGCCTCCCTTGCCCATCTTCCTGAGTTTCAGAGGGTCGATATCTCCGTGTTGCTGTTTCCCCAGGTCTCCACGCCCTTGTGTGTTTCTTTTGCTTAACGTTTGCCACCTGAAGCCAGCCTCTCTTGCCCATCTTCCTCAGTTTCAGAGGGTAGATATTTCAGGGTTGCTTTTTCCCCAGGTCTCCACGCCTTTTGGTTTTGTTTTTGCTTAACGATTGCCACCTGAGGTAGCCTCTCTTGCCCATCGTCCTGCGTTTCAGAGGGTAGATTTCTCAGTGCTGCTTATTCCCCAGGTCTCCACGCCCTTGTGTGTTTCTTTTGCTTAAAGTTTGCCACCTGAAGCCAGCCTCTCTTGCCCATCTTCCTCAGTTTCAGAGGGTAGATATTTCAGGGTTGCTTTTTCCCCAGGTCTCCACGCCTTTGTGTTTTGTTTTTGCTTAACGTATGCCACCTGAGGTAGCCTCTGTTGCCCATCATCCTCAGTTTCAGAGGGTGGATTTCTCCGTGTTGCTTTTTCCCCAGGTCTCCACGCCTTTGGGTTTTGTTTTTGCTTAAAGATTGTCACCTGAGCTAGCCTCTGTTGCCCATCTTCGTCCGTTTCAGAGGGTGGATTTCTCAGTGATGCCTTTTCGCCAGCTCCCCACGCCCTTGTGTGTTTCTTTTGCTTAAAGATTGCCACCTGAGCTAGCCTCTGTTGCGCTTCTGTCTTAGTTTCAGAGGGTAGATTTCTCCGTGTTGCTTTTTCCCCAGGTCTCCACGCACTTCCTTTTATTTTTCCTTAAAAATTGCCACCTGAGCTAGCCTCTGTTGCCCATCTTCGTCGGTTTCAGAGGGTAGATTTCTCACTGTTGCTTTTTTGCCAGGTCTGCACGCCCTTGTGTTTTGTTTTTGCTTAACTATTGCCACCTGAGCTAGCCTCTGTTGCCCATCTTCCTCAGTTTCAGAGGGTGGATTTCTCAGTGTTGCTTTCTGCCCAGGTCTCCACGCCTTTGTGTTTTGTTTTTGATTAACGATTGCCACCTGAGCTAGCGTCTCTTGCCCATCTTCCTCAGTTTCAGAGGGTGGATTTCTCCGTGTTGCTTTTTCCCCAGGTCTCCACGCCCTTGTGTGTTTCTTTTGCTTAACGATTGCCACCTGAGGTAGCCTCTGTTGCCCATCCTCGTCAGTTTCAGAGGGTAGATTTCTCAGTGCTGCTTTTTCCCCAGGTCTCCACGCCCTCGTGTGTTTCTTTTGCTTAAAGTTTGTAACCTGAAGCCAGCCTCTCTTGCCCATCTTCCTCAGTTTCAGAGGGTAGATATTTCAGGGTTGCTTTTTCCCCAGGTCTTCACGCCTTAGTGTTTTGTTTTTGCTTAACGATTGCCACCTGGGCTAGCCTCTGTTGCCCATCTATCTCAGTTTCAGAGGGTGGATTTCTCCGTGTTGCTTTTTCCCCAGGTCTCCACACCCTTGTGTCTTTCTTTTGCTTAACGATTGCCACCTGAGGTAGCCTCTGTTGCCCATCCTCTTCGGTTTCAGAGGGTAGATTTCTCAGTGCTGCTTTTTCCCCTGGTCTCCACGCCCTTGTGTGTTTCTTTTGCTTAAAGTTTGCCACCTGAAGCCAGCCTCTCTTGCCCATCTTCCTCAGTTTCAGAGGGTAGATATTTCAGGGTTGCTTTTTCCCCAGGTCTCCACGCCTTTGGGTTTTGTTTTTGCTTAACGATTGCCACCTGAGGTAGCCTCTGTTGCCCATCTTCCTGAGTTTCAGAGGGTCGATATCTCCGTGTTGCGTTTTTCCCAGGTCTCCACGCCCTTGTGTGTTTCTTTTGCTTAACGATTGCCACCTGAGGTAGCCTCTCTTGCCCATCTTCCTGAGTTTCAGAGGGTCGATATCTCCGTGTTGCTGTTTCCCCAGGTCTCCACGCCTTTGTGTG
This sequence comes from Equus asinus, assembly GCF_041296235.1. NCBI lineage: Eukaryota > Metazoa > Chordata > Mammalia > Perissodactyla > Equidae > Equus > Equus asinus. The sequence continues at coordinate 46,008,255 of NC_091816.1, read as the reverse complement.
TTTCGTTTGCTTAAAGATTGCCACATGAGCTAGCCTCTGTTGCCCATCTTCGTGCGTTTTAGAGGGTGGATTTCTCAGTGTTGCCTTTTCGCCAGCTCCCCACGCCCTTGTGTGTTTCTTTTGCTTAAAGATTGTCACCTGAGCTAGGCACTGTTGCCCTGCTTCCTCAGTTTCAGAGGGTACCTTTTTCAGGGTTGCTTTTTGACCGGGTCTCCTCGCCATTGTATTTTTCTATTTTCTTTTTTTTGCTTAAAGATTGCCACCTGAGCTAGCCTCTGTTGCCCATCTTCTTCGGTTTCAGAGGGTAGATTTCTCAGTGTTTCTTTTTCGCCAGCTCTCCACGCCCTTGCGTCTTTTATTTTTTTCTGCTTAAAGGTTGCAAGGTGAGCTAGCTTCTTTTGCCCATGTTCGTCACTTTCAGAGGGTGGATTTCTCCGTGTTGCTTTTTCCCCAGGTCTCCACGCCCTTGTGTGTTTCTTTTGCTTAACGATTGCCACCTGAGCTAGCCTCCCTTGCCCATCTTCCTGAGTTTCAGAGGGTCGATATCTCCGTGTTGCTGTTTCCCCAGGTCTCCACGCCCTTGTGTGTTTCTTTTGCTTAACGTTTGCCACCTGAAGCCAGCCTCTCTTGCCCATCTTCCTCAGTTTCAGAGGGTAGATATTTCAGGGTTGCTTTTTCCCCAGGTCTCCACGCCTTTTGGTTTTGTTTTTGCTTAACGATTGCCACCTGAGGTAGCCTCTCTTGCCCATCGTCCTGCGTTTCAGAGGGTAGATTTCTCAGTGCTGCTTATTCCCCAGGTCTCCACGCCCTTGTGTGTTTCTTTTGCTTAAAGTTTGCCACCTGAAGCCAGCCTCTCTTGCCCATCTTCCTCAGTTTCAGAGGGTAGATATTTCAGGGTTGCTTTTTCCCCAGGTCTCCACGCCTTTGTGTTTTGTTTTTGCTTAACGTATGCCACCTGAGGTAGCCTCTGTTGCCCATCATCCTCAGTTTCAGAGGGTGGATTTCTCCGTGTTGCTTTTTCCCCAGGTCTCCACGCCTTTGGGTTTTGTTTTTGCTTAAAGATTGTCACCTGAGCTAGCCTCTGTTGCCCATCTTCGTCCGTTTCAGAGGGTGGATTTCTCAGTGATGCCTTTTCGCCAGCTCCCCATGCCCTTGTGTGTTTCTTTTGCTTAAAGATTGCCACCTGAGCTAGCCTCTGTTGCGCTTCTGTCTTAGTTTCAGAGGGTAGATTTCTCCGTGTTGCTTTTTCCCCAGGTCTCCACGCACTTCCTTTTATTTTTCCTTAAAAATTGCCACCTGAGCTAGCCTCTGTTGCCCATCTTCGTCGGTTTCAGAGGGTAGATTTCTCACTGTTGCTTTTTTGCCAGGTCTGCACGCCCTTGTGTTTTGTTTTTGCTTAACTATTGCCACCTGAGCTAGCCTCTGTTGCCCATCTTCCTCAGTTTCAGAGGGTGGATTTCTCAGTGTTGCTTTCTGCCCAGGTCTCCACGCCTTTGTGTTTTGTTTTTGATTAACGATTGCCACCTGAGCTAGCGTCTCTTGCCCATCTTCCTCAGTTTCAGAGGGTGGATTTCTCCGTGTTGCTTTTTCCCCAGGTCTCCATGCCCTTGTGTGTTTCTTTTGCTTAACGATTGCCACCTGAGGTAGCCTCTGTTGCCCATCCTCGTCAGTTTCAGAGGGTAGATTTCTCAGTGCTGCTTTTTCCCCAGGTCTCCACGCCCTCGTGTGTTTCTTTTGCTTAAAGTTTGTAACCTGAAGCCAGCCTCTCTTGCCCATCTTCCTCAGTTTCAGAGGGTAGATATTTCAGGGTTGCTTTTTCCCCAGGTCTCCACGCCTTTGGGTTTTGTTTTTGCTTAACGATTGCCACCTGAGCTAGCCTCTCTTGCCCATCTTCCTGAGTTTCAGAGGGTCGATATCTCCGTGTTGCAGTTTCCCCATGTCTCCACGCCTTTGTGTGTTTCGTTTGCTTAAAGATTGCCACATGAGCTAGCCTCTGTTGCCCATCTTCGTCCGTTTCAGAGGGTGGATTTCTCAGTGTTGCCTTTTCGCCAGCTCCCCACGCCCTTGTGTGTTTCTTTTGCTTAAAGATTGTCACCTGAGCTAGGCACTGTTGCCCTGCTTCCTCAGTTTCAGAGGGTACCTTTTTCAGGGTTGCTTTTTGACCGGGTCTCCTCGCCATTGTATTTTTCTATTTTCTTTTTTTTGCTTAAAGATTGCCACCTGAGCTAGCCTCTGTTGCCCATCTTCTTCGGTTTCAGAGGGTAGATTTCTCAGTGTTTCTTTTTCGCCAGCTCTCCACGCCCTTGCGTCTTTTATTTTTTTCTGCTTAAAGGTTGCAAGGTGAGCTAGCTTCTTTTGCCCATGTTCGTCACTTTCAGAGGGTGCATTTCTCCGTGTTGCTTTTTCCCCAGGTCTCCACGCCCTTGTGTGTTTCTTTTGCTTAACGATTGCCACCTGAGGTAGCCTCTGTTGCCCATCCTCGTCAGTTTCAGAGGGTGGATTTCTCAGTGCTGCTTTTTCCCCAGGTCTCCACGCCCTTGCGTGTTTCTTTTGCTTAAAGTTTGCCACCTGAAGCCAGCCTCTCTTGCCCATCTTCCTCAGTTTCAGAGGGTAGATATTTCAGGGTTGCTTTTTCCCCAGGTCTCCACGCCTTTGGGTTTTGTTTTTGCTTAAGGATTGCCACCTGAGGTAGCCTCTGTTGCCCTTGTTCCTCAGTTTCAGAGGGTGGATTTCTCCGTGTTGCTTTTTCCCCAGGTCTGCACGCCCTTGTGTGTTTCTTTTGCTTCACGATTGCCACCTGAGGTAGCCTCTGTTGCCCATCCTCGTCAGTTTCAGAGGGTAGATTTCTCAGTGCTGCTTTTTCCCCAGGTCTCCACGCCCTTGTGTGTTTCTTTTGCTCAAAGTTTGCCACCTGAAGCCAGCCTCTCTTGCCCATCTTCCTCAGTTTCAGAGGGTAGATATTTCAGGGTTGCTTTTTCCCCAGGTCTCCACGCCTTTGGGTTTTGTTTTTGCTTAACGATTGCCACCTGAGGCAGCCCCTGTTGCCCATGTTCCTGAGTTTCAGAGGTTGGATTTCTCCCTGTTGCGCTTTCCCCAGGTCTCCACGCCCTTGTGTGTTGCTTTTGCTTAAACTTTGCCACCTGAGCTAGCCTCTGTTGCCCATCTTCGTCCGTTTCAGAGGGTGCATTTCTCAGTGTTGCCTTTTCGCCAGCTCCCCACGCCCTTGTGTGTTTCTTTTGCTTAAAGATTGTCACCTGAGCTAGGCACTGTTGCCCTGCTTCCTCAGTTTCAGAGGGTACCTTTTTCAGGGTTGCTTTTTGACCGGGTATCCTCGCCATTGTATTTTTTTATTCTATTTTTTTTGCTTAAAGATTGCCACCTGAGCTAGCCTCTGTTGCCCATCTTCTTCGGTTACAGAGGGTAGATTTCTCAGTGTTGCTTTTTCGCCAGCTCTCCACGCCCTTGCGTCTTTTTTTTTTTCTGCTTAAAGGTTGCAACCTGAGCTAGCTTCTTTTGCCCATGTTCGTCAGTTTCAGAGGGTGGATTTCTGCGTGTTGCTTTTTCCCCAGGTCTCCACGCCCTTGTGTGTTTCTTTTGCTTCACGATTGCCACCTGAGCTAGCCTCTGTTGCCCATCCTCGTCAGTTTCAGAGGGTAGATTTCTCAGTGCTGCTTTTTCCCCAGGTCTCCACGCCCTTGTGTGTTTCTTTTGCTCAAAGTTTGCCACCTGAAGCCAGCCTCTCTTGCCCATCTTCCTCAGTTTCAGAGGGTAGATATTTCAGGGTTGCTTTTTCCCCAGGTCACCACGCCCTTGTGTGTTTCTTTTGCTTAAAGATTGCCACCTGAGCTAGCCTCTGTTGCCCATCTTCTTCCGTTTCAGAGGGTGGATTTCTCAGTGTTGCCTTTTCGCCAGCTCCCCACGCCCTTGTGTGTTTCTTTTGCTTAAAGATTGTCACCTGAGCTAGGCACTGTTGCCCTGCTTCCTCAGTTTCAGAGGGTACCTTTTTCAGGGTTGCTTTTTGACCGGGTCTCCTCGCCATTGTATTTTCCTGTTTTCTTTTTTTTGCTTAAAGATTGCCACCTGAGCTAGCCTCTGTTGCCCATCTTCTTCGGTTTCAGAGGGTAGATTTCTCAGTGTTTCTTTTTCGCCAGCTCTCCACGCCCTTGCGTCTTTTTTTTTTTCTGCTTAAAGGTTGCAACCTGAGCTAGCTTCTTTTGCCCATGTTCGTCACTTTCAGAGGCTGGATTTCTGCGTGTTGCTTTTTCCCCAGGTCTCCACGCCCTTGTGTGTTTCTTTTGCTTAAAGTTTGCCACCTGAAGCCAGCCTCTCTTGCCCATCTTCCTCAGTTTCAGAGGGTAGATATTTCAGGGTTGCTTTTTCCCCAGGTCTCCACGCCTTTGGGTTTTGTTTTTGCTTAACGATTGCCACCTGAGCTAGCCTCTCTTGCCCATCTTCCTGAGTTTCAGAGGGTCGATATCTCCGTGTTGCAGTTTCCCCATGTCTCCACGCCTTTGTGTGTTTCGTTTGCTTAAAGATTGCCACATGAGCTAGCCTCAGTTGCCCATCTTCGTCCGTTTCAGAGGGTGGATTTCTCAGTGTTGCCTTTTCGCCAGCTCCCCACGCCCTTGTGTGTTTCTTTTGCTTAAAGATTGTCACCTGAGCTAGGCACTGTTGCCCTGCTTCCTCAGTTTCAGAGGGTACCTTTTTCAGGGTTGCTTTTTGACCGGGTCTCCTCGCCATTGTATTTTTCTATTTTCTTTTTTTTGCTTAAAGATTGCCACCTGAGCTAGCCTCTGTTGCCCATCTTCTTCAGTTTCAGAGGGTAGATTTCTCAGTGTTTCTTTTTCGCCAGCTCTCCACGCCCTTGCATCTTTTATTTTTTTCTGCTTAAAGGTTGCAAGGTGAGCTAGCTTCTTTTGCCCATGTTCGTCACTTTCAGAGGGTGCATTTCTCCGTGTTGCTTTTTCCCCAGGTCTCCACGCCCTTGTGTGTTTCTTTTGCTTAACGATTGCCACCTGAGGTAGCCCCTGTTGCCCATCCTCGTCAGTTTCAGAGGGTGGATTTCTCAGTGCTGCTTTTTCCCCAGGTCTCCACGCCCTTGCGTGTTTCTTTTGCTTAAAGTTTGCCACCTGAAGCCAGCCTCTCTTGCCCATCTTCCTCAGTTTCAGAGGGTAGATATTTCAGGGTTGCTTTTTCCCCAGGTCTCCACGCCTTTGGGTTTTGTTTTTGCTTAAGGATTGCCACCTGAGGTAGCCTCTGTTGCCCTTGTTCCTCAGTTTCAGAGGGTGGATTTCTCCGTGTTGCTTTTTCCCCAGGTCTGCACGCCCTTGTGTGTTTCTTTTGCTTCACGATTGCCACCTGAGGTAGCCTCTGTTGCCCATCCTCGTCAGTTTCAGAGGGTAGATTTCTCAGTGCTGCTTTTTCCCCAGGTCTCCACGCCCTTGTGTGTTTCTTTTGCTCAAAGTTTGCCACCTGAAGCCAGCCTCTCTTGCCCATCTTCCTCAGTTTCAGAGGGTAGATATTTCAGGGTTGCTTTTTCCCCAGGTCTCCACGCCTTTGGGTTTTGTTTTTGCTTAACGATTGCCACCTGAGGCAGCCCCTGTTGCCCATGTTCCTGAGTTTCAGAGGTTGGATTTCTCCCTGTTGCGCTTTCCCCAGGTCTCCACGCCCTTGTGTGTTGCTTTTGCTTAAACTTTGCCACCTGAGCTAGCCTCTGTTGCCCATCTTCGTCCGTTTCAGAGGGTGCATTTCTCAGTGTTGCCTTTTCGCCAGCTCCCCACGCCCTTGTGTGTTTCTTTTGCTTAAAGATTGTCACCTGAGCTAGGCACTGTTGCCCTGCTTCCTCAGTTTCAGAGGGTACCTTTTTCAGGGTTGCTTTTTGACCGGGTATCCTCGCCATTGTATTTTTTTATTCTATTTTTTTTGCTTAAAGATTGCCACCTGAGCTAGCCTCTGTTGCCCATCTTCTTCGGTTACAGAGGGTAGATTTCTCAGTGTTGCTTTTTCGCCAGCTCTCCACGCCCTTGCGTCTTTTTTTTTTTCTGCTTAAAGGTTGCAACCTGAGCTAGCTTCTTTTGCCCATGTTCGTCAGTTTCAGAGGGTGGATTTCTGCGTGTTGCTTTTTCCCCAGGTCTCCACGCCCTTGTGTGTTTCTTTTGCTTAACGATTGCCACCTGAGCTAGCCTCTGTTGCCCATCCTCGTCAGTTTCAGAGGGTGGATTTCTCAGTGTTGCTTTTTCCCCAGGTCTCCACGCCCTAGTGTGTTTCTTTTGCTTAAAGATTGCCACCTGAGCTAGCCTCTGTTGCCCATCTTCGTCCGTTTCAGAGGGTGGATTTCTCAGTGTTGCCTTTTCGCCAGCTCCCCACGCCCTTGTGTGTTTCTTTTGCTTAAAGATTGTCACCTGAGCTAGGCACTGTTGCCCTGCTTTCTCAGTTTCAGAGGGTACCTTTTTCAGGGTTGCTTTTTGACCGGGTCTCCTCGCCATTGTATTTTTCTATTTTCTTTTTTTTGCTTAAAGATTGCCACCTGAGCTAGCCTCTGTTGCCCATCTTCTTCGGTTTCAGAGGGTAGATTTCTCAGTGTTTCTTTTTCGCCAGCTCTCCACGCCCTTGCGTCTTTTTTTTTTTCTGCTTAAAGGTTGCAACCTGAGCTAGCTTCTTTTGCCCATGTTCGTCACTTTCAGAGGCTGGATTTCTGCGTGTTGCTTTTTCCCCAGGTCTCCACGCCCTTGTGTGTTTCTTTTGCTTAAAGATTGCCACCTGAGCTAGCCTCTGTGGCCCATCTTCGTCCGTTTCAGAGGGTGGATTCCTCAGTGTTGCCTTTTCGCCAGCTCCCCACGCCCTTGTGTGTTTCTTTTGCTTAAAGATTGCCACCTGAGCTAGCCTCTGTTGCCCATCCTCGTCAGTTTCAGAGGGTGGATTTCTCAGTGTTGCTTTTTCCCCAGGTCTCCACGCCCTTGTGTGTTTCCTTTGCTTAAAGTTTGCCACCTCAAGCCAGCCTCTCTTGCCCATCTTCCTCAGTTTCAGAGGGTAGATATTTCAGGGTTGCTTTTTCCCCAGGTCTCCACGCCTTTGGGTTTTGTTTTTGCTTAACGAGTGCCACCTGAGGTAGCCTCTGTTGCCCATCTTCCTCAGTTTCAGAGGGTGGATTTCTCCGTGTTGCTTTTTCCAAAGGTCTCCACGCCCTTGTGTGTTTCTTTTGCTTAACGATTGCCACCTGAGGTAGCCTCTGTTGCCCATCCTCGTCAGTTTCAGAGGGTAGATTTCTCAGTGCTGCTTTTTCCCCAGGTCTCCACGCCCTTGTGTGTTTCTTTTGCTTAAAGTTTGCCACCTGAAGCCAGCCTCTCTTGCCCATCTTCCTCAGTTTCAGAGGGTAGATATTTCAGGGTTGCTTTTTCCCCAGGTCTCCACGCCTTTGGGTTTGGTTTTGGCTTAAAGATTGTCACCTGAGCTAGCCTCTGTTGCCCATCTTCGTCCGTTTCAGAGGGTGGATTTCTCAGTGTTGCCTTTTCGCCAGCTCCCCACGCCCTTGTGTGTTTCTTTTGCTTAAAGATTGTCACCTGAGCTAGGCACTGTTGCCCTGCTTCCTCAGTTTCAGAGGGTACCTTTTTCAGGGTTGCTTTTTGACCGGGTCTCCTCGACATTGTATTTTTCTATTTTCTTTTTTTTTGCTTAAAGATTGCCACCTGAGCTAGCCTCTGTTGCCCATCTTCTTCGGTTTCAGAGGGTAGATTTCTCAGTGTTTCTTTTTCGCCAGCTCTCCACGCCCTTGCGTCTTTTATTTTTTTCTGCTTAAAGGTTGCAAGGTGAGCTAGCTTCTTTTGCCCATGTTCGTCACTTTCAGAGGGTGCATTTCTCCGTGTTGCTTTTTCCCCAGGTCTCCACGCCCTTGTGTGTTTCTTTTGCTTAACGATTGCCACCTGAGGTAGCCTCTGTTGCCCATCCTCGTCAGTTTCAGAGGGTGGATTTCTCAGTGCTGCTTTTTCCCCAGGTCTCCACGCCCTTGCGTGTTTCTTTTGCTTAAAGTTTGCCACCTGAAGCCAGCCTCTCTTGCCCATCTTCCTCAGTTTCAGAGGGTAGATATTTCAGGGTTGCTTTTTCCCCAGGTCTCCACGCCTTTGGGTTTTGTTTTTGCTTAAGGATTGCCACCTGAGGTAGCCTCTGTTGCCCTTGTTCCTCAGTTTCAGAGGGTGGATTTCTCCGTGTTGCTTTTTCCCCAGGTCTGCACGCCCTTGTGTGTTTCTTTTGCTTCACGATTGCCACCTGAGGTAGCCTCTGTTGCCCATCCTCGTCAGTTTCAGAGGGTAGATTTCTCAGTGCTGCTTTTTCCCCAGGTCTCCACGCCCTTGTGTGTTTCTTTTGCTCAAAGTTTGCCACCTGAAGCCAGCCTCTCTTGCCCATCTTCCTCAGTTTCAGAGGGTAGATATTTCAGGGTTGCTTTTTCCCCAGGTCTCCACGCCTTTGGGTTTTGTTTTTGCTTAAGGATTGCCACCTGAGGTAGCCTCTGTTGCCCTTGTTCCTCAGTTTCAGAGGGTGGATTTCTCCGTGTTGCTTTTTCCCCAGGTCTGCACGCCCTTGTGTGTTTCTTTTGCTTCACGATTGCCACCTGAGGTAGCCTCTGTTGCCCATCCTCGTCAGTTTCAGAGGGTAGATTTCTCAGTGCTGCTTTTTCCCCAGGTCTCCACGCCCTTGTGTGTTTCTTTTGCTCAAAGTTTGCCACCTGAAGCCAGCCTCTCTTGCCCATCTTCCTCAGTTTCAGAGGGTAGATATTTCAGGGTTGCTTTTTCCCCAGGTCTCCACGCCTTTGGGTTTTGTTTTTGCTTAACGATTGCCACCTGAGGCAGCCCCTGTTGCCCATCTTCCTGAGTTTCAGAGGTTGGATTTCTCCCTGTTGCGCTTTCCCCAAGTCTCCACGCCCTTGTGTGTTGCTTTTGCTTAAACTTTGCCACCTGAGCTAGCCTCTGTTGCCCATCCTCGTCAGTTTCAGAGGGTAGATTTCTCAGTGCTGCTTTTTCCCCAGGTCTCCACGCCCTTGTGTGTTTCTTTTGCTCAAAGTTTGCCACCTGAAGCCAGCCTCTCTTGCCCATCTTCCTCAGTTTCAGAGGGTAGATATTTCAGGGTTGCTTTTTCCCCAGGTCACCACGCCCTTGTGTGTTTCTTTTGCTTAAAGATTGCCACCTGAGCTAGCCTCTGTTGCCCATCTTCTTCCGTTTCAGAGGGTGGATTTCTCAGTGTTGCCTTTTCGCCAGCTCCCCACGCCCTTGTGTGTTTCTTTTGCTTAAAGATTGTCACCTGAGCTAGGCACTGTTGCCCTGCTTCCTCGGTTTCAGAGGGTACCTTTTTCAGGGTTGCTTTTTGACCGGGTCTCCTCGCCATTGTATTTTCCTATTTTCTTTTTTTTGCTTAAAGATTGCCACCTGAGCTAGCCTCTGTTGCCCATCTTCTTCGGTTTCAGAGGGTAGATTTCTCAGTGTTTCTTTTTCGCCAGCTCTCCACGCCCTTGCGTCTTTTTTTTTTTCTGCTTAAAGGTTGCAACCTGAGCTAGCTTCTTTTGCCCATGTTCGTCACTTTCAGAGGCTGGATTTCTGCGTGTTGCTTTTTCCCCAGGTCTCCACGCCCTTGTGTGTTTCTTTTGCTTAAAGTTTGCCACCTGAAGCCAGCCTCTCTTGCCCATCTTCCTCAGTTTCAGAGGGTAGATATTTCAGGGTTGCTTTTTACCCAGGTCTCCACGCCTTTGGGTTTTGTTTTTGCTTAACGATTGCCACCTGAGCTAGCCTCTCTTGCCCATCTTCCTGAGTTTCAGAGGGTCGATATCTCCGTGTTGCAGTTTCCCCATGTCTCCACGCCTTTGTGTGTTTCGTTTGCTTAAAGATTGCCACATGAGCTAGCCTCTGTTGCCCATCTTCGTCCGTTTCAGAGGGTGGATTTCTCAGTGTTGCCTTTTCGCCAGCTCCCCACGCCCTTGTGTGTTTCTTTTGCTTAAAGATTGTCACCTGAGCTAGGCACTGTTGCCCTGCTTCCTCAGTTTCAGAGGGTACCTTTTTCAGGGTTGCTTTTTGACCGGGTCTCCTCGCCATTGTATTTTTCTATTTTCTTTTTTTTGCTTAAAGATTGCCACCTGAGCTAGCCTCTGTTGCCCATCTTCTTCGGTTACAGAGGGTAGATTTCTCAGTGTTGCTTTTTCGCCAGCTCTCCACGCCCTTGCGTCTTTTTTTTTTTCTGCTTAAAGGTTGCAACCTGAGCTAGCTTCTTTTGCCCATGTTCGTCAGTTTCAGAGGGTGGATTTCTGCGTGTTGCTTTTTCCCCAGGTCTCCACGCCCTTGTGTGTTTCTTTTGCTTAACGATTGCCACCTGAGCTAGCCTCTGTTGCCCATCCTCGTCAGTTTCAGAGGGTGGATTTCTCAGTGTTGCTTTTTCCCCAGGTCTCCACGCCCTAGTGTGTTTCTTTTGCTTAAAGATTGCCACCTGAGCTAGCCTCTGTTGCCCATCTTCGTCCGTTTCAGAGGGTGGATTTCTCAGTGTTGCCTTTTCGCCAGCTCCCCACGCCCTTGTGTGTTTCTTTTGCTTAAAGATTGTCACCTGAGCTAGCCACTGTTGCCCTGCTTCCTCAGTTTCAGAGGGTACCTTTTTCAGGGTTGCTTTTTGACCGGGTCTCCTCGCCATTGTATTTTTCTATTTTCTTTTTTTTGCTTAAAGATTGCCACCTGAGCTAGCCTCTGTTGCCCATCTTCTTCGGTTTCAGAGGGTAGATTTCTCAGTGTTTCTTTTTCGCCAGCTCTCCACGCCCTTGCGTCTTTTTTTTTTCTGCTTAAAGGTTGCAAGGTGAGCTAGCTTCTTTTGCCCATGTTCGTCACTTTCAGAGGGTGCATTTCTCCGTGTTGCTTTTTCCCCAGGTCTCCACGCCCTTGTGTGTTTCTTTTGCTTAACGATTGCCACCTGAGGTAGCCTCTGTTGCCCATCCTCGTCAGTTTCAGAGGGTGGATTTCTCAGTGCTGCTTTTTCCCCAGGTCTCCACGCCCTTGCGTGTTTCTTTTGCTTAAAGTTTGCCACCTGAAGCCAGCCTCTCTTGCCCATCTTCCTCAGTTTCAGAGGGTAGATATTTCAGGGTTGCTTTTTCCCCAGGTCTCCACGCCTTTGGGTTTTGTTTTTGCTTAAGGATTGCCACCTGAGGTAGCCTCTGTTGCCCTTGTTCCTCAGTTTCAGAGGGTGGATTTCTCCGTGTTGCTTTTTCCCCAGGTCTGCACGCCCTTGTGTGTTTCTTTTGCTTCACGATTGCCACCTGAGGTAGCCTCTGTTGCCCATCCTCGTCAGTTTCAGAGGGTAGATTTCTCAGTGCTGCTTTTTCCCCAGGTCTCCACGCCCTTGTGTGTTTCTTTTGCTCAAAGTTTGCCACCTGAAGCCAGCCTCTCTTGCCCATCTTCCTCAGTTTCAGAGGGTAGATATTTCAGGGTTGCTTTTTCCCCAGGTCTCCACGCCTTTGGGTTTTGTTTTTGCTTAACGATTGCCACCTGAGGCAGCCCCTGTTGCCCATCTTCCTGAGTTTCAGAGGTTGGATTTCTCCCTGTTGCGCTTTCCCCAGGTCTCCACGCCCTTGTGTGTTGCTTTTGCTTAAACTTTGCCACCTGAGCTAGCCTCTGTTGCCCATCTTCGTCCGTTTCAGAGGGTGCATTTCTCAGTGTTGCCTTTTCGCCAGCTCCCCACGCCCTTGTGTGTTTCTTTTGCTTAAAGATTGTCACCTGAGCTAGGCACTGTTGCCCTGCTTCCTCAGTTTCAGAGGGTACCTTTTTCAGGGTTGCTTTTTGACCGGGTATCCTCGCCATTGTATTTTTTTATTCTATTTTTTTTGCTTAAAGATTGCCACCTGAGCTAGCCTCTGTTGCCCATCTTCTTCGGTTACAGAGGGTAGATTTCTCAGTGTTGCTTTTTCGCCAGGTCTCCACGCCCTTGCGTCTTTTTTTTTTTCTGCTTAAAGGTTGCAACCTGAGCTAGCTTCTTTTGCCCATGTTCGTCAGTTTCAGAGGGTGGATTTCTGCGTGTTGCTTTTTCCCCAGGTCTCCACGCCCTTGTGTGTTTCTTTTGCTTAACGATTGCCACCTGAGCTAGCCTCTGTTGCCCATCCTCGTCAGTTTCAGAGGGTGGATTTCTCAGTGTTGCTTTTTCCCCAGGTCTCCACGCCCTAGTGTGTTTCTTTTGCTTAAAGATTGCCACCTGAGCTAGCCTCTGTTGCCCATCTTCGTCCGTTTCAGAGGGTGGATTTCTCAGTGTTGCCTTTTCGCCAGCTCCCCACGCCCTTGTGTGTTTCTTTTGCTTAAAGATTGTCACCTGAGCTAGGCACTGTTGCCCTGCTTCCTCAGTTTCAGAGGGTACCTTTTTCAGGGTTGCTTTTTGACCGGGTCTCCTCGCCATTGTATTTTCCTATTTTCTTTTTTTTGCTTAAAGATTGCCACCTGAGCTAGCCTCTGTTGCCCATCTTCTTCGGTTTCAGAGGGTAGATTTCTCAGTGTTTCTTTTTCGCCAGCTCTCCACGCCCTTGCGTCTTTTTTTTTTTCTGCTTAAAGGTTGCAACCTGAGCTAGCTTCTTTTGCCCATGTTCGTCACTTTCAGAGGCTGGATTTCTGCGTGTTGCTTTTTCCCCAGGTCTCCACGCCCTTGTGTGTTTCTTTTGCTTAAAGTTTGCCACCTGAAGCCAGCCTCTCTTGCCCATCTTCCTCAGTTTCAGAGGGTAGATATTTCAGGGTTGCTTTTTCCCCAGGTCTCCACGCCTTTGGGTTTTGTTTTTGCTTAACGATTGCCACCTGAGCTAGCCTCTCTTGCCCATCTTCCTGAGTTTCAGAGGGTCGATATCTCCGTGTTGCAGTTTCCCCATGTCTCCACGCCTTTGTGTGTTTCGTTTGCTTAAAGATTGCCACATGAGCTAGCCTCTGTTGCCCATCTTCGTCCGTTTCAGAGGGTGGATTTCTCAGTGTTGCCTTTTCGCCAGCTCCCCACGCCCTTGTGTGTTTCTTTTGCTTAAAGATTGTCACCTGAGCTAGGCACTGTTGCCCTGCTTCCTCAGTTTCAGAGGGTACCTTTTTCAGGGTTGCTTTTTGACCGGGTCTCCTCGCCATTGTATTTTTCTATTTTCTTTTTTTTGCTTAAAGATTGCCACCTGAGCTAGCCTCTGTTGCCCATCTTCTTCGGTTTCAGAGGGTAGATTTCTCAGTGTTTCTTTTTCGCCAGCTCTCCACGCCCTTGCGTCTTTTATTTTTTTCTGCTTAAAGGTTGCAAGGTGAGCTAGCTTCTTTTGCCCATGTTCGTCACTTTCAGAGGGTGCATTTCTCCGTGTTGCTTTTTCCCCAGGTCTCCACGCCCTTGTGTGTTTCTTTTGCTTAACGATTGCCACCTGAGGTAGCCTCTGTTGCCCATCCTCGTCAGTTTCAGAGGGTGGATTTCTCAGTGCTGCTTTTTCCCCAGGTCTCCACGCCCTTGCGTGTTTCTTTTGCTTAAAGTTTGCCACCTGAAGCCAGCCTCTCTTGCCCATCTTCCTCAGTTTCAGAGGGTAGATATTTCAGGGTTGCTTTTTCCCCAGGTCTCCACGCCTTTGGGTTTTGTTTTTGCTTAAGGATTGCCACCTGAGGTAGCCTCTGTTGCCCTTGTTCCTCAGTTTCAGAGGGTGGATTTCTCCGTGTTGCTTTTTCCCCAGGTCTGCACGCCCTTGTGTGTTTCTTTTGCTTCACGATTGCCACCTGAGGTAGCCTCTGTTGCCCATCCTCGTCAGTTTCAGAGGGTAGATTTCTCAGTGCTGCTTTTTCCCCAGGTCTCCACGCCCTTGTGTGTTTCTTTTGCTCAAAGTTTGCCACCTGAAGCCAGCCTCTCTTGCCCATCTTCCTCAGTTTCAGAGGGTAGATATTTCAGGGTTGCTTTTTCCCCAGGTCTCCACGCCTTTGGGTTTTGTTTTTGCTTAAGGATTGCCACCTGAGGTAGCCTCTGTTGCCCTTGTTCCTCAGTTTCAGAGGGTGGATTTCTCCGTGTTGCTTTTTCCCCAGGTCTGCACGCCCTTGTGTGTTTCTTTTGCTTCACGATTGCCACCTGAGGTAGCCTCTGTTGCCCATCTTCGTCCGTTTCAGAGGGTGGATTTCTCAGTGTTGCCTTTTCGCCAGCTCCCCACGCCCTTGTGTGTTTCTTTTGCTTAAAGATTGTCACCTGAGCTAGGCACTGTTGCCCTGCTTCCTCAGTTTCAGAGGGTACCTTTTTCAGGGTTGCTTTTTGACCGGGTCTCCTCGCCATTGTATTTTTCTATTTTCTTTTTTTTGCTTAAAGATTGCCACCTGAGCTAGCCTCTGTTGCCCATCTTCTTCGGTTTCAGAGGGTAGATTTCTCAGTGTTTCTTTTTCGCCAGCTCTCCACGCCCTTGCGTCTTTTTTTTTTTCTGCTTAAAGGTTGCAACCTGAGCTAGCTTCTTTTGCCCATGTTCGTCACTTTCAGAGGCTGGATTTCTGCGTGTTGCTTTTTCCCCAGGTCTCCACGCCCTTGTGTGTTTCTTTTGCTTAAAGATTGCCACCTGAGCTAGCCTCTGTGGCCCATCTTCGTCCGTTTCAGAGGGTGGATTCCTCAGTGTTGCCTTTTCGCCAGCTCCCCACGCCCTTGTGTGTTTCTTTTGCTTAAAGATTGCCACCTGAGCTAGCCTCTGTTGCCCATCCTCGTCAGTTTCAGAGGGTGGATTTCTCAGTGTTGCTTTTTCCCCAGGTCTCCACGCCCTTGTGTGTTTCCTTTGCTTAAAGTTTGCCACCTCAAGCCAGCCTCTCTTGCCCATCTTCCTCAGTTTCAGAGGGTAGATATTTCAGGGTTGCTTTTTCCCCAGGTCTCCACGCCTTTGGGTTTTGTTTTTGCTTAACGAGTGCCACCTGAGGTAGCCTCTGTTGCCCATCTTCCTCAGTTTCAGAGGGTGGATTTCTCCGTGTTGCTTTTTCCAAAGGTCTCCACGCCCTTGTGTGTTTCTTTTGCTTAACGATTGCCACCTGAGGTAGCCTCTGTTGCCCATCCTCGTCAGTTTCAGAGGGTAGATTTCTCAGTGCTGCTTTTTCCCCAGGTCTCCACGCCCTTGTGTGTTTCTTTTGCTTAAAGTTTGCCACCTGAAGCCAGCCTCTCTTGCCCATCTTCCTCAGTTTCAGAGGGTAGATATTTCAGGGTTGCTTTTTCCCCAGGTCTCCACGCCTTTGGGTTTGGTTTTGGCTTAAAGATTGTCACCTGAGCTAGAATCTGTTGCCCATCTTCGTCCGTTTCAGAGGGTGGATTTCTCAGTGTTGCCTTTTCGCCAGCTCCCCACGCCCTTGTGTGTTTCTTTTGCTTAAAGATTGTCACCTGAGCTAGGCACTGTTGCCCTGCTTCCTCAGTTTCAGAGGGTACCTTTTTCAGGGTTGCTTTTTGACCGGGTCTCCTCGCCATTGTATTTTTCTATTTTCTTTTTTTTGCTTAAAGATTGCCACCTGAGCTAGCCTCTGTTGCCCATCTTCTTCGGTTTCAGAGGGTAGATTTCTCAGTGTTTCTTTTTCGCCAGCTCTCCACGCCCTTGCGTCTTTTATTTTTTTCTGCTTAAATGTTGCAAGGTGAGCTAGCTTCTTTTGCCCATGTTCGTCACTTTCAGAGGGTGCATTTCTCCGTGTTGCTTTTTCCCCAGGTCTCCACGCCCTTGTGTGTTTCTTTTGCTTAACGATTGCCACCTGAGGTAGCCTCTGTTGCCCATCCTCGTCAGTTTCAGAGGGTGGATTTCTCAGTGCTGCTTTTTCCCCAGGTCTCCACGCCCTTGCGTGTTTCTTTTGCTTAAAGTTTGCCACCTGAAGCCAGCCTCTCTTGCCCATCTTCCTCAGTTTCAGAGGGTAGATATTTCAGGGTTGCTTTTTCCCCAGGTCTCCACGCCTTTGGGTTTTGTTTTTGCTTAAGGATTGCCACCTGAGGTAGCCTCTGTTGCCCTTGTTCCTCAGTTTCAGAGGGTGGATTTCTCCGTGTTGCTTTTTCGCCAGGTCTCCACGCCCTTGTGTGTTTCTTTTGCTTCACGATTGCCACCTGAGGTAGCCTCTGTTGCCCATCCTCGTCAGTTTCAGAGGGTAGATTTCTCAGTGCTGCTTTTTCCCCAGGTCTCCACGCCCTTGTGTGTTTCTTTTGCTCAAAGTTTGCCACCTGAAGCCAGCCTCTCTTGCCCATCTTCCTCAGTTTCAGAGGGTAGATATTTCAGGGTTGCTTTTTCCCCAGGTCTCCACGCCTTTGGGTTTTGTTTTTGCTTAAGGATTGCCACCTGAGGTAGCCTCTGTTGCCCTTGTTCCTCAGTTTCAGAGGGTGGATTTCTCCGTGTTGCTTTTTCCCCAGGTCTGCACGCCCTTGTGTGTTTCTTTTGCTTCACGATTGCCACCTGAGGTAGCCTCTGTTGCCCATCCTCGTCAGTTTCAGAGGGTAGATTTCTCAGTGCTGCTTTTTCCCCAGGTCTCCACGCCCTTGTGTGTTTCTTTTGCTCAAAGTTTGCCACCTGAAGCCAGCCTCTCTTGCCCATCTTCCTCAGTTTCAGAGGGTAGATATTTCAGGGTTGCTTTTTCCCCAGGTCTCCACGCCTTTGGGTTTTGTTTTTGCTTAACGATTGCCACCTGAGGCAGCCCCTGTTGCCCATCTTCCTGAGTTTCAGAGGTTGGATTTCTCCCTGTTGCGCTTTCCCCAGGTCTCCACGCCCTTGTGTGTTGCTTTTGCTTAAACTTTGCCACCTGAGCTAGCCTCTGTTGCCCATCTTCGTCCGTTTCAGAGGGTGCATTTCTCAGTGTTGCCTTTTCGCCAGCTCCCCACGCCCTTGTGTGTTTCTTTTGCTTAAAGATTGTCACCTGAGCTAGGCACTGTTGCCCTGCTTCCTCAGTTTCAGAGGGTACCTTTTTCAGGGTTGCTTTTTGACCGGGTATCCTCGCCATTGTATTTTTTTATTCTATTTTTTTTGCTTAAAGATTGCCACCTGAGCTAGCCTCTGTTGCCCATCTTCTTCGGTTACAGAGGGTAGATTTCTCAGTGTTGCTTTTTCGCCAGCTCTCCACGCCCTTGCGTCTTTTTTTTTTTCTGCTTAAAGGTTGCAACCTGAGCTAGCTTCTTTTGCCCATGTTCGTCAGTTTCAGAGGGTGGATTTCTGCGTGTTGCTTTTTCCCCAGGTCTCCACGCCCTTGTGTGTTTCTTTTGCTTAACGATTGCCACCTGAGCTAGCCTCTGTTGCCCATCCCCTCAGTTTCAGAGGGTGGATTTCTCAGTGTTGCTTTTTCCCCAGGTCTCCACGCCCTAGTGTGTTTCTTTTGCTTAAAGATTGCCACCTGAGCTAGCCTCTGTTGCCCATCTTCGTCCGTTTCAGAGGGTGGATTTCTCAGTGTTGCCTTTTCGCCAGCTCCCCACGCCCTTGTGTGTTTCTTTTGCTTAAAGATTGTCACCTGAGCTAGCCACTGTTGCCCTGCTTCCTCAGTTTCAGAGGGTACCTTTTTCAGGGTTGCTTTTTGACCGGGTCTCCTCGCCATTGTATTTTTCTATTTTCTTTTTTTTGCTTAAAGATTGCCACCTGAGCTAGCCTCTGTTGCCCATCTTCTTCGGTTTCAGAGGGTAGATTTCTCAGTGTTTCTTTTTCGCCAGCTCTCCACGCCCTTGCGTCTTTTTTTTTTCTGCTTAAAGGTTGCAAGGTGAGCTAGCTTCTTTTGCCCATGTTCGTCACTTTCAGAGGGTGCATTTCTCCGTGTTGCTTTTTCCCCAGGTCTCCACGCCCTTGTGTGTTTCTTTTGCTTCACGATTGCCACCTGAGGTAGCCTCTGTTGCCCATCCTCGTCAGTTTCAGAGGGTAGATTTCTCAGTGCTGCTTTTTCCCCAGGTCTCCACGCCCTTGTGTGTTTCTTTTGCTCAAAGTTTGCCACCTGAAGCCAGCCTCTCTTGCCCATCTTCCTCAGTTTCAGAGGGTAGATATTTCAGGGTTGCTTTTTCCCCAGGTCTCCACGCCTTTGGGTTTTGTTTTTGCTTAAGGATTGCCACCTGAGGTAGCCTCTGTTGCCCTTGTTCCTCAGTTTCAGAGGGTGGATTTCTCCGTGTTGCTTTTTCCCCAGGTCTGCACGCCCTTGTGTGTTTCTTTTGCTTCACGATTGCCACCTGAGGTAGCCTCTGTTGCCCATCCTCGTCAGTTTCAGAGGGTAGATTTCTCAGTGCTGCTTTTTCCCCAGGTCTCCACGCCCTTGTGTGTTTCTTTTGCTCAAAGTTTGCCACCTGAAGCCAGCCTCTCTTGCCCATCTTCCTCAGTTTCAGAGGGTAGATATTTCAGGGTTGCTTTTTCCCCAGGTCTCCACGCCTTTGGGTTTTGTTTTTGCTTAACGATTGCCACCTGAGGCAGCCCCTGTTGCCCATGTTCCTGAGTTTCAGAGGTTGGATTTCTCCCTGTTGCGCTTTCCCCAGGTCTCCACGCCCTTGTGTGTTGCTTTTGCTTAAACTTTGCCACCTGAGCTAGCCTCTGTTGCCCATCTTCGTCCGTTTCAGAGGGTGCATTTCTCAGTGTTGCCTTTTCGCCAGCTCCCCACGCCCTTGTGTGTTTCTTTTGCTTAAAGATTGTCACCTGAGCTAGGCACTGTTGCCCTGCTTCCTCAGTTTCAGAGGGTACCTTTTTCAGGGTTGCTTTTTGACCGGGTATCCTCGCCATTGTATTTTTTTATTCTATTTTTTTTGCTTAAAGATTGCCACCTGAGCTAGCCTCTGTTGCCCATCTTCTTCGGTTACAGAGGGTAGATTTCTCAGTGTTGCTTTTTCGCCAGCTCTCCACGCCCTTGCGTCTTTTTTTTTTTCTGCTTAAAGGTTGCAACATGAGCTAGCTTCTTTTGCCCATGTTCGTCAGTTTCAGAGGGTGGATTTCTGCGTGTTGCTTTTTCCCCAGGTCTCCACGCCCTTGTGTGTTTCTTTTGCTTAACGATTGCCACCTGAGCTAGCCTCTGTTGCCCATCCTCGTCAGTTTCAGAGGGTGGATTTCTCAGTGTTGCTTTTTCCCCAGGTCTCCACGCCCTAGTGTGTTTCTTTTGCTTAAAGATTGCCACCTGAGCTAGCCTCTGTTGCCCATCTTCGTCCGTTTCAGAGGGTGGATTTCTCAGTGTTGCCTTTTCGCCAGCTCCCCACGCCCTTGTGTGTTTCTTTTGCTTAAAGATTGTGACCTGAGCTAGGCACTGTTGCCCTGCTTCCTCAGTTTCAGAGGGTACCTTTTTCAGGGTTGCTTTTTGACCGGGTCTCCTCGCCATTGAATTTTCCTATTTTCTTTTTTTTGCTTAAAGATTGCCACCTGAGCTAGCCTCTGTTGCCCATCTTCTTCGGTTTCAGAGGGTAGATTTCTCAGTGTTTCTTTTTCGCCAGCTCTCCACGCCCTTGCGTCTTTTTTTTTTTTCTGCTTAAAGGTTGCAACCTGAGCTAGCTTCTTTTGCCCATGTTCGTCACTTTCAGAGGCTGGATTTCTGCGTGTTGCTTTTTCCCCAGGTCTCCACGCCCTTGTGTGTTTCTTTTGCTTAAAGTTTGCCACCTGAAGCCAGCCTCTCTTGCCCATCTTCCTCAGTTTCAGAGGGTAGATATTTCAGGGTTGCTTTTTCCCCAGGTCTCCACGCCTTTGGGTTTTGTTTTTGCTTAACGATTGCCACCTGAGCTAGCCTCTCTTGCCCATCTTCCTGAGTTTCAGAGGGTCGATATCTCCGTGTTGCAGTTTCCCCATGTCTCCACGCCTTTGTGTGTTTCGTTTGCTTAAAGATTGCCACATGAGCTAGCCTCTGTTGCCCATCTTCGTCCGTTTCAGAGGGTGGATTTCTCAGTGTTGCCTTTTCGCCAGCTCCCCACGCCCTTGTGTGTTTCTTTTGCTTAAAGATTGTCACCTGAGCTAGGCACTGTTGCCCTGCTTCCTCAGTTTCAGAGGGTACCTTTTTCAGGGTTGCTTTTTGACCGGGTCTCCTCGCCATTGTATTTTTCTATTTTCTTTTTTTTGCTTAAAGATTGCCACCTGAGCTAGCCTCTGTTGCCCATCTTCTTCGGTTTC
Source organism: Equus asinus (assembly GCF_041296235.1). Classification (NCBI taxonomy): domain Eukaryota; kingdom Metazoa; phylum Chordata; class Mammalia; order Perissodactyla; family Equidae; genus Equus; species Equus asinus. The sequence goes on along the minus strand of NC_091816.1, from coordinate 45,988,223 downwards.
AGAGGGTAGATTTCTCAGTGTTTCTTTTTCGCCAGCTCTCCACGCCCTTGCGTCTTTTATTTTTTTCTGCTTAAAGGTTGCAAGGTGAGCTAGCTTCTTTTGCCCATGTTCGTCACTTTCAGAGGGTGCATTTCTCCGTGTTGCTTTTTCCCCAGGTCTCCACGCCCTTGTGTGTTTCTTTTGCTTAACTATTGCCACCTGAGGTAGCCTCTGTTGCCCATCCTCGTCAGTTTCAGAGGGTGGATTTCTCAGTGCTGCTTTTTCCCCAGGTCTCCACGCCCTTGCGTGTTTCTTTTGCTTAAAGTTTGCCACCTGAAGCCAGCCTCTCTTGCCCATCTTCCTCAGTTTCAGAGGGTAGATATTTCAGGGTTGCTTTTTCCCCAGGTCTCCACGCCTTTGGGTTTTGTTTTTGCTTAAGGATTGCCACCTGAGGTAGCCTCTGTTGCCCTTGTTCCTCAGTTTCAGAGGGTGGATTTCTCCGTGTTGCTTTTTCCCCAGGTCTGCACGCCCTTGTGTGTTTCTTTTGCTTCACGATTGCCACCTGAGGTAGCCTCTGTTGCCCATCCTCGTCAGTTTCAGAGGGTAGATTTCTCAGTGCTGCTTTTTCCCCAGGTCTCCACGCCCTTGTGTGTTTCTTTTGCTCAAAGTTTGCCACCTGAAGCCAGCCTCTCTTGCCCATCTTCCTCAGTTTCAGAGGGTAGATATTTCAGGGTTGCTTTTTCCCCAGGTCTCCACGCCTTTGGGTTTTGTTTTTGCTTAAGGATTGCCACCTGAGGTAGCCTCTGTTGCCCTTGTTCCTCAGTTTCAGAGGGTGGATTTCTCCGTGTTGCTTTTTCCCCAGGTCTGCACGCCCTTGTGTGTTTCTTTTGCTTCACGATTGCCACCTGAGGTAGCCTCTGTTGCCCATCCTCGTCAGTTTCAGAGGGTAGATTTCTCAGTGCTGCTTTTTCCCCAGGTCTCCACGCCCTTGTGTGTTTCTTTTGCTCAAAGTTTGCCACCTGAAGCCAGCCTCTCTTGCCCATCTTCCTCAGTTTCAGAGGGTAGATATTTCAGGGTTGCTTTTTCCCCAGGTCTCCACGCCTTTGGGTTTTGTTTTTGCTTAACGATTGCCACCTGAGGCAGCCCCTGTTGCCCATCTTCCTGAGTTTCAGAGGTTGGATTTCTCCCTGTTGCGCTTTCCCCAGGTCTCCACGCCCTTGTGTGTTGCTTTTGCTTAAACTTTGCCACCTGAGCTAGCCTCTGTTGCCCATCCTCGTCAGTTTCAGAGGGTAGATTTCTCAGTGCTGCTTTTTCCCCAGGTCTCCACGCCCTTGTGTGTTTCTTTTGCTCAAAGTTTGCCACCTGAAGCCAGCCTCTCTTGCCCATCTTCCTCAGTTTCAGAGGGTAGATATTTCAGGGTTGCTTTTTCCCCAGGTCACCACGCCCTTGTGTGTTTCTTTTGCTTAAAGATTGCCACCTGAGCTAGCCTCTGTTGCCCATCTTCTTCCGTTTCAGAGGGTGGATTTCTCAGTGTTGCCTTTTCGCCAGCTCCCCACGCCCTTGTGTGTTTCTTTTGCTTAAAGATTGTCACCTGAGCTAGGCACTGTTGCCCTGCTTCCTCAGTTTCAGAGGGTACCTTTTTCAGGGTTGCTTTTTGACCGGGTCTCCTCGCCATTGTATTTTCCTATTTTCTTTTTTTTGCTTAAAGATTGCCACCTGAGCTAGCCTCTGTTGCCCATCTTCTTCGGTTTCAGAGGGTAGATTTCTCAGTGTTTCTTTTTCGCCAGCTCTCCACGCCCTTGCGTCTTTTTTTTTTTCTGCTTAAAGGTTGCAACCTGAGCTAGCTTCTTTTGCCCATGTTCGTCACTTTCAGAGGCTGGATTTCTGCGTGTTGCTTTTTCCCCAGGTCTCCACGCCCTTGTGTGTTTCTTTTGCTTAAAGTTTGCCACCTGAAGCCAGCCTCTCTTGCCCATCTTCCTCAGTTTCAGAGGGTAGATATTTCAGGGTTGCTTTTTCCCCAGGTCTCCACGCCTTTGGGTTTTGTTTTTGCTTAACGATTGCCACCTGAGCTAGCCTCTCTTGCCCATCTTCCTGAGTTTCAGAGGGTCGATATCTCCGTGTTGCAGTTTCCCCATGTCTCCACGCCTTTGTGTGTTTCGTTTGCTTAAAGATTGCCACATGAGCTAGCCTCTGTTGCCCATCTTCGTCCGTTTCAGAGGGTGGATTTCTCAGTGTTGCCTTTTCGCCAGCTCCCCACGCCCTTGTGTGTTTCTTTTGCTTAAAGATTGTCACCTGAGCTAGGCACTGTTGCCCTGCTTCCTCAGTTTCAGAGGGTACCTTTTTCAGGGTTGCTTTTTGACCGGGTCTCCTCGCCATTGTATTTTTCTATTTTCTTTTTTTTGCTTAAAGATTGCCACCTGAGCTAGCCTCTGTTGCCCATCTTCTTCGGTTTCAGAGGGTAGATTTCTCAGTGTTTCTTTTTCGCCAGCTCTCCACGCCCTTGCGTCTTTTATTTTTTTCTGCTTAAAGGTTGCAAGGTGAGCTAGCTTCTTTTGCCCATGTTCGTCACTTTCAGAGGGTGCATTTCTCCGTGTTGCTTTTTCCCCAGGTCTCCACGCCCTTGTGTGTTTCTTTTGCTTAACGATTGCCACCTGAGCTAGCCTCTGTTGCCCATCCTCGTCAGTTTCAGAGGGTGGATTTCTCAGTGCTGCTTTTTCCCCAGGTCTCCACGCCCTTGCGTGTTTCTTTTGCTTAAAGTTTGCCACCTGAAGCCAGCCTCTCTTGCCCATCTTCCTCAGTTTCAGAGGGTAGATATTTCAGGGTTGCTTTTTCCCCAGGTCTCCACGCCTTTGGGTTTTGTTTTTGCTTAAGGATTGCCACCTGAGGTAGCCTCTGTTGCCCTTGTTCCTCAGTTTCAGAGGGTGGATTTCTCCGTGTTGCTTTTTCCCCAGGTCTGCACGCCCTTGTGTGTTTCTTTTGCTTCACGATTGCCACCTGAGGTAGCCTCTGTTGCCCATCCTCGTCAGTTTCAGAGGGTAGATTTCTCAGTGCTGCTTTTTCCCCAGGTCTCCACGCCCTTGTGTGTTTCTTTTGCTCAAAGTTTGCCACCTGAAGCCAGCCTCTCTTGCCCATCTTCCTCAGTTTCAGAGGGTAGATATTTCAGGGTTGCTTTTTCCCCAGGTCTCCACGCCTTTGGGTTTTGTTTTTGCTTAACGATTGCCACCTGAGGCAGCCCCTGTTGCCCATGTTCCTGAGTTTCAGAGGTTGGATTTCTCCCTGTTGCGCTTTCCCCAGGTCTCCACGCCCTTGTGTGTTGCTTTTGCTTAAACTTTGCCACCTGAGCTAGCCTCTGTTGCCCATCTTCGTCCGTTTCAGAGGGTGCATTTCTCAGTGTTGCCTTTTCGCCAGCTCCCCACGCCCTTGTGTGTTTCTTTTGCTTAAAGATTGTCACCTGAGCTAGGCACTGTTGCCCTGCTTCCTCAGTTTCAGAGGGTACCTTTTTCAGGGTTGCTTTTTGACCGGGTATCCTCGCCATTGTATTTTTTTATTCTATTTTTTTTGCTTAAAGATTGCCACCTGAGCTAGCCTCTGTTGCCCATCTTCTTCGGTTACAGAGGATAGATTTCTCAGTGTTGCTTTTTCGCCAGCTCTCCACGCCCTTGCGTCTTTTTTTTTTTCTGCTTAAAGGTTGCAACCTGAGCTAGCTTCTTTTGCCCATGTTCGTCAGTTTCAGAGGGTGGATTTCTGCGTGTTGCTTTTTCCCCAGGTCTCCACGCCCTTGTGTGTTTCTTTTGCTTAACGATTGCCACCTGAGCTAGCCTCTGTTGCCCATCCTCGTCAGTTTCAGAGGGTGGATTTCTCAGTGTTGCTTTTTCCCCAGGTCTCCACGCCCTAGTGTGTTTCTTTTGCTTAAAGATTGCCACCTGAGCTAGCCTCTGTTGCCCATCTTCGTCCGTTTCAGAGGGTGGATTTCTCAGTGTTGCCTTTTCGCCAGCTCCCCACGCCCTTGTGTGTTTCTTTTGCTTAAAGATTGTCACCTGAGCTAGGCACTGTTGCCCTGCTTCCTCAGTTTCAGAGGGTACCTTTTTCAGGGTTGCTTTTTGACCGGGTCTCCTCGCCATTGTATTTTTCTATTTTCTTTTTTTTGCTTAAAGATTGCCACCTGAGCTAGCCTCTGTTGCCCATCTTCTTCGGTTTCAGAGGGTAGATTTCTCAGTGTTTCTTTTTCGCCAGCTCTCCACGCCCTTGCGTCTTTTTTTTTTTCTGCTTAAAGGTTGCAACCTGAGCTAGCTTCTTTTGCCCATGTTCGTCACTTTCAGAGGCTGGATTTCTGCGTGTTGCTTTTTCCCCAGGTCTCCACGCCCTTGTGTGTTTCTTTTGCTTAAAGATTGCCACCTGAGCTAGCCTCTGTGGCCCGTCTTCGTCCGTTTCAGAGGGTGGATTCCTCAGTGTTGCCTTTTCGCCAGCTCCCCACGCCCTTGTGTGTTTCTTTTGCTTAAAGATTGCCACCTGAGCTAGCCTCTGTTGCCCATCCTCGTCAGTTTCAGAGGGTGGATTTCTCAGTGTTGCTTTTTCCCCAGGTCTCCACGCCCTTGTGTGTTTCCTTTGCTTAAAGTTTGCCACCTCAAGCCAGCCTCTCTTGCCCATCTTCCTCAGTTTCAGAGGGTAGATATTTCAGGGTTGCTTTTTCCCCAGGTCTCCACGCCTTTGGGTTTTGTTTTTGCTTAACGAGTGCCACCTGAGGTAGCCTCTGTTGCCCATCTTCCTCAGTTTCAGAGGGTGGATTTCTCCGTGTTGCTTTTTCCAAAGGTCTCCACGCCCTTGTGTGTTTCTTTTGCTTAACGATTGCCACCTGAGGTAGCCTCTGTTGCCCATCCTCGTCAGTTTCAGAGGGTAGATTTCTCAGTGCTGCTTTTTCCCCAGGTCTCCACGCCCTTGTGTGTTTCTTTTGATTAAAGTTTGCCACCTGAAGCCAGCCTCTCTTGCCCATCTTCCTCAGTTTCAGAGGGTAGATATTTCAGGGTTGCTTTTTCCCCAGGTCTCCACGCCTTTGGGTTTGGTTTTGGCTTAAAGATTGTCACCTGAGCTAGCCTCTGTTGCCCATCTTCGTCCGTTTCAGAGGGTGGATTTCTCAGTGTTGCCTTTTCGCCAGCTCCCCACGCCCTTGTGTGTTTCTTTTGCTTAAAGATTGTCACCTGAGCTAGGCACTGTTGCCCTGCTTCCTCAGTTTCAGAGGGTACCTTTTTCACGGTTGCTTTTTGACCGGGTCTCCTCGCCATTGTATTTTTCTATTTTCTTTTTTTTGCTTAAAGATTGCCACCTGAGCTAGCCTCTGTTGCCCATCTTCTTCGGTTTCAGAGGGTAGATTTCTCAGTGTTTCTTTTTCGCCAGCTCTCCACGCCCTTGCGTCTTTTATTTTTTTCTGCTTAAAGGTTGCAAGGTGAGCTAGCTTCTTTTGCCCATGTTCGTCACTTTCAGAGGGTGCATTTCTCCGTGTTGCTTTTTCCCCAGGTCTCCACGCCCTTGTGTGTTTCTTTTGCTTAACGATTGCCACCTGAGGTAGCCTCTGTTGCCCATCCTCGTCAGTTTCAGAGGGTGGATTTCTCAGTGCTGCTTTTTCCCCAGGTCTCCACGCCCTTGCGTGTTTCTTTTGCTTAAAGTTTGCCACCTGAAGCCAGCCTCTCTTGCCCATCTTCCTCAGTTTCAGAGGGTAGATATTTCAGGGTTGCTTTTTCCCCAGGTCTCCACGCCTTTGGGTTTTGTTTTTGCTTAAGGCTTGCCACCTGAGGTAGCCTCTGTTGCCCTTGTTCCTCAGTTTCAGAGGGTGGATTTCTCCGTGTTGCTTTTTCGCCAGGTCTCCACGCCCTTGTGTGTTTCTTTTGCTTAACGATTGCCACCTGAGGTAGCCTCTGTTGCCCATCCTCGTCAGTTTCAGAGGGTAGATTTCTCAGTGCTGCTTTTTCCCCAGGTCTCCACGCCCTTGTGTGTTTCTTTTGCTCAAAGTTTGCCACCTGAAGCCAGCCTCTCTTGCCCATCTTCCTCAGTTTCAGAGGGTAGATATTTCAGGGTTGCTTTTTCCCCAGGTCTCCACGCCTTTGGGTTTTGTTTTTGCTTAAGGATTGCCACCTGAGGTAGCCTCTGTTGCCCTTGTTCCTCAGTTTCAGAGGGTGGATTTCTCCGTGTTGCTTTTTCCCCAGGTCTGCACGCCCTTGTGTGTTTCTTTTGCTTCACGATTGCCACCTGAGGTAGCCTCTGTTGCCCATCCTCGTCAGTTTCAGAGGGTAGATTTCTCAGTGCTGCTTTTTCCCCAGGTCTCCACGCCCTTGTGTGTTTCTTTTGCTCAAAGTTTGCCACCTGAAGCCAGCCTCTCTTGCCCATCTTCCTCAGTTTCAGAGGGTAGATATTTCAGGGTTGCTTTTTCCCCAGGTCTCCACGCCTTTGGGTTTTGTTTTTGCTTAACGATTGCCACCTGAGGCAGCCCCTGTTGCCCATCTTCCTGAGTTTCAGAGGTTGGATTTCTCCCTGTTGCGCTTTCCCCAGGTCTCCACGCCCTTGTGTGTTGCTTTTGCTTAAACTTTGCCACCTGAGCTAGCCTCTGTTGCCCATCTTCGTCCGTTTCAGAGGGTGCATTTCTCAGTGTTGCCTTTTCGCCAGCTCCCCACGCCCTTGTGTGTTTCTTTTGCTTAAAGATTGTCACCTGAGCTAGGCACTGTTGCCCTGCTTCCTCAGTTTCAGAGGGTACCTTTTTCAGGGTTGCTTTTTGACCGGGTATCCTCGCCATTGTATTTTTTTATTCTATTTTTTTTGCTTAAAGATTGCCACCTGAGCTAGCCTCTGTTGCCCATCTTCTTCGGTTACAGAGGGTAGATTTCTCAGTGTTGCTTTTTCGCCAGCTCTCCACGCCCTTGCGTCTTTTTTTTTTTCTGCTTAAAGGTTGCAACCTGAGCTAGCTTCTTTTGCCCATGTTCGTCAGTTTCAGAGGGTGGATTTCTGCGTGTTGCTTTTTCCCCAGGTCTCCACGCCCTTGTGTGTTTCTTTTGCTTAACGATTGCCACCTGAGCTAGCCTCTGTTGCCCATCCTCGTCAGTTTCAGAGGGTGGATTTCTCAGTGTTGCTTTTTCCCCAGGTCTCCACGCCCTAGTGTGTTTCTTTTGCTTAAAGATTGCCACCTGAGCTAGCCTCTGTTGCCCATCTTCGTCCGTTTCAGAGGGTGGATTTCTCAGTGTTGCCTTTTCGCCAGCTCCCCACGCCCTTGTGTGTTTCTTTTGCTTAAAGATTGTCACCTGAGCTAGCCACTGTTGCCCTGCTTCCTCAGTTTCAGAGGGTACCTTTTTCAGGGTTGCTTTTTGACCGGGTCTCCTCGCCATTGTATTTTTCTATTTTCTTTTTTTTGCTTAAAGATTGCCACCTGAGCTAGCCTCTGTTGCCCATCTTCTTCGGTTTCAGAGGGTAGATTTCTCAGTGTTTCTTTTTCGCCAGCTCTCCACGCCCTTGCGTCTTTTTTTTTTTCTGCTTAAAGGTTGCAACCTGAGCTAGCTTCTTTTGCCCATGTTCGTCACTTTCAGAGGCTGGATTTCTGCGTGTTGCTTTTTCCCCAGGTCTCCACGCCCTTGTGTGTTTCTTTTGCTTAAAGATTGCCACCTGAGCTAGCCTCTGTGGCCCATCTTCGTCCGTTTCAGAGGGTGGATTCCTCAGTGTTGCCTTTTCGCCAGCTCCCCACGCCCTTGTGTGTTTCTTTTGCTTAAAGATTGCCACCTGAGCTAGCCTCTGTTGCCCATCCTCGTCAGTTTCAGAGGGTGGATTTCTCAGTGTTGCTTTTTCCCCAGGTCTCCACGCCCTTGTGTGTTTCCTTTGCTTAAAGTTTGCCACCTCAAGCCAGCCTCTCTTGCACATCTTCCTCAGTTTCAGAGGGTAGATATTTCAGGGTTGCTTTTTCCCCAGGTCTCCACGCCTTTGGGTTTTGTTTTTGCTTAACGAGTGCCACCTGAGGTAGCCTCTGTTGCCCATCTTCCTCAGTTTCAGAGGGTGGATTTCTCCGTGTTGCTTTTTCCAAAGGTCTCCACGCCCTTGTGTGTTTCTTTTGCTTAACGATTGCCACCTGAGGTAGCCTCTGTTGCCCATCCTCGTCAGTTTCAGAGGGTAGAATTCTCAGTGCTGCTTTTTCCCCAGGTCTCCACGCCCTTGTGTGTTTCTTTTGCTTAAAGTTTGCCACCTGAAGCCAGCCTCTCTTGCCCATCTTCCTCAGTTTCAGAGGGTAGATATTTCAGGGTTGCTTTTTCCCCAGGTCTCCACGCCTTTGGGTTTGGTTTTGGCTTAAAGATTGTCACCTGAGCTAGCCTCTGTTGCCCATCTTCGTCCGTTTCAGAGGGTGGATTTCTCAGTGTTGCCTTTTCACCAGCTCCCCACGCCCTTGTGTGTTTCTTTTGCTTAAAGATTGCCACCTGAGCTAGCCTCTGTTGCGCTTCTGTCTCAGTTTCAGAGGGTAGATTTCTCCGTGTTGCTTTTTCCCCAGGTCTCCACGCACTTCCTTTTATTTTTCCTTAAAAATTGCCACCTGAGCTAGCCTCTGTTGCCCATCTTCGTCGGTTTCAGAGGGTAGATTTCTCACTGCTGCTTTTTTGCCAGGTCTGCACGCCCTTGTGTTTTGTTTTTGCTTAACGATTGCCACCTGAGCTAGTCTCTGTTGCCCATCCTCGTCAGTTTCAGAGGGTGGATTTCTCAGTGTTGCTTTTTCCCCAGGTCTCCACGCCCTAGTGTGTTTCTTTTGCTTAAAGATTGCCACCTGAGCTAGCCTCTGTTGCCCATCTTCGTCCGTTTCAGAGGGTGGATTTCTCAGTGTTGCCTTTTCGCCAGCTCCCCACGCCCTTGTGTGTTTCTTTTGCTTAAAGATTGTCACCTGAGCTAGCCACTGTTGCCCTGCTTCCTCAGTTTCAGAGGGTACCTTTTTCAGGGTTGCTTTTTGACCGGGTCTCCTCGCCATTGTATTTTTCTATTTTATTTTTTTTGCTTAAAGATTGCCACCTGAGCTAGCCTCTGTTGCCCATCTTCTTCGGTTTCAGAGGGTAGATTTCTCAGTGTTTCTTTTTCGCCAGCTCTCCACGCCCTTGCGTCTTTTTTTTTTTCTGCTTAAAGGTTGCAACCTGAGCTAGCTTCTTTTGCCCATGTTCGTCACTTTCAGAGGCTGGATTTCTGCGTGTTGCTTTTTCCCCAGGTCTCCACGCCCTTGTGTGTTTCTTTTGCTTAAAGATTGCCACCTGAGCTAGCCTCTGTGGCCCATCTTCGTCCGTTTCAGAGGGTGGATTCCTCAGTGTTGCCTTTTCGCCAGCTCCCCACGCCCTTGTGTGTTTCTTTTGCTTAAAGATTGCCACCTGAGCTAGCCTCTGTTGCCCATCCTCGTCAGTTTCAGAGGGTGGATTTCTCAGTGTTGCTTTTTCCCCAGGTCTCCACGCCCTTGTGTGTTTCCTTTGCTTAAAGTTTGCCACCTCAAGCCAGCCTCTCTTGCCCATCTTCCTCAGTTTCAGAGGGTAGATATTTCAGGGTTGCTTTTTCCCCAGGTCTCCACGCCTTTGGGTTTTGTTTTTGCTTAACGAGTGCCACCTGAGGTAGCCTCTGTTGCCCATCTTCCTCAGTTTCAGAGGGTGGATTTCTCCGTGTTGCTTTTTCCAAAGGTCTCCACGCCCTTGTGTGTTTCTTTTGCTTAACGATTGCCACCTGAGGTAGCCTCTGTTGCCCATCCTCGTCAGTTTCAGAGGGTAGATTTCTCAGTGCTGCTTTTTCCCCAGGTCTCCACGCCCTTGTGTGTTTCTTTTGCTTAAAGTTTGCCACCTGAAGCCAGCCTCTCTTGCCCATCTTCCTCAGTTTCAGAGGGTAGATATTTCAGGGTTGCTTTTTCCCCAGGTCTCCACGCCTTTGGGTTTGGTTTTGGCTTAAAGATTGTCACCTGAGCTAGCCTCTGTTGCCCATCTTCGTCCGTTTCAGAGGGTGGATTTCTCAGTGTTGCCTTTTCGCCAGCTCCCCACGCCCTTGTGTGTTTCTTTTGCTTAAAGATTGCCACCTGAGCTAGCCTCTGTTGCGCTTCTGTCTCAGTTTCAGAGGGTAGATTTCTCCGTGTTGCTTTTTCCCCAGGTCTCCACGCACTTCCTTTTATTTTTCCTTAAAAATTGCCACCTGAGCTAGCCTCTGTTGCCCATCTTCGTCGGTTTCAGAGGGTAGATTTCTCACTGCTGCTTTTTTGCCAGGTCTGCACGCCCTTGTGTTTTGTTTTTGCTTAACTATTGCCACCTGAGCTAGCCTCTGTTGCCCATCTTCCTCAGTTTCAGAGGGTGGATTTCTCAGTGTTGCTTTCTCCCCAGGTCTCCACGCCTTTGTGTTTGGTTTTTGATTAACGATTGCCACCTGAGCTAGCCTCTCTTGCCCATCTTCCTCAGTTTCAGAGGGTGGATTTCTCCGTGTTGCTTTTTCCCCAGGTCTCCACGCCCTGTTGTGTTTCTTTTGCTTAACGATTGCCACCTGAGGTAGCCTCTGTTGCCCATCCTCGTCAGTTTCAGAGGGTAAATTTCTCAGTGCTGCTTTTTCCCCAGGTCTCCACGCCCTCGTGTGTTTCTTTTGCTTAAAGTTTGTCACCTGAAGCCAGCCTCTCTTGCCCATCTTCCTCAGTTTCAGAGGGTAGATATTTCAGCGTTGCTTTTTCCCCAGGTCTTCAAGCCTTAGTGTTTTGTTTTTGCTTAACGATTGACACCTGGGCTAGCCTCTATTGCCCATCTTCCTCAGTTTCAGAGGGTGGATTTCTCCTTGTTGCTTTTTCCCCAGGTCTCCACGCCCTTGTGTGTTTCTTTTGCTTAAAGATTGCCACCTGAGCTAGCCTCTGTTGCCCATCTTCGTCCCTTTCAGAGGGTGCATTTCTCAGTGTTGACTTTTCGCCAGCTCCCCACTCCCTTGTGTGTTTCTTTTGCTTAAAGATTGTCACCTGAGCTAGGCACTGTTGCCCTGCTTCCTCAGTTTCAGAGGGTACCTTTTTCAGGGTTGCTTTTTGACCGGGTCTCCTCGCCATTGTATTTTTTTATTCTATTTTTTTTGCTTAAAGATTGCCACCTGAGCTAGCCTCTGTTGCCCATCTTCTTCGGTTACAGAGGGTAGATTTCTCAGTGTTGCTTTTTCGCCATCTCTCCACGCCCTTGCGTCTTTTTTTTTTTCTGCTTAAAGGTTGCAACCTGAGCTAGCTTCTTTTGCCCATGTTCGTCACTTTCAGAGGCTGGATTTCTGCGTGTTGCTTTTTCCCCTGGTCTCCACGCCCTTGTGTGTTTCTTTTGCTTAACGATTGCCACCTGAGCTAGCCTCTGTTGCCCATCCTCGTCAGTTTCAGAGGGTGGATTTCTCAGTGTTGCTTTTTCCCCTGGTCTCCACGCCCTTGTGTGTTTCTTTTGCTTAAAGATTGCCACCTGAATCCAGCCTCTCTTGCCCATCTTCCTCAGTTTCAGAGGGTAGATATTTCAGGGTTGCTTTTTCCCCAGGTCTCCACGCCTTTGTGTTTTGTTTTTGCTTAACGAGTGCCCCCTGAGGTAGCCTCTGTTGCCCATCTTCCTCAGTTTCAGAGGGTGGATTTCTCCGTGTTGCTTTTTCCCCAGGTCTCCACGCCCTTGTGCGTTTCTTTTGCTTAACGATTGCCACCTGAGGTAGCCTCTGTTGCCCATCCTGGTCGGTTTCAGAGGGTAGATTTCTCAGTGCTGCTTTTTCCCCAGGTCTCCACGCCCTTGTGTGTTTCTTTTGCTTAAAGTTTGCCACCTGAAGCCAGCCTCTCTTGCCCATCTTCCTCAGTTTCAGAGGGTAGATATTTCAGGGTTGCTTTTTCCCCAGGTCTCCACGCCTTTGGGTTTTGTTTTTGCTTAAGGATTGCCACCTGAGGTAGCCTCTGTTGCCCTTGTTCCTCAGTTTCAGAGGGTGGATTTCTCCGTGTTGCTTTTTCCACAGGTCTCCACGCCCTTGTGTGTTTCTTTTGCTTGACGATTGCCCCCTGAGGTAGCCTCTGTTGCTCATCCTCGTCAGTTTCAGAGGGTAGATTTCTCAGTGCTGCTTTTTCCCCAGGTCTCCACGCCCTTGTGTGTTTCTTTTGTTTAAAGTTTGCAACCAGAAGTCAGCCTCTCTTGCCCATCTTCCTCAGTTTCAGAGGGTAGATATTTCAGGGTTGCTTTTTCCCCAGGTCTCCACGCCTTTGGGTTTTGTTTTTGCTTAACGATTGCCACCTGAGGTAGCCTCTCTTGCCCATCTTCCTGAGTTTCAGAGGGTCGATATCTCCGTGTTGCTGTTTCCCCAGGTCTCCACGCCTTTGTGTGTTTCGTTTGCTTAAAGATTGCCACATGAGCTAGCCTCTGTTGCCCATCTTCGTCCGTTTTAGAGGGTGGATTTCTCAGTTTGCCTTTTCGCCAGCTCCCCACGCCCTTGTGTGTTTCTTTTGCTTAAAGATTGTCACCTGAGCTAGGCACTGTTGCCCTGCTTCCTCAGTTTCAGAGGGTACCTTTTTCAAGGTTGCTTTTTGACCGGGTCTCCTCGCCATTGTATTTTTCTATTTTCTTTTTTTTGCTTAAAGATTGCCACCTGAGCTAGCCTCTGTTGCCCATCTTCTTCGGTTTCAGAGGGTAGATTTCTCAGTGTTTCTTTTTCGCCAGCTCTCCACGCCCTTGCGTCTTTTTTTTTTTCTGCTTAAAGGTTGCAACCTGAGCTAGCTTCTTTTGCCCATGTTCGTCACTTTCAGAGGCTGGATTTCTGCGTGTTGCTTTTTCCCCAGGTCTCCACGCCCTTGTGTGTTTCTTTTGCTTAAAGATTGCCACCTGAGCTAGCCTCTGTGGCCCATCTTCGTCCGTTTCAGAGGGTGGATTCCTCAGTGTTGCCTTTTCGCCAGCTCCCCACGCCCTTGTGTGTTTCTTTTGCTTAAAGATTGCCACCTGAGCTAGCCTCTGTTGCCCATCCTCGTCAGTTTCAGAGGGTGGATTTCTCAGTGTTGCTTTTTCCCCAGGTCTCCACGCCCTTGTGTGTTTCCTTTGCTTAAAGTTTGCCACCTCAAGCCAGCCTCTCTTGCCCATCTTCCTCAGTTTCAGAGGGTAGATATTTCAGGGTTGCTTTTTCCCCAGGTCTCCACGCCTTTGGGTTTTGTTTTTGCTTAACGAGTGCCACCTGAGGTAGCCTCTGTTGCCCATCTTCCTCAGTTTCAGAGGGTGGATTTCTCCGTGTTGCTTTTTCCCCATTTCTCCACGCCCTTGTGTGTTTCTTTTGCTTAACGATTGCCACCTGAGGTAGCCTCTGTTGCCCATCCTCGTCAGTTTCAGAGGGTAGATTTCTCAGTGCTGCTTTTTCCCCAGGTCTCCACGCCCTTGTGTGTTTCTTTTGCTTAAAGTTTGCCACCTGAAGCCAGCCTCTCTTGCCCATCTTCCTCAGTTTCAGAGGGTAGATATTTCAGGGTTGCTTTTTCCCCAGGTCTCCACGCCTTTGGGTTTGGTTTTGGCTTAAAGATTGTCACCTGAGCTAGCCTCTGTTGCCCATCTTCGTCCGTTTCAGAGGGTGGATTTCTCAGTGTTGCCTTTTCGCCAGCTCCCCACGCCCTTGTGTGTTTCTTTTGCTTAAAGATTGCCACCTGAGCTAGCCTCTGTTGCGCTTCTGTCTCAGTTTCAGAGGGTAGATTTCTCCGTGTTGCTTTTTCCCCAGGTCTCCACGCACTTCCTTTTATTTTTCCTTAAAAATTGCCACCTGAGCTAGCCTCTGTTGCCCATCTTCGTCGGTTTCAGAGGGTAGATTTCTCACTGCTGCTTTTTTGCCAGGTCTGCACGCCCTTGTGTTTTGTTTTTGCTTAACTATTGCCACCTGAACTAGCCTCTGTTGCCCATCTTCCTCAGTTTCAGAGGGTGGATTTCTCAGTGTTGCTTTCTCCCCAGGTCTCCACGCCTTTGTGTTTGGTTTTTGATTAACGATTGCCACCTGAGCTAGCCTCTCTTGCCCATCTTCCTCAGTTTCAGAGGGTGGATTTCTCCGTGTTGCTTTTTCCCCAGGTCTCCACGCCCTGTTGTGTTTCTTTTGCTTAACGATTGCCACCTGAGGTAGCCTCTGTTGCCCATCCTCGTCAGTTTCTGAGGGTAGATTTCTCAGTGCTGCTTTTTCCCCAGGTCTCCACGCCCTCGTGTGTTTCTTTTGCTTAAAGTTTGTCACCTGAAGCCAGCCTCTCTTGCCCATCTTCCTCAGTTTCAGAGGGTAGATATTTCAGCGTTGCTTTTTCCCCAGGTCTTCAAGCCTTAGTGTTTTGTTTTTGCTTAACGATTGACACCTGGGCTAGCCTCTATTGCCCATCTTCCTCAGTTTCAGAGGGTGGATTTCTCCGTGTTGCTTTTTCCCCAGGTCTCCACGCCCTTGTGTGTTTCTTTTGCTTAAAGATTGCCACCTGAGCTAGCCTCTGTTGCCCATCTTCGTCCCTTTCAGAGGGTGCATTTCTCAGTGTTGACTTTTCGCCAGCTCCCCACTCCCTTGTGTGTTTCTTTTGCTTAAAGATTGTCACCTGAGCTAGGCACTGTTGCCCTGCTTCCTCAGTTTCAGAGGGTACCTTTTTCAGGGTTGCTTTTTGACCGGGTCTCCTCGCCATTGTATTTTTTTATTCTATTTTTTTTGCTTAAAGATTGCCACCTGAGCTAGCCTCTGTTGCCCATCTTCTTCGGTTACAGAGGGTAGATTTCTCAGTGTTGCTTTTTCGCCAGCTCTCCACGCCCTTGCGTCTTTTTTTTTTTCTGCTTAAAGGTTGCAACCTGAGCTAGCTTCTTTTGCCCATGTTCGTCACTTTCAGAGGCTGGATTTCTGCGTGTTGCTTTTTCCCCAGGTCTCCACGCCCTTGTGTGTTTCTTTTGCTTAACGATTGCCACCTGAGCTAGCCTCTGTTGCCCATCCTCGTCAGTTTCAGAGGGTGGATTTCTCCGTGTTGCTTTTTCCCCAGGTCTCCACGCCCTTGTGCGTTTCTTTTGCTTAACGATTGCCACCTGAGGTAGCCTCTGTTGCCCATCCTGGTCGGTTTCAGAGGGTAGATTTCTCAGTGCTGCTTTTTCCCCAGGTCTCCACGCCCTTGTGTGTTTCTTTTGCTTAAAGTTTGCCACCTGAAGCCAGCCTCTCTTGCCCATCTTCCTCAGTTTCAGAGGGTAGATATTTCAGGGTTGCTTTTTCCCCAGGTCTCCACGCCTTTGGGTTTTGTTTTTGCTTAAGGATTGCCACCTGAGGTAGCCTCTGTTGCCCTTGTTCCTCAGTTTCAGAGGGTGGATTTCTCCGTGTTGCTTTTTCCACAGGTCTCCACGCCCTTGTGTGTTTCTTTTGCTTGACGATTGCCCCCTGAGGTAGCCTCTGTTGCTCATCCTCGTCAGTTTCACAGGGTAGATTTCTCAGTGCTGCTTTTTCCCCAGGTCTCCACGCCCTTGTGTGTTTCTTTTGTTTAAAGTTTGCAACCAGAAGTCAGCCTCTCTTGCCCATCTTCCTCAGTTTCAGAGGGTAGATATTTCAGGGTTGCTTTTTCCCCCGGTCTCCCCGCCTTTGGGTTTTGTTTTTGCTTAACGATTGCCACCTGAGGTAGCCTCTCTTGCCCATCTTCCTGAGTTTCAGAGGGTCGATATCTCCGTGTTGCTGTTTCCCCAGGTCTCCAGGCCTTTGTGTGTTTCGTTTGCTTAAAGATTGCCACATGAGCTAGCCTCTGTTGCCCATCTTCGTCCGTTTTAGAGGGTGGATTTCTCAGTGTTGCCTTTTCGCCAGCTCCCCACGCCCTTGTGTGTTTCTTTTGCTTAAAGATTGTCACCTGAGCTAGGCACTGTTGCCCTGCTTCCTCAGTTTCAGAGGGTACCTTTTTCAAGGTTGCTTTTTGACCGGGTCTCCTCGCCATTGTATTTTTCTATTTTATTTTTTTTGCTTAAAGATTGCCACCTGAGCTAGCCTCTGTTGCCCATCTTCTTCGGTTTCAGAGGGTAGATTTCTCAGTGTTTCTTTTTCGCCAGCTCTCCACGCCCTTGCGTCTTTTATTTTCTTCTGCTTAAAGGTTGCAAGGTGAGCTAGCCTCTTTTGCCCATGTTCGTCACTTTCAGAGGGTGGATTTCTCCGTGTTGCTTTTTCCCCAGGTCTCCACGCCCTTGTGTGTTTCTTTTGCTTAACGATTGCCACCTGAGGTAGCCTCTGTTGCCCATCCTCGTCAGTTTCAGAGGGTTGATTTCTCAGTGCTGCTTTTTCCCCAGGTCTCCACGCCCTTGCGTGTTTCTTTTGCTTAAAGTTTGCCACCTGAAGCCAGCCTCTCTTGCCCATCTTCCTCAGTTTCAGAGGGTAGATATTTCAGGGTTGCTTTTTCCCCAGGTCTCCACGCCTTTGTGTTTTGTTTTTGCTTAACTATTGCCACCTGAGCTAGCCTCTGTTGCCCATCTTCCTCAGTTTCAGAGGGTGGATTTCTCCGTGTTGCTTTTTCCCCAGGTCTCCACGCCCTTGTGTGTTTCTTTTGCTTAAAGATTGCCACCTGAGCTACCCTCTGTTGCCCATCTTCGTCCCTTTCAGAGGGTGCATTTCTCAGTGTTGACTTTTCGCCAGCTCCCCACTCCCTTGTGTGTTTCTTTTGCTTAAAGATTGTCACCTGAGCTAGGCACTGTTGCCCTGCTTCCTCAGTTTGAGAGGGTACCTTTTTCAGGGTTGCTTTTTGACCGGGTCTCCTCGCCATTGTATTTTTTTATTCTATTTTTTTTGCTTAAAGATTGCCACCTGAGCTAGCCTCTGTTGCCCATCTTCTTCGGTTACAGAGGGTAGATTTCTCAGTGTTGCTTTTTCGCCAGCTCTCCACGCCCTTGCGTCTTTTTTTTTTTCTGCTTAAAGGTTGCAACCTGAGCTAGCTTCTTTTGCCCATGTTCGTCACTTTCAGAGGCTGGATTTCTGCGTGTTGCTTTTTCCCCAGGTCTCCACGCCCTTGTGTGTTTCTTTTGCTTAACGATTGCCACCTGAGCTAGCCTCTGTTGCCCATCCTCGTCAGTTTCAGAGGGTGGATTTCTCAGTGTTGCTTTTTCCCCAGGTCTCCACGCCCTTGTGTGTTTCTTTTGCTTAAAGATTGCCACCTGAAGCCAGCCTCTCTTGCCCATCTTCCTCAGTTTCAGAGGGTAGATATTTCAGGGTTGCTTTTTCCCCAGGTCTCCACGCCTTTGTGTTTTGTTTTTGCTTAACGAGTGCCCCCTGAGGTAGCCTCTGTTGCCCATCTTCCTCAGTTTCAGAGGGTGGATTTCTCCGTGTTGCTTTTTCCCCAGGTCTCCACGCCCTTGTGCGTTTCTTTTGCTTAACGATTGCCACCTGAGGTAGCCTCTGTTGCCCATCCTGGTCAGTTTCAGAGGGTAGATTTCTCAGTGCTGCTTTTTCCCCAGGTCTCCACGCCCTTGTGTGTTTCTTTTGCTTAAAGTTTGCCACCTGAAGCCAGCCTCTCTTGCCCATCTTCCTCAGTTTCAGAGGGTAGATATTTCAGGGTTGCTTTTTCCCCAGGTCTCCACGCCTTTGGGTTTTGTTTTTGCTTAAGGATTGCCACCTGAGGTAGCCTCTGTTGCCCTTGTTCCTCAGTTTCAGAGGGTGGATTTCTCCGTGTTGCTTTTTCCACAGGTCTCCACGCCCTTGTGTGTTTCTTTTGCTTGACGATTGCCCCCTGAGGTAGCCTCTGTTGCTCATCCTCGTCAGTTTCACAGGGTAGATTTCTCAGTGCTGCTTTTTCCCCAGGTCTCCACGCCCTTGTGTGTTTCTTTTGTTTAAAGTTTGCAACCAGAAGTCAGCCTCTCTTGCCCATCTTCCTCAGTTTCAGAGGGTAGATATTTCAGGGTTGCTTTTTCCCCAGGTCTCCACGCCTTTGGGTTTTGTTTTTGCTTAACGATTGCCACCTGAGGTAGCCTCTCTTGCCCATCTTCCTGAGTTTCAGAGGGTCGATATCTCCGTGTTGCTGTTTCCCCAGGTCTCCAGGCCTTTGTGTGTTTCGTTTGCTTAAAGATTGCCACATGAGCTAGCCTCTGTTGCCCATCTTCGTCCGTTTTAGAGGGTGGATTTCTCAGTGTTGCCTTTTCGCCAGCTCCCCACGCCCTTGTGTGTTTCTTTTGCTTAAAGATTGTCACCTGAGCTAGGCACTGTTGCCCTGCTTCCTCAGTTTCAGAGGGTACCTTTTTCAAGGTTGCTTTTTGACCGGGTCTCCTCGCCATTGTATTTTTCTATTTTATTTTTTTTGCTTAAAGATTGCCACCTGAGCTAGCCTCTGTTGCCCATCTTCTTCGGTTTCAGAGGGTAGATTTCTCAGTGTTTCTTTTTCGCCAGCTCTCCACGCCCTTGCGTCTTTTATTTTCTTCTGCTTAAAGGTTGCAAGGTGAGCTAGCCTCTTTTGCCCATGTTCGTCACTTTCAGAGGGTGGATTTCTCCGTGTTGCTTTTTCCCCAGGTCTCCACGCCCTTGTGTGTTTCTTTTGCTTAACGATTGCCACCTGAGGTAGCCTCTGTTGCCCATCCTCGTCAGTTTCAGAGGGTTGATTTCTCAGTGCTGCTTTTTCCCCAGGTCTCCACGCCCTTGCGTGTTTCTTTTGCTTAAAGTTTGCCACCTGAAGCCAGCCTCTCTTGCCCATCTTCCTCAGTTTCAGAGGGTAGATATTTCAGGGTTGCTTTTTCCCCAGGTCTCCACGCCTTTGTGTTTTGTTTTTGCTTAACTATTGCCACCTGAGCTAGCCTCTGTTGCCCATCTTCCTCAGTTTCAGAGGGTGGATTTCTCCGTGTTGCTTTTTCCCCAGGTCTCCACGCCCTTGTGTGTTTCTTTTGCTTAAAGATTGCCACCTGAGCTACCCTCTGTTGCCCATCTTCGTCCCTTTCAGAGGGTGCATTTCTCAGTGTTGACTTTTCGCCAGCTCCCCACTCCCTTGTGTGTTTCTTTTGCTTAAAGATTGTCACCTGAGCTAGGCACTGTTGCCCTGCTTCCTCAGTTTCAGAGGGTACCTTTTTCAGGGTTGCTTTTTGACCGGGTCTCCTCGCCATTGTATTTTTTTATTCTATTTTTTTTGCTTAAAGATTGCCACCTGAGCTAGCCTCTGTTGCCCATCTTCTTCGGTTACAGAGGGTAGATTTCTCAGTGTTGCTTTTTCGCCAGCTCTCCACGCCCTTGCGTCTTTTTTTTTTCTGCTTAAAGGTTGCAACCTGAGCTAGCTTCTTTTGCCCATGTTCGTCACTTTCAGAGGCTGGATTTCTGCGTGTTGCTTTTTCCCCAGGTCTCCACGCCCTTGTGTGTTTCTTTTGCTTAACGATTGCCACCTGAGCTAGCCTCTGTTGCCCATCCTCGTCAGTTTCAGAGGGTGGATTTCTCAGTGTTGCTTTTTCCCCAGGTCTCCACGCCCTTGTGTGTTTCTTTTGCTTAAAGATTGCCACCTGAAGCCAGCCTCTCTTGCCCATCTTCCTCAGTTTCAGAGGGTAGATATTTCAGGGTTGCTTTTTCCCCAGGTCTTCACGCCTTTGTGTTTTGTTTTTGCTTAACGAGTGCCCCCTGAGGTAGCCTCTGTTGCCCATCTTCCTCAGTTTCAGAGGGTGGATTTCTCCGTGTTGCTTTTTCCCCAGGTCTCCACGCCCTTGTGCGTTTCTTTTGCTTAACGATTGCCACCTGAGGTAGCCTCTGTTGCCCATCCTGGTCAGTTTCAGAGGGTAGATTTCTCAGTGCTGCTTTTTCCCCAGGTCTCCACGCCCTTGTGTGTTTCTTTTGCTTAAAGTTTGCCACCTGAAGCCAGCGTCTCTTGCCCATCTTCCTCAGTTTCAGAGGGTAGATATTTCAGGGTTGCTTTTTCCCCAGGTCTCCACGCCTTTGGGTTTTGTTTTTGCTTAAGGATTGCCACCTGAGGTAGCCTCTGTTGCCCTTGTTCCTCAGTTTCAGAGGGTGGATTTCTCCGTGTTGCTTTTTCCACAGGTCTCCACGCCCTTGTGTGTTTCTTTTGCTTGACGATTGCCCCCTGAGGTAGCCTCTGTTGCTCATCCTCGTCAGTTTCACAGGGTAGATTTCTCAGTGCTGCTTTTTCCCCAGGTCTCCACGCCCTTGTGTGTTTCTTTTGTTTAAAGTTTGCAACCAGAAGTCAGCCTCTCTTGCCCATCTTCCTCAGTTTCAGAGGGTAGATATTTCAGGGTTGCTTTTTCCCCAGGTCTCCACGCCTTTGGGTTTTGTTTTTGCTTAACGATTGCCACCTGAGGTAGCCTCTCTTGCCCATCTTCCTGAGTTTCAGAGGGTCGATATCTCCGTGTTGCTGTTTCCACAGGTCTCCACGCCTTTGTGTGTTTCGTTTGCTTAAAGATTGCCACATGAGCTAGCCTCTGTTGCCCATCTTCGTCCGTTTTAGAGGGTGGATTTCTCAGTGTTGCCTTTTCGCCAGCTCCCCACGCCCTTGTGTGTTTCTTTTGCTTAAAGATTGTCACCTGAGCTAGGCACTGTTGCCCTGCTTCCTCAGTTTCAGAGGGTACCTTTTTCAAGGTTGCTTTTTGACCGGGTCTCCTCGCCATTGTATTTTTCTATTTTATTTTTTTTGCTTAAAGATTGCCACCTGAGCTAGCCTCTGTTGCCCATCTTCTTCGGTTTCAGAGGGTAGATTTCTCAGTGTTTCTTTTTCGCCAGCTCTCCACGCCCTTGCGTCTTTTATTTTCTTCTGCTTAAAGGTTGCAAGGTGAGCTAGCTTCTTTTGCCCATGTTCGTCACTTTCAGAGGGTGGATTTCTCCGTGTTGCTTTTTCCCCAGGTCTCCACGCCCTTGTGTGTTTCTTTTGCTTAACGATTGCCACCTGAGGTAGCCTCTGTTGCCCATCCTCGTCAGTTTCAGAGGGTTGATTTCTCAGTGCTGCTTTTTCCCCAGGTCTCCACGCCCTTGCGTGTTTCTTTTGCTTAAAGTTTGCCACCTGAAGCCAGCCTCTCTTGCCCATCTTCCTCAGTTTCAGAGGGTAGATATTTCAGGGTTGCTTTTTCCCCAGGTCTCCACGCCTTTGTGTTTTGTTTTTGCTTAACGATTGCCACCTGAGGTAGCCTCTGTTGCCCATCTTCCTCAGTTTCAGAGGGTGGATTTCTCAGTGTTGCTTTTTCCCCAGGTCTCCACGCCCTTGTGTGTTTCTTTTGCTTAAAGATTGCCACCTGAGCTAGCCTCTGTTGCCCATCTTCGTCCGTTTCAGAGGGTGGATTTCTCATTGTTGCCTTTTCGCCAGCTCCCCACGCCCTTGTGTGTTTCTATTGCTTAAAGATTGTCACCTGAGCTAGGCACTGTTGCCCTGCTTCCTCAGTTTCAGAGGGTACCTTTTTCAGGGTTGCTTTTTGACCGGGTCTCCTCGCCATTGTACTTTTTATTTTATTTTTTTTGCTTAAAGATTGCCACCTGAGCTAGCCTCTGTTGCCCATCTTCTTCGGTTTCAGAGGGTAGATTTCTCAGTGTTGCTTTTTCGCCAGCTCTCCACGCTCTTGCGAATTTTTTTTTTCTGCTTAAAGGTTGCAACCTGAGCTAGCTTCCTTTGCCCATGTTCGTCAGTTTCAGAGGGTGGATTTCTCCGTGTTGCTTTTTCCCCAGGTCTGGACGCCCTTGTGTGTTTCTTTTGCTTAACGATTGCCACCTGAGGTAGCCTCTGTTGCCCATCCTCGTCAGTTTCAGAGGGTAGATTTCTCAGTGCTGCTTTTTCCCCAGGTCTCCACGCCCTTGTGTGTTTCTTTTGCTTAAAGTTTGCCACCTGAAGCCAGACTCTCTTGCCCATCTTCCTCAGTTTCAGAGGGTAGATATTTCAGGGTTGCTTTTTCCCCAGGTCTCCACGCCTTTGGGTTTTGTTTTTGCTTAACGATTGCCACCTGAGCTAGCCTCCCTTGCCCATCTTCCTGAGTTTCAGAGGGTCGATATCTCCGTGTTGCTGTTTCCCCAGGTCTCCACGCCCTTGTGTGTTTCTTTTGCTTAACGTTTGCCACCTGAAGCCAGCCTCTCTTGCCCATCTTCCTCAGTTTCAGAGGGTAGATATTTCAGGGTTGCTTTTTCCCCAGGTCTCCACGCCTTTTGGTTTTGTTTTTGCTTAACGATTGCCACCTGAGGTAGCCTCTCTTGCCCATCGTCCTGCGTTTCAGAGGGTAGATTTCTCAGTGCTGCTTATTCCCCAGGTCTCCACGCCCTTGTGTGTTTCTTTTGCTTAAAGTTTGCCACCTGAAGCCAGCCTCTCTTGCCCATCTTCCTCAGTTTCAGAGGGTAGATATTTCAGGGTTGCTTTTTCCCCAGGTCTCCACGCCTTTGTGTTTTGTTTTTGCTTAACGTATGCCACCTGAGGTAGCCTCTGTTGCCCATCATCCTCAGTTTCAGAGGGTGGATTTCTCCGTGTTGCTTTTTCCCCAGGTCTCCACGCCTTTGGGTTTTGTTTTTGCTTAAAGATTGTCACCTGAGCTAGCCTCTGTTGCCCATCTTCGTCCGTTTCAGAGGGTGGATTTCTCAGTGATGCCTTTTCGCCAGCTCCCCACGCCCTTGTGTGTTTCTTTTGCTTAAAGATTGCCACCTGAGCTAGCCTCTGTTGCCCTTCTGTCTTAGTTTCAGAGGGTAGATTTCTCCGTGTTGCTTTTTCCCCAGGTCTCCACGCACTTCCTTTTATTTTTCCTTAAAAATTGCCACCTGAGCTAGCCTCTGTTGCCCATCTTCGTCGGTTTCAGAGGGTAGATTTCTCACTGTTGCTTTTTTGCCAGGTCTGCACGCCCTTGTGTTTTGTTTTTGCTTAACTATTGCCACCTGAGCTAGCCTCTGTTGCCCATCTTCCTCAGTTTCAGAGGGTGGATTTCTCAGTGTTGCTTTCTGCCCAGGTCTCCACGCCTTTGTGTTTTGTTTTTGATTAACGATTGCCACCTGAGCTAGCGTCTCTTGCCCATCTTCCTCAGTTTCAGAGGGTGGATTTCTCCGTGTTGCTTTTTCCCCAGGTCTCCACGCCCTTGTGTGTTTCTTTTGCTTAACGATTGCCACCTGAGGTAGCCTCTGTTGCCCATCCTCGTCAGTTTCAGAGGGTAGATTTCTCAGTGCTGCTTTTTCCCCAGGTCTCCACGCCCTCGTGTGTTTCTTTTGCTTAAAGTTTGTAACCTGAAGCCAGCCTCTCTTGCCCATCTTCCTCAGTTTCAGAGGGTAGATATTTCAGCGTTGCTTTTTCCCCAGGTCTTCACGCCTTAGTGTTTTGTTTTTGCTTAACGATTGCCACCTGGGCTAGCCTCTGTTGCCCATCTATCTCAGTTTCAGAGGGTGGATTTCTCCGTGTTGCTTTTTCCCCAGGTCTCCACACCCTTGTGTGTTTCTTTTGCTTAACGATTGCCACCTGAGGTAGCCTCTGTTGCCCATCCTCTTCAGTTTCAGAGGGTAGATTTCTCAGTGCTGCTTTTTCCCCAGGTCTCCACGCCCTTGTGTGTTTCTTTTGCTTAAAGTTTGCCACCTGAAGCCAGCCTCTCTTGCCCATCTTCCTCAGTTTCAGAGGGTAGATATTTCAGGGTTGCTTTTTCCCCAGGTCTCCACGCCTTTGGGTTTTGTTTTTGCTTAACGATTGCCACCTGAGGTAGCCTCTGTTGCCCATCTTCCTCAGTTTCAGAGGGTGGATTTCTCCGTGTTGCTTTTTCCCCAGGTCTCCACGCCCTTGTGTGTTTCTTTTGCTTAAAGATTGCCACCTGAGCTAGCCTCTGTTGCCCATCTTCGTCCGTTTCAGAGGGTGCATTTCTCAGTGTTGCCTTATCGCCAGCTCCCCACGCCCTTGTGTGTTTCTTTTGCTTAAAGATTGTCACCTGAGCTACGCACTGTTGCCCTGCTTCCTGAGTTTCAGAGGGTAACTTTTTCAGGGTTGCTTTTTGACCGGGTCTCCTCGCCATTGTATTTTTTTTTCTATTTTTTTTGCTTAAAGATTGCCACCTGAGCTAGCCTCTGTTGCCCATCTTCTTCGGTTACAGAGGGTAGATTTCTCAGTGTTGCTTTTTCGCCAGCTCTCCACGCCCTTGCGTCTTTTTTTTTTTCTGCTTAAAGGTTGCAACCTGAGCTAGCTTCTTTTGCCCATGTTCGTCACTTTCAGAGTGTGGATTTCTGCGTGTTGCTTTTTCCCCAGGTCTCCACGCCCTTGTGTGTTTCTTTTGCTTAATGATTGCCACCTGAGCTAGCCTCTGTTGCCCATCCTCGTCAGTTTCAGAGGGTGGATTTCTCAGTGTTGCTTTTTCCCCAGGTCTCCACGCCCTTGTGTGTTTCTTTTGCTTAAAGTTTGCCACCTCAAGCCATCCTCTCTTGCCCATCTTCCTCAGTTTCAGAGGGTAGATATTTCAGGATTGCTTTTTCCCCAGGTCTCCACGCCTTTGTGTTTTGTTTTTGCTTAACGAGTGCCCCCTGAGGTAGCCTCTGTTGCCCATCTTCCTCAGTTTCAGAGGGTGGATTTCTCCGTGTTGCTTTTTCCCCAGGTCTCCACGCCCTTGTGTGTTTCTTTTGCTTAAAGATTGCCACCTGAGCTAGCCTCTGTTGCGCTTCTTTCTCAGTTCTAGAGGGTAGATTTCTCCGTGTTGCTTTTTCCCCAGGTCTCCACGCCCTTGTGTGTTTCTTTTGCTTAACGATTGCCACCTGAGGTAGCCTCTGTTGCCCATCCTCGTCAGTTTCAGAGGGTTGATTTCTCAGTGCTGCTTTTTCCCCAGGTCTCCACGCCCTTGCGTGTTTCTTTTGCTTAAAGTTTGCCACCTGAAGCCAGCCTCTCTTGCCCATCTTCCTCAGTTTCAGAGGGTAGATATTTCAGGGTTGCTTTTTCCCCAGGTCTCTACGCCTTTGGGTTTTGTTTTTGCTTAACGATTGCCACCTGAGCTAGCCTCTCTTGCCCATCTTCCTGAGTTTCAGAGGGTCGATATCTCCGTGTTGCAGTTTCCCCATGTCTCCACGCCTTTGTGTGTTTCGTTTGCTTAAAGATTGCCACATGAGCTAGCCTCTGTTGCCCATCTTCGTCCGTTTTAGAGGGTGGATTTCTCAGTGTTGCCTTTTCGCCAGCTCCCCACGCCCTTGTGTGTTTCTTTTGCTTAAAGATTGTCACCTGAGCTAGGCACTGTGGCCCTGCTTCCTCAGTTTCAGAGGGTACCTTTTTCAGGGTTGCTTTTTGACCGGGTCTCCTCGCCATTGTATTTTTCTATTTTCTTTTTTTTGCTTAAAGATTGCCACCTGAGCTAGCCTCTGTTGCCCATCTTCTTCGGTTTCAGAGGGTAGATTTCTCAGTGTTTCTTTTTCGCCAGCTCTCCACGCCCTTGCGTCTTTTATTTTTTTCTGCTTAAAGGTTGCAAGGTGAGCTAGCTTCTTTTGCCCATGTTCGTCACTTTCAGAGGGTGCATTTCTCCGTGCTGCTTTTTCCCAAGGTCTCCACGCCCTTGTGTGTTTCTTTTGCTTAACGATTGCCACCTGAGGTAGCCTCTGTTGCCCATCCTCGTCAGTTTCAGAGGGTGGATTTCTCAGTGCTGCTTTTTCCCCAGGTCTCCACGCCCTTGCGTGTTTCTTTTGCTTAAAGTTTGCCACCTGAAGCCAGCCTCTCTTGCCCATCTTCCTCAGTTTCAGAGGGTAGATATTTCAGGGTTGCTTTTTCCCCAGGTCTCCACGCCTTTGTGTTTTGTTTTTGCTTAACGATTGCCACCTGAGCTAGCCTCTCTTGCCCATGTTCCTCAGTTTCAGAGGGTAGATATTTCAGGGTTGCTTTGTCCCCAGGGCTCCACGCCTTTGTGCTTTGTTTTTGCTTAAGGATTGCCACCTGAGGTAGCCTCTCTTGCCCATCTTCCTCAGTTTCAGAGGGTGGATTTCTCCGTGTTGCTTTTTCCCCAGGTCTCCACGCCCTTGTGTGTTTCTTTTGCTTAAAGATTGCCACCTGAGCTAGCCTCTGTTGCCCATCTTCGTCCGTTTCAGAGGGTGGATTTCTCAGTGTTGCCTTTTCGCCAGCTCCCCACGCCCTTGTGTGTTTCTTTTGCTTAAAGATTGTCACCTGAGCTAGGCACTGTTGCCCTGCTTCCTCAGTTTCAGAGGGTACCTTTTTCAGGGTTGCTTTTTGACCGGGTCTCCTCGCCATTGTATTTTTTTATCTTATTTTTTTTGCTTAAAGATTGCCACCTGAGCTAGCCTCTGTTGCGCTTCTTTCTCAGTTCTAGAGGGTAGATTTCTCCGTGTTGCTTTTTCCCCAGGTCTCCACGCACTTCCTTTTATTTTTCCTTAAAAATTGCCACCTGAGCTAGCCTCTGTTGTCCATCTTCGTCGGTTTCAGAGGGTAGATTTCTCACTGTTGCTTTTTTGCCAGGTCTGCACGCCCTTGTGTTTTTTTTCTGCTTAAAGGTTGCAACCTGAGCTAGCTTCTTTTGCCCATGTCCCTCAGTTTCAGAGGGTGGATTTCTCCGTGTTGCTTTTTCCCCAGGCCTCCACGCCCTTGTGTGTTTCTTTTGCTTAAAGATTGCCACCTGAAGCCAGCCTCTCTTGCCCATCTTCCTCAGTTTCAGAGGGTAGATATTTCAGGGTTGCTTTTTCCCCAGGTCTCCACGCCTTTGTGTTTTGTTTTTGCTTAACGAGTGCCACCTGAGCTAGCCTCTCTTGCCCATGTTCCTCAGTTTCAGAGGGTAGATATTTCAGGGTTGCTTTTTCCCCAGGTCTCCACGCCTTTGGGTTTTGTTTTTGCTTAACGATTGCCACCTGAGCTAGCCTCTCTTGCCCATCTTCCTGAGTTTCAGAGGGTCGATATCTCCGTGTTGCTGTTTCCCCAGGTCTCCACGCCCTTGTGTGTTTCCTTTGCTTAACGTTTGCCACCTGAAGCCAGCCTCTCTTGCCCATCTTCCTCAGTTTCAGAGGGTAGATATTTCAGGGTTGCTTTTTCCCCAGGTCTCCACGCCTTTGTGTTTTGTTTTTGCTTAACGAGTGCCACCTGAGCTAGCCTCTCTTGCCCATGTTCCTCAGTTTCAGAGGGTAGATATTTCAGGGTTGCTTTGTCCCCAGGGCTCCACGCCTTTGTGCTTTGTTTTTGCTTAAGGATTGCCACCTGAGGTAGCCTCTCTTGCCCATCTTCCTCAGTTTCAGAGGGTGGATTTCTCCGTGTTGCTTTTTCCCCAGGTCTCCACGCCCTTGTGTGTTTCTTTTGCTTAAAGATTGCCACCTGAGCTAGCCTCTGTTGCCCATCTTCGTCCGTTTCAGAGGGTGGATTTCTCAGTGTTGCCTTTTCGCCAGCTCCCCACGCCCTTGTGTGTTTCTTTTGCTTAAAGATTGTCACCTGAGCTAGGCACTGTTGCCCTGCTTCCTCAGTTTCAGAGGGTACCTTTTTCAGGGTTGCTTTTTGACCGGGTCTCCTCGCCATTGTATTTTTTTATCTTATTTTTTTTGCTTAAAGATTGCCACCTGAGCTAGCCTCTGTTGCGCTTCTTTCTCAGTTCTAGAGGGTAGATTTCTCCGTGTTGCTTTTTCCCCAGGTCTCCACGCACTTCCTTTTATTTTTCCTTAAAAATTGCCACCTGAGCTAGCCTCTGTTGCCCATCGTCGTCGGTTTCAGAGGGTAGATTTCTCACTGTTGCTTTTTTGCCAGGTCTGCACGCCCATGTGTTTTTTTTCTGCTTAAAGGTTGCAACCTGAGCTAGCTTCTTTTGCCCATGTTCGTCAGTTTCAGAGGGTGGATTTCTCCGTGTTGCTTTTTCCCCAGGTCTCCACACCCTTGTGTGTTTCTTTGGCTTAACGATTGCCACCTGAGGTAGCCTCTGTTGCCCATCTTCCTCAGTTTCAGAGGGTGGATTTCTGAATGTTGCTTTTTCCCCAGGTCTCCACGCCCTTGTGTGTTTCTTTTGCTTAACGATTGCCACCTGAAGCCAGCCTCTCTTGCCCATCTTCCTCAGTTTCAGAGGGTAGATATTTCAGGGTTGCTTTTTCCCCAGGTCTCCACGCCTTTGGGTTTTGTTTTTGCTTAACGATTGCCACCTGAGCTAGCCTCTGTTGCCCATCTTCGTCCGTTTCAGAGGGTGGATTTCTCAGTGTTGCCTTTTCCCCAGCTCCCCACGCCCTTGTGTGTTTCTTTTGCTTAAAGATTGCCACCTGAAGCCAGCCTCTCTTGCCCATCTTCCTCAGTTTCAGAGGGTAGATATTTCAGGGTTGCTTTTTCCCCAGGTCTCCACGCCTTTGTGTTTTGTTTTTGCTTAACGATTGCCACCTGAGCTAGCCTCTCTTGCCCATGTTCCTCAGTTTCAGAGGGTAGATATTTCAGGGTTGCTTTGTCCCCAGGGCTCCACGCCTTTGTGCTTTGTTTTTGCTTAAGGATTGCCACCTGAAGCCAGCCTCTCTTGCCCATCTTCCTCAGTTTCAGAGGGTAGATATTTCAGGGTTGCTTTTTCCCCAGGTCTCCACGCCTTTGTGTTTTGTTTTTGCTTAACGAGTGCCACCTGAGCTAGCCTCTCTTGCCCATGTTCCTCAGTTTCAGAGGGTAGATATTTCAGGGTTGCTTTGTCCCCAGGGCTCCACGCCTTTGTGCTTTGTTTTTGCTTAAGGATTGCCACCTGAGGTAGCCTCTCTTGCCCATCTTCCTCAGTTTCAGAGGGTGGATTTCTCCGTGTTGCTTTTTCCCCAGGTCTCCACGCCCTTGTGTGTTTCTTTTGCTTAAAGATTGCCACCTGAGCTAGCCTCTGTTGCCCATCTTCGTCCGTTTCAGAGGGTGGATTTCTCAGTGTTGCCTTTTCGCCAGCTCCCCACGCCCTTGTGTGTTTCTTTTGCTTAAAGATTGTCACCTGAGCTAGGCACTGTTGCCCTGCTTCCTCAGTTTCAGAGGGTACCTTTTTCAGGGTTGCTTTTTGACCGGGTCTCCTCGCCATTGTATTTTTTTATCTTATTTTTTTTGCTTAAAGATTGCCACCTGAGCTAGCCTCTGTTGCGCTTCTTTCTCAGTTCTAGAGGGTAGATTTCTCCGTGTTGCTTTTTCCCCAGGTCTCCACGCACTTCCTTTTATTTTTCCTTAAAAATTGCCACGTGAGCTAGCCTCTGTTGCCCATCGTCGTCGGTTTCAGAGGGTAGATTTCTCACTGTTGCTTTTTTGCCAGGTCTGCACGCCCATGTGTTTTTTTTCTGCTTAAAGGTTGCAACCTGAGCTAGCTTCTTTTGCCCATGTTCGTCAGTTTCAGAGGGTGGATTTCTCCGTGTTGCTTTTTCCCCAGGTATCCACACCCTTGTGTGTTTCTTTGGCTTAACGTTTGCCACCTGAGGTAGCCTCTGTTGCCCATCTTCCTCAGTTTCAGAGGGTGGATTTCTGAATGTTGCTTTTTCCCCAGGTCTCCACGCCCTTGTGTGTTTCTTTTGCTTAACGATTGCCACCTGAAGCCAGCCTCTCTTGCCCATCTTCCTCAGTTTCAGAGGGTAGATATTTCAGGGTTGCTTTGTCCCCAGGGCTCCACGCCTTTGTGCTTTGTTTTTGCTTAAGGATTGCCACCTGAGGTAGCCTCTCTTGCCCATCTTCCTCAGTTTCAGAGGGTGGATTTCTCCGTGTTGCTTTTTCCCCAGGTCTCCACGCCCTTGTGTGTTTCTTTTGCTTAAAGATTGCCACCTGAGCTAGCCTCTGTTGCCCATCTTCGTCCGTTTCAGAGGGTGGATTTCTCAGTGTTGCCTTTTCGCCAGCTCCCCACGCCCTTGTGTGTTTCTTTTGCTTAAAGATTGTCACCTGAGCTAGGCACTGTTGCCCTGCTTCCTCAGTTTCAGAGGGTACCTTTTTCAGGGTTGCTTTTTGACCGGGTCTCCTCGCCATTGTATTTTTTTATCTTATTTTTTTTGCTTAAAGATTGCCACCTGAGCTAGCCTCTGTTGCGCTTCTTTCTCAGTTCTAGAGGGTAGATTTCTCCGTGTTGCTTTTTCCCCAGGTCTCCACGCACTTCCTTTTATTTTTCCTTAAAAATTGCCACGTGAGCTAGCCTCTGTTGCCCATCGTCGTCGGTTTCAGAGGGTAGATTTCTCACTGTTGCTTTTTTGCCAGGTCTGCACGCCCATGTGTTTTTTTTCTGCTTAAAGGTTGCAACCTGAGCTAGCTTCTTTTGCCCATGTTCGTCAGTTTCAGAGGGTGGATTTCTCCGTGTTGCTTTTTCCCCAGGTCTCCACACCCTTGTGTGTTTCTTTGGCTTAACGTTTGCCACCTGAGGTAGCCTCTGTTGCCCATCTTCCTCAGTTTCAGAGGGTGGATTTCTGAATGTTGCTTTTTCCCCAGGTCTCCACGCCCTTGTGTGTTTCTTTTGCTTAACGATTGCCACCTGAAGCCAGCCTCTCTTGCCCATCTTCCTCAGTTTCAGAGGGTAGATATTTCAGGGTTGCTTTGTCCCCAGGGCTCCACGCCTTTGTGCTTTGTTTTTGCTTAAGGATTGCCACCTGAGCTAGCCTCTCTTGCCCATCTTCCTCAGTTTCAGAGGGTGGATTTCTCCGTGTTGCTTTTTCCCCAGGTCTCCACGCCCTTGTGTGTTTCTTTTGCTTAAAGATTGCCACCTGAGCTAGCCTCTGTTGCCCATCTTCGTCCGTTTCAGAGGGTGGATTTCTCAGTGTTGCCTTTTCGCCAGCTCCCCACGCCCTTGTGTGTTTCTTTTGCTTAAAGATTGTCACCTGAGCTAGGCACTGTTGCCCTGCTTCCTCAGTTTCAGAGGGTACCTTTTTCAGGGTTGCTTTTTGACCGGGTCTCCTCGCCATTGTATTTTTTTATCTTATTTTTTTTGCTTAAAGATTGCCACCTGAGCTAGCCTCTGTTGCGCTTCTTTCTCAGTTCTAGAGGGTAGATTTCTCCGTGTTGCTTTTTCCCCAGGTCTCCACGCACTTCCTTTTATTTTTCCTTAAAAATTGCCACCTGAGCTAGCCTCTGTTGCCCATCGTCGTCGGTTTCAGAGGGTAGATTTCTCACTGTTGGTTTTTTGCCAGGTCTGCACGCCCATGTGTTTTTTTTCTGCTTAAAGGTTGCAACCTGAGCTAGCTTCTTTTGCCCATGTTCGTCAGTTTCAGAGGGTGGATTTCTCCGTGTTGCTTTTTCCCCAGGTCTCCACAACCTTGTGTGTTTCTTTGGCTTAACGATTGCCACCTGAGGTAGCCTCTGTTGCCCATCTTCCTCAGTTTCAGAGGGTGGATTTCTGAATGTTGCTTTTTCCCCAGGTCTCCACGCCCTTGTGTGTTTCTTTTGCTTAACGATTGCCACCTGAAGCCAGCCTCTCTTGCCCATCTTCCTCAGTTTCAGAGGGTAGATATTTCAGGGTTGCTTTTTCCCCAGGTCTCCACGCCTTTGGGTTTTGTTTTTGCTTAACGATTGCCCCCTGAGCTAGCCTCTGTTGCCCATCTTCGTCCGTTTCAGAGGGTGGATTTCTCAGTGTTGCCTTTTCCCCAGCTCCCCACGCCCTTGTGTGTTTCTTTTGCTTAAAGATTGCCACCTGAAGCCAGCCTCTCTTGCCCATCTTCCTCAGTTTCAGAGGGTAGATATTTCAGGGTTGCTTTTTCCCCAGGTCTCCACGCCTTTGTGTTTTGTTTTTGCTTAACGATTGCCACCTGAGCTAGCCTCTCTTGCCCATGTTCCTCAGTTTCAGAGGGTAGATATTTCAGGGTTGCTTTGTCCCCAGGGCTCCACGCCTTTGTGCTTTGTTTTTGCTTAAGGATTGCCACCTGAGGTAGCCTCTCTTGCCCATCTTCCTCAGTTTCAGAGGGTGGATTTCTCCGTGTTGCTTTTTCCCCAGGTCTCCACGCCCTTGTGTGTTTCTTTTGCTTAAAGATTGCCACCTGAGCTAGCCTCTGTTGCCCATCTTCGTCCGTTTCAGAGGGTGGATTTCTCAGTGTTGCCTTTTCGCCAGCTCCCCACGCCCTTGTGTGTTTCTTTTGCTTAAAGATTGTCACCTGAGCTAGGCACTGTTGCCCTGCTTCCTCAGTTTCAGAGGGTACCTTTTTCAGGGTTGCTTTTTGACCGGGTCTCCTCGCCATTGTATTTTTTTATTTTATTTTTTTTGCTTAAAGATTGCCACCTGAGCTAGCCTCTGTTGCGCTTCTTTCTCAGTTCTAGAGGGTAGATTTCTCCGTGTTGCTTTTTCCCCAGGTCTCCACGCACTTCCTTTTATTTTTCCTTAAAAATTGCCACCTGAGCTAGCCTCTGTTGTCCATCTTCGTCGGTTTCAGAGGGTAGATATCTCCGTGTTGCTTTTTCCCCAGGTCTCCACGCACTTCCTTTTATTTTTCCTTAAAAATTGCCACCTGAGCTAGCCTCTGTTGTCCATCTTCGTCGGTATCAGAGGGTAGATTTCTCACTGTTGCCTTTTTGCCAGGTCTGCACGCCCTTGTGTTTTTTTTCTGCTTAAAGGTTGCAACCTGAGCTAGCTTCTTTTGCCCATGTTCCTCAGTTTCAGAGGGTGGATTTCTCCGTGTTGCTTTTTCCCCAGGCCTCCACGCCCTTGTGTGTTTCTTTGGCTTAACGATTGCCACCTGAGCTAGCCTCTGTTGCCCATCTTCGTCTGTTTCAGAGGGTGGATTTCTCAGTGTTGCCTTTTCCCCAGCTCCCCACGCCCTTGTGTGTTTCTTTTGCTTAAAGATTGCCACCTGAAGCCAGCCTCTCTTGCCCATCTTCCTCAGTTTCAGAGGGTAGATATTTCAGGGTTGCTTTTTCCCCAGGTCTCCACGCCTTTGGGTTTTGTTTTTGCTTAACGATTGCCACCTGAGCTAGCCTCTGTTGCCCATCTTCGTCCGTTTCAGAGGGTGGATTTCTCAGTGTTGCCTTTTCCCCAGCTCCCCACGCCCTTGTGTGTTTCTTTTGCTTAAAGATTGCCACCTGAAGCCAGCCTCTCTTGCCCATCTTCCTCAGTTTCAGAGGGTAGATATTTCAGGGTTGCTTTTTCCCCAGGTCTCCACGCCTTTGTGTTTTGTTTTTGCTTAACGATTGCCACCTGAGCTAGCCTCTCTTGCCCATGTTCCTCAGTTTCAGAGGGTAGATATTTCAGGGTTGCTTTGTCCCCAGGGCTCCACGCCTTTGTGCTTTGTTTTTGCTTAAGGATTGCCACCTGAGGTAGCCTCTCTTGCCCATCTTCCTCAGTTTCAGAGGGTGGATTTCTCCGTGTTGCTTTTTCCCCAGGTCTCCACGCCCTTGTGTGTTTCTTTTGCTTAAAGATTGCCACCTGAGCTAGCCTCTGTTGCCCATCTTCGTCCGTTTCAGAGGGTGGATTTCTCAGTGTTGCCTTTTCGCCAGCTCCCCACGCCCTTGTGTGTTTCTTTTGCTTAAAGATTGTCACCTGAGCTAGGCACTGTTGCCCTGCTTCCTCAGTTTCAGAGGGTACCTTTTTCAGGGTTGCTTTTTGACCGGGTCTCCTCGCCATTGTATTTTTTTATTTTATTTTTTTTGCTTAAAGATTGCCACCTGAGCTAGCCTCTGTTGCGCTTCTTTCTCAGTTCTAGAGGGTAGATTTCTCCGTGTTGCTTTTTCCCCAGGTCTCCACGCACTTCCTTTTATTTTTCCTTAAAAATTGCCACCTGAGCTAGCCTCTGTTGTCCATCTTCGTCGGTTTCAGAGGGTAGATTTCTCCGTGTTGCTTTTTCCCCAGGTCTCCACGCACTTCCTTTTATTTTTCCTTAAAAATTGCCACCTGAGCTAGCCTCTGTTGTCCATCTTCGTCGGTATCAGAGGGTAGATTTCTCACTGTTGCCTTTTTGCCAGGTCTGCACGCCCTTGTGTTTTTTTTCTGCTTAAAGGTTGCAACCTGAGCTAGCTTCTTTTGCCCATGTTCCTCAGTTTCAGAGGGTGGATTTCTCCGTGTTGCTTTTTCCCCAGGCCTCCACGCCCTTGTGTGTTTCTTTGGCTTAACGATTGCCACCTGAGCTAGCCTCTGTTGCCCATCTTCGTCTGTTTCAGAGGGTGGATTTCTCAGTGTTGCCTTTTCCCCAGCTCCCCACGCCCTTGTGTGTTTCTTTTGCTTAAAGATTGCCACCTGAAGCCAGCCTCTCTTGCCCATCTTCCTCAGTTTCAGAGGGTAGATATTTCAGGGTTGCTTTTTCCCCAGGTCTCCACGCCTTTGGGTTTTGTTTTTGCTTAACGATTGCCACCTGAGCTAGCCTCTGTTGCCCATCTTCGTCCGTTTCAGAGGGTGGATTTCTCAGTGTTGCCTTTTCCCCAGCTCCCCACGCCCTTGTGTGTTTCTTTTGCTTAAAGATTGCCACCTGAAGCCAGCCTCTCTTGCCCATCTTCCTCAGTTTCAGAGGGTAGATATTTCAGGGTTGCTTTTTCCCCAGGTCTCCACGCCTTTGTGTTTTGTTTTTGCTTAACGATTGCCACCTGAGCTAGCCTCTCTTGCCCATGTTCCTCAGTTTCAGAGGGTAGATATTTCAGGGTTGCTTTGTCCCCAGGGCTCCACGCCTTTGTGCTTTGTTTTTGCTTAAGGATTGCCACCTGAGGTAGCCTCTCTTGCCCATCTTCCTCAGTTTCAGAGGGTGGATTTCTCCGTGTTGCTTTTTCCCCAGGTCTCCACGCCCTTGTGTGTTTCTTTTGCTTAAAGATTGCCACCTGAGCTAGCCTCTGTTGCCCATCTTCGTCCGTTTCAGAGGGTGGATTTCTCAGTGTTGCCTTTTCGCCAGCTCCCCACACCCTTGTGTGTTTCTTTTGCTTAAAGATTGTCACCTGAGCTAGGCACTGTTGCCCTGCTTCCTCAGTTTCAGAGGGTACCTTTTTCAGGGTTGCTTTTTGACCGGGTCTCCTCGCCATTGTATTTTTTTATCTTATTTTTTTTGCTTAAAGATTGCCACCTGAGCTAGCCTCTGTTGCGCTTCTTTCTCAGTTCTAGAGGGTAGATTTCTCCGTGTTGCTTTTTCCCCAGGTCTCCACGCACTTCCTTTTATTTTTCCTTAAAAATTGCCACCTGAGCTAGCCTCTGTTGTCCATCTTCGTCGGTTTCAGAGGGTAGATTTCTCACTGTTGCTTTTTTGCCAGGTCTGCACGCCCTTGTGTTTTTTTTCTGCTTAAAGGTTGCAACCTGAGCTAGCTTCTTTTGCCCATGTCCCTCAGTTTCAGAGGGTGGATTTCTCCGTGTTGCTTTTTCCCCAGGCCTCCACGCCCTTGTGTGTTTCTTTTGCTTAAAGATTGCCACCTGAAGCCAGCCTCTCTTGCCCATCTTCCTCAGTTTCAGAGGGTAGATATTTCAGGGTTGCTTTTTCCCCAGGTCTCCACGCCTTTGTGTTTTGTTTTTGCTTAACGAGTGCCACCTGAGCTAGCCTCTCTTGCCCATGTTCCTCAGTTTCAGAGGGTAGATATTTCAGGGTTGCTTTTTCCCCAGGTCTCCACGCCTTTGGGTTTTGTTTTTGCTTAACGATTGCCACCTGAGCTAGCCTCTCTTGCCCATCTTCCTGAGTTTCAGAGGGTCGATATCTCCGTGTTGCTGTTTCCCCAGGTCTCCACGCCCTTGTGTGTTTCTTTTGCTTAACGTTTGCCACCTGAAGCCAGCCTCTCTTGCCCATCTTCCTCAGTTTCAGAGGGTAGATATTTCAGGGTTGCTTTTTCCCCAGGTCTCCACGCCTTTGTGTTTTGTTTTTGCTTAACGAGTGCCACCTGAGCTAGCCTCTCTTGCCCATGTTCCTCAGTTTCAGAGGGTAGATATTTCAGGGTTGCTTTGTCCCCAGGGCTCCACGCCTTTGTGCTTTGTTTTTGCTTAAGGATTGCCACCTGAGGTAGCCTCTCTTGCCCATCTTCCTCAGTTTCAGAGGGTGGATTTCTCCGTGTTGCTTTTTCCCCAGGTCTCCACGCCCTTGTGTGTTTCTTTTGCTTAAAGATTGCCACCTGAGCTAGCCTCTGTTGCCCATCTTCGTCCGTTTCAGAGGGTGGATTTCTCAGTGTTGCCTTTTCGCCAGCTCCCCACGCCCTTGTGTGTTTCTTTTGCTTAAAGATTGTCACCTGAGCTAGGCACTGTTGCCCTGCTTCCTCAGTTTCAGAGGGTACCTTTTTCAGGGTTGCTTTTTGACCGGGTCTCCTCGCCATTGTATTTTTTTATTTTATTTTTTTTGCTTAAAGATTGCCACCTGAGCTAGCCTCTGTTGCGCTTCTTTCTCAGTTCTAGAGGGTAGATTTCTCCGTGTTGCTTTTTCCCCAGGTCTCCACGCACTTCCTTTTATTTTTCCTTAAAAATTGCCACCTGAGCTAGCCTCTGTTGTCCATCTTCGTCGGTTTCAGAGGGTAGATTTCTCACTGTTGCTTTTTTGCCAGGTCTGCACGCCCTTGTGTTTTTTTTCTGCTTAAAGGTTGCAACCTGAGCTAGCTTCTTTTGCCCATGTCCCTCAGTTTCAGAGGGTGGATTTCTCCGTGTTGCTTTTTCCCCAGGCCTCCACGCCCTTGTGTGTTTCTTTTGCTTAAAGATTGCCACCTGAGCTAGCCTCTGTTGCCCATCTTCGTCCGTTTCAGAGGGTGGATTTCTCAGTGTTGCCTTTTCGCCAGCTCCCCACGCCCTTGTGTGTTTCTTTTGCTTAAAGATTGTCACCTGAGCTAGGCACTGTTGCCCTGCTTCCTCAGTTTCAGAGGGTACCTTTTTCAGGGTTGCTTTTTGACCGGGTCTCCTCGCCATTGTATTTTTTTATTTTTTTTTTTTTGCTTAAAGATTGCCACCTGAGCTAGCCTCTGTTGCGCTTCTTTCTCAGTTCTAGAGGGTAGATTTCTCCGTGTTGCTTTTTCCCCAGGTCTCCACGCACTTCCTTTTATTTTTCCTTAAAAATTGCCACCTGAGCTAGCCTCTGTTGCCCATCGTCGTCGGTTTCAGAGGGTAGATTTCTCACTGTTGCTTTTTTGCCAGGTCTGCACGCCCATGTGTTTTTTTTCTGCTTAAAGGTTGCAACCTGAGCTAGCTTCTTTTGCCCATGTTCGTCAGTTTCAGAGGGTGGATTTCTCCGTGTTGCTTTTTCCCCAGGTCTCCACACCCTTGTGTGTTTCTTTGGCTTAACGATTGCCACCTGAGGTAGCCTCTGTTGCCCATCTTCCTCAGTTTCAGAGGGTGGATTTCTGAATGTTGCTTTTTCCCCAGGTCTCCACGCCCTTGTGTGTTTCTTTTGCTTAACGATTGCCACCTGAAGCCAGCCTCTCTTGCCCATCTTCCTCAGTTTCAGAGGGTAGATATTTCAGGGTTGCTTTTTCCCCAGGTCTCCACGCCTTTGGGTTTTGTTTTTGCTTAACGATTGCCACCTGAGCTAGCCTCTGTTGCCCATCTTCGTCCGTTTCAGAGGGTGGATTTCTCAGTGTTGCCTTTTCCCCAGCTCCCCACGCCCTTGTGTGTTTCTTTTGCTTAAAGATTGCCACCTGAAGCCAGCCTCTCTTGCCCATCTTCCTCAGTTTCAGAGGGTAGATATTTCAGGGTTGCTTTTTCCCCAGGTCTCCACGCCTTTGTGTTTTGTTTTTGCTTAACGATTGCCACCTGAGCTAGCCTCTCTTGCCCATGTTCCTCAGTTTCAGAGGGTAGATATTTCAGGGTTGCTTTGTCCCCAGGGCTCCACGCCTTTGTGCTTTGTTTTTGCTTAAGGATTGCCACCTGAGGTAGCCTCTCTTGCCCATCTTTCTCAGTTTCAGAGGGTGGATATCTCCGTGTTGCTTTTTCCCCAGGTCTCCACGCCCTTGTGTGTTTCTTTTGCTTAAAGATTGCCACCTGAGCTAGCCTCTGTTGCCCATCTTCGTCCGTTTCAGAGGGTGGATTTCTCAGTGTTGCCTTTTCGCCAGCTCCCCACGCCCTTGTGTGTTTCTTTTGCTTAAAGATTGTCACCTGAGCTAGGCACTGTTGCCCTGCTTCCTCAGTTTCAGAGGGTACCTTTTTCAGGGTTGCTTTTTGACCGGGTCTCCTCGCCATTGTATTTTTTTATTTTATTTTTTTTGCTTAAAGATTGCCACCTGAGCTAGCCTCTCTTGCGCTTCTTTCTCAGTTCTAGAGGGTAGATTTCTCCGTGTTGCTTTTTCCCCAGGTCTCCACGCACTTCCTTTTATTTTTCCTTAAAAATTGCCACCTGAGCTAGCCTCTGTTGTCCATCTTCGTCGGTTTCAGAGGGTAGATTTCTCCGTGTTGCTTTTTCCCCAGGTCTCCACGCACTTCCTTTTTATTTTCCTTAAAAATTGCCACCTGAGCTAGCCTCTGTTGTCCATCTTCGTCGGTATCAGAGGGTAGATTTCTCACTGTTGCCTTTTTGCCAGGTCTGCACGCCCTTGTGTTTTTTTTCTGCTTAAAGGTTGCAACCTGAGCTAGCTTCTTTTGCCCATGTTCCTCAGTTTCAGAGGGTGGATTTCTCCGTGTTGCTTTTTCCCCAGGTCTCCACACCCTTGTGTGTTTCTTTTGCTTAACGATTGCCACCTGAGGTAGCCTCTGTTGCCCATCTTCGTCCGTTTCAGAGGGTGCATTTCTCAGTGTTGCCTTATCGCCAGCTCCCCACGCCCTTGTGTGTTTCTTTTGCTTAAAGATTGTCACCTGAGCTACGCACTGTTGCCCTGCTTCCTGAGTTTCAGAGGGTAACTTTTTCAGGGTTGCTTTTTGACCGGGTCTCCTCGCCATTGTATTTTTTTTTCTATTTTTTTTGCTTAAAGATTGCCACCTGAGCTAGCCTCTGTTGCCCATCTTCTTCGGTTACAGAGGGTAGATTTCTCAGTGTTGCTTTTTCGCCAGCTCTCCACGCCCTTGCGTCTTTTTTTTTTTCTGCTTAAAGGTTGCAACCTGAGCTAGCTTCTTTTGCCCATGTTCGTCACTTTCAGAGTGTGGATTTCTGCGTGTTGCTTTTTCCCCAGGTCTCCACGCCCTTGTGTGTTTCTTTTGCTTAATGATTGCCACCTGAGCTAGCCTCTGTTGCCCATCCTCGTCAGTTTCAGAGGGTGGATTTCTCAGTGTTGCTTTTTCCCCAGGTCTCCACGCCCTTGTGTGTTTCTTTTGCTTAAAGTTTGCCACCTCAAGCCAGCCTCTCTTGCCCATCTTCCTCAGTTTCAGAGGGTAGATATTTCAGGATTGCTTTTTCCCCAGGTCTCCACGCCTTTGTGTTTTGTTTTTGCTTAACGAGTGCCCCCTGAGGTAGCCTCTGTTGCCCATCTTCCTCAGTTTCAGAGGGTGGATTTCTCCGTGTTGCTTTTTCCCCAGGTCTCCACGCCCTTGTGTGTTTCTTTTGCTTAACGATTGCCACCTGAGGTAGCCTCTCTTGCCCATCTTCCTGAGTTTCAGAGGGTCGATATCTCCGTGTTGCTGTTTCCCCAGGTCTCCACGCCTTTGTGTGTTTCGTTTGCTTAAAGATTGCCACATGAGCTAGCCTCTGTTGCCCATCTTCGTGCGTTTTAGAGGGTGGATTTCTCAGTGTTGCCTTTTCGCCAGCTCCCCACGCCCTTGTGTGTTTCTTTTGCTTAAAGATTGTCACCTGAGCTAGGCACTGTTGCCCTGCTTCCTCAGTTTCAGAGGGTACCTTTTTCAGGGTTGCTTTTTGACCGGGTCTCCTCGCCATTGTATTTTTCTATTTTATTTTTTTTGCTTAAAGATTGCCACCTGAGCTAGCCTCTGTTGCCCATCTTCTTCGGTTTCAG
The DNA here is from genome assembly GCF_041296235.1 of Equus asinus. Lineage (NCBI taxonomy): Eukaryota > Metazoa > Chordata > Mammalia > Perissodactyla > Equidae > Equus > Equus asinus. The sequence continues at coordinate 45,948,733 of NC_091816.1, read as the reverse complement.
AGGGTAGATTTCTCAGTGTTTCTTTTTCGCCAGCTCTCCACGCCCTTGCGTCTTTTATTTTTTTCTGCTTAAAGGTTGCAAGGTGAGCTAGCTTCTTTTGCCCATGTTCGTCACTTTCAGAGGGTGGATTTCTCCGTGTTGCTTTTTCCCCAGGTCTCCACGCCCTTGTGTGTTTCTTTTGCTTAACGATTGCCAGCTGAGGTAGCCTCTGTTGCCCATCCTCGTCAGTTTCAGAGGGTTGATTTCTCAGTGCTGCTTTTTCCCCAGGTCTCCACGCCCTTGCGTGTTTCTTTTGCTTAAAGTTTGCCACCTGAAGCCAGCCTCTCTTGCCCATCTTCCTCAGTTTCAGAGGGTAGATATTTCAGGGTTGCTTTTTCCCCAGGTCTCCACGCCTTTGGGTTTTGTTTTTGCTTAACGATTGCCACCTGAGCTAGCCTCTCTTGCCCATCTTCCTGAGTTTCAGAGGGTCGATATCTCCGTGTTGCAGTTTCCCCATGTCTCCACGCCTTTGTGTGTTTCGTTTGCTTAAAGATTGCCACATGAGCTAGCCTCTGTTGCCCATCTTCGTCCGTTTTAGAGGGTGGATTTCTCAGTGTTGCCTTTTCGCCAGCTCCCCACGCCCTTGTGTGTTTCTTTTGCTTAAAGATTGTCACCTGAGCTAGGCACTGTGGCCCTGCTTCCTCAGTTTCAGAGGGTACCTTTTTCAGGGTTGCTTTTTGACCGGGTCTCCTCGCCATTGTATTTTTCTATTTTCTTTTTTTTGCTTAAAGATTGCCACCTGAGCTAGCCTCTGTTGCCCATCTTCTTCGGTTTCAGAGGGTAGATTTCTCAGTGTTTCTTTTTCGCCAGCTCTCCACGCCCTTGCGTCTTTTATTTTTTTCTGCTTAAAGGTTGCAAGGTGAGCTAGCTTCTTTTGCCCATGTTCGTCACTTTCAGAGGGTGCATTTCTCCGTGCTGCTTTTTCCCAAGGTCTCCACGCCCTTGTGTGTTTCTTTTGCTTAACGATTGCCACCTGAGGTAGCCTCTGTTGCCCATCCTCGTCAGTTTCAGAGGGTGGATTTCTCAGTGCTGCTTTTTCCCCAGGTCTCCACGCCCTTGCGTGTTTCTTTTGCTTAAAGTTTGCCACCTGAAGCCAGCCTCTCTTGCCCATCTTCCTCAGTTTCAGAGGGTAGATATTTCAGGGTTGCTTTTTCCCCAGGTCTCCACGCCTTTGTGTTTTGTTTTTGCTTAACGATTGCCACCTGAGCTAGCCTCTCTTGCCCATGTTCCTCAGTTTCAGAGGGTAGATATTTCAGGGTTGCTTTGTCCCCAGGGCTCCACGCCTTTGTGCTTTGTTTTTGCTTAAGGATTGCCACCTGAGGTAGCCTCTCTTGCCCATCTTCCTCAGTTTCAGAGGGTGGATTTCTCCGTGTTGCTTTTTCCCCAGGTCTCCACGCCCTTGTGTGTTTCTTTTGCTTAAAGATTGCCACCTGAGCTAGCCTCTGTTGCCCATCTTCGTCCGTTTCAGAGGGTGGATTTCTCAGTGTTGCCTTTTCGCCAGCTCCCCACGCCCTTGTGTGTTTCTTTTGCTTAAAGATTGTCACCTGAGCTAGGCACAGTTGCCCTGCTTCCTCAGTTTCAGAGGGTACCTTTTTCAGGGTTGCTTTTTGACCGGGCCTCCTCGCCATTGTATTTTTTTATCTTATTTTTTTTGCTTAAAGATTGCCACCTGAGCTAGCCTCTGTTGCGCTTCTTTCTCAGTTCTAGATGGTAGATTTCTCCGTGTTGCTTTTTCCCCAGGTCTCCACGCACTTCCTTTTATTTTTCCTTAAAAATTGCCACCTGAGCTAGCCTCTGTTGTCCATCTTCGTCGGTTTCAGAGGGTAGATTTCCCACTGTTGCTTTTTTGCCAGGTCTGCACGCCCTTGTGTTTTTTTTCTGCTTAAAGGTTGCAACCTGAGCTAGCTTCTTTTGCCCATGTCCCTCAGTTTCAGAGGGTGGATTTCTCCGTGTTGCTTTTTCCCCAGGCCTCCACGCCCTTGTGTGTTTCTTTTGCTTAAAGATTGCCACCTGAAGCCAGCCTCTCTTGCCCATCTTCCTCAGTTTCAGAGGGTAGATATTTCAGGGTTGCTTTTTCCCCAGGTCTCCACGCCTTTGTGTTTTGTTTTTGCTTAACGAGTGCCACCTGAGCTAGCCTCTCTTGCCCATGTTCCTCAGTTTCAGAGGGTAGATATTTCAGGGTTGCTTTTTCCCCAGGTCTCCACGCCTTTGGGTTTTGTTTTTGCTTAACGATTGCCACCTGAGCTAGCCTCTCTTGCCCATCTTCCTGAGTTTCAGAGGGTCGATATCTCCGTGTTGCTGTTTCCCCAGGTCTCCACGCCCTTGTGTGTTTCTTTTGCTTAACGTTTGCCACCTGAAGCCAGCCTCTCTTGCCCATCTTCCTCAGTTTCAGAGGGTAGATATTTCAGGGTTGCTTTTTCCCCAGGTCTCCACGCCTTTGTGTTTTGTTTTTGCTTAACGAGTGCCACCTGAGCTAGCCTCTCTTGCCCATGTTCCTCAGTTTCAGAGGGTAGATATTTCAGGGTTGCTTTGTCCCCAGGGCTCCACGCCTTTGTGCTTTGTTTTTGCTTAAGGATTGCCACCTGAGGTAGCCTCTCTTGCCCATCTTCCTCAGTTTCAGAGGGTGGATTTCTCCGTGTTGCTTTTTCCCCAGGTCTCCACGCCCTTGTGTGTTTCTTTTGCTTAAAGATTGCCACCTGAGCTAGCCTCTGTTGCCCATCTTCGTCCGTTTCAGAGGGTGGATTTCTCAGTGTTGCCTTTTCGCCAGCTCCCCACGCCCTTGTGTGTTTCTTTTGCTTAAAGATTGTCACCTGAGCTAGGCACTGTTGCCCTGCTTCCTCAGTTTCAGAGGGTACCTTTTTCAGGGTTGCTTTTTGACCGGGTCTCCTCGCCATTGTATTTTTTTATCTTATTTTTTTTGCTTAAAGATTGCCACCTGAGCTAGCCTCTGTTGCGCTTCTTTCTCAGTTCTAGAGGGTAGATTTCTCCGTGTTGCTTTTTCCCCAGGTCTCCACGCACTTCCTTTTATTTTTCCTTAAAAATTGCCACCTGAGCTAGCCTCTGTTGCCCATCGTCGTCGGTTTCAGAGGGTAGATTTCTCACTGTTGCTTTTTTGCCAGGTCTGCACGCCCATGTGTTTTTTTTCTGCTTAAAGGTTGCAACCTGAGCTAGATTCTTTTGCCCATGTTCGTCAGTTTCAGAGGGTGGATTTCTCCGTGTTGCTTTTTCCCCAGGTCTCCACACCCTTGTGTGTTTCTTTGGCTTAACGTTTGCCACCTGAGGTAGCCTCTGTTGCCCATCTTCCTCAGTTTCAGAGGGTGGATTTCTGAATGTTGCTTTTTCCCCAGGTCTCCACGCCCTTGTGTGTTTCTTTTGCTTAACGATTGCCACCTGAAGCCAGCCTCTCTTGCCCATCTTCCTCAGTTTCAGAGGGTAGATATTTCAGGGTTGCTTTGTCCCCAGGGCTCCACGCCTTTGTGCTTTGTTTTTGCTTAAGGATTGCCACCTGAGGTAGCCTCTCTTGCCCATCTTCCTCAGTTTCAGAGGGTGGATTTCTCCGTGTTGCTTTTTCCCCAGGTCTCCACGCCCTTGTGTGTTTCTTTTGCTTAAAGATTGCCACCTGAGCTAGCCTCTGTTGCCCATCTTCGTCCGTTTCAGAGGGTGGATTTCTCAGTGTTGCCTTTTCGCCAGCTCCCCACGCCCTTGTGTGTTTCTTTTGCTTAAAGATTGTCACCTGAGCTAGGCACTGTTGCCCTGCTTCCTCAGTTTCAGAGGGTACCTTTTTCAGGGTTGCTTTTTGACCGGGTCTCCTCGCCATTGTATTTTTTTATCTTATTTTTTTTGCTTAAAGATTGCCACCTGAGCTAGCCTCTGTTGCGCTTCTTTCTCAGTTCTAGAGGGTAGATTTCTCCGTGTTGCTTTTTCCCCAGGTCTCCACGCACTTCCTTTTATTTTTCCTTAAAAATTGCCACCTGAGCTAGCCTCTGTTGTCCATCTTCGTCGGTTTCAGAGGGTAGATTTCCCACTGTTGCTTTTTTGCCAGGTCTGCACGACCTTGTGTTTTTTTTCTGCTTAAAGGTTGCAACCTGAGCTAGCTTCTTTTGCCCATGTCCCTCAGTTTCAGAGGGTGGATTTCTCCGTGTTGCTTTTTCCCCAGGCCTCCACGCCCTTGTGTGTTTCTTTTGCTTAAAGATTGCCACCTGAAGCCAGCCTCTCTTGCCCATCTTCCTCAGTTTCAGAGGGTGGATTTCTCCGTGTTGCTTCTTCCCCAGGTCTCCACGCCCTTGTGTGTTTCTTTTGCTTAAAGATTGCCACCTGAGCTAGCCTCTGTTGCCCATCTTCGTCCGTTTCAGAGGGTGGATTTCTCAGTGTTGCCTTTTCGCCAGCTCCCCACGCCCTTGTGTGTTTCTTTTGCTTAAAGATTGTCACCTGAGCTAGGCACTGTTGCCCTGCTTCCTCAGTTTCAGAGGGTACCTTTTTCAGGGTTGCTTTTTGACCGGGTCTCCTCGCCATTGTATTTTTTTATTTTATTTTTTTTGCTTAAAGATTGCCACCTGAGCTAGCCTCTGTTGCGCTTCTTTCTCAGTTCTAGAGGGTAGATTTCTCCGTGTTGCTTTTTCCCCAGGTCTCCACGCACTTCCTTTTATTTTTCCTTAAAAATTGCCACCTGAGCTAGCCTCTGTTGTCCATCTTCGTCGGTTTCAGAGGGTAGATTTCTCCGTGTTGCTTTTTCCCCAGGTCTCCACGCACTTCCTTTTATTTTTCCTTAAAAATTGCCACCTGAGCTAGCCTCTGTTGTCCATCTTCGTCGGTATCAGAGGGTAGATTTCTCACTGTTGCCTTTTTGCCAGGTCTGCACGCCCTTGTGTTTTTTTTCTGCTTAAAGGTTGCAACCTGAGCTAGCTTCTTTTGCCCATGTTCCTCAGTTTCAGAGGGTGGATTTCTCCGTGTTGCTTTTTCCCCAGGCCTCCACGCCCTTGTGTGTTTCTTTGGCTTAACGATTGCCACCTGAGCTAGCCTCTGTTGCCCATCTTCGTCTGTTTCAGAGGGTGGATTTCTCAGTGTTGCCTTTTCCCCAGCTCCCCACGCCCTTGTGTGTTTCTTTTGCTTAAAGATTGCCACCTGAAGCCAGCCTCTCTTGCCCATCTTCCTCAGTTTCAGAGGGTAGATATTTCAGGGTTGCTTTTTCCCCAGGTCTCCACGCCTTTGGGTTTTGTTTTTGCTTAACGATTGCCACCTGAGCTAGCCTCTGTTGCCCATCTTCGTCCGTTTCAGAGGGTGGATTTCTCAGTGTTGCCTTTTCCCCAGCTCCCCACGCCCTTGTGTGTTTCTTTTGCTTAAAGATTGCCACCTGAAGCCAGCCTCTCTTGCCCATCTTCCTCAGTTTCAGAGGGTAGATATTTCAGGGTTGCTTTTTCCCCAGGTCTCCACGCCTTTGTGTTTTGTTTCTGCTTAACGATTGCCACCTGAGCTAGCCTCTCTTGCCCATGTTCCTCAGTTTCAGAGGGTAGATATTTCAGGGTTGCTTTGTCCCCAGGGCTCCACGCCTTTGTGCTTTGTTTTTGCTTAAGGATTGCCACCTGAGGTAGCCTCTCTTGCCCATCTTCCTCAGTTTCAGAGGGTGGATTTCTCCGTGTTGCTTTTTCCCCAGGTCTCCACGCCCTTGTGTGTTTCTTTTGCTTAAAGATTGCCACCTGAGCTAGCCTCTGTTGCCCATCTTCGTCCGTTTCAGAGGGTGGATTTCTCAGTGTTGCCTTTTCGCCAGCTCCCCACGCCCTTGTGTGTTTCTTTTGCTTAAAGATTGTCACCTGAGCTAGGCACTGTTGCCCTGCTTCCTCAGTTTCAGAGGGTACCTTTTTCAGGGTTGCTTTTTGACCGGGTCTCCTCGCCATTGTATTTTTTTATCTTATTTTTTTTGCTTAAAGATTGCCACCTGAGCTAGCCTCTGTTGCGCTTCTTTCTCAGTTCTAGAGGGTAGATTTCTCCGTGTTGCTTTTTCCCCAGGTCTCCACGCACTTCCTTTTATTTTTCCTTAAAAATTGCCACCTGAGCTAGCCTCTGTTGTCCATCTTCGTCGGTTTCAGAGGGTAGATTTCTCACTGTTGCTTTTTTGCCAGGTCTGCACGCCCTTGTGTTTTTTTTCTGCTTAAAGGTTGCAACCTGAGCTAGCTTCTTTTGCCCATGTCCCTCAGTTTCAGAGGGTGGATTTCTCCGTGTTGCTTTTTCCCCAGGCCTCCACGCCCTTGTGTGTTTCTTTTGCTTAAAGATTGCCACCTGAGCTAGCCTCTGTTGCCCATCTTCGTCCGTTTCAGAGGGTGGATTTCTCAGTGTTGCCTTTTCGCCAGCTCCCCACGCCCTTGTGTGTTTCTTTTGCTTAAAGATTGTCACCTGAGCTAGGCACTGTTGCCCTGCTTCCTCAGTTTCAGAGGGTACCTTTTTCAGGGTTGCTTTTTGACCGGGTCTCCTCGCCATTGTATTTTTTTATCTTATTTTTTTTGCTTAAAGATTGCCACCTGAGCTAGCCTCTGTTGCGCTTCTTTCTCAGTTCTAGAGGGTAGATTTCTCCGTGTTGCTTTTTCCCCAGGTCTCCACGCACTTCCTTTTATTTTTCCTTAAAAATTGCCACCTGAGCTAGCCTCTGTTGCCCATCGTCGTCGGTTTCAGAGGGTAGATTTCTCACTGTTGCTTTTTTGCCAGGTCTGCACGCCCATGTGTTTTTTTTCTGCTTAAAGGTTGCAACCTGAGCTAGCTTCTTTTGCCCATGTTCGTCAGTTTCAGAGGGTGGATTTCTCCGTGTTGCTTTTTCCCCAGGTCTCCACACCCTTGTGTGTTTCTTTGGCTTAACGATTGCCACCTGAGGTAGCCTCTGTTGCCCATCTTCCTCAGTTTCAGAGGGTGGATTTCTGAATGTTGCTTTTTCCCCAGGTCTCCACGCCCTTGTGTGTTTCTTTTGCTTAACGATTGCCACCTGAAGCCAGCCTCTCTTGCCCATCTTCCTCAGTTTCAGAGGGTAGATATTTCAGGGTTGCTTTTTCCCCAGGTCTCCACGCCTTTGGGTTTTGTTTTTGCTTAACGATTGCCACCTGAGCTAGCCTCTGTTGTCCATCTTCGTCGGTATCAGAGGGTAGATTTCTCACTGTTGCCTTTTTGCCAGGTCTGCACGCCCTTGTGTTTTTTTTCTGCTTAAAGGTTGCAACCTGAGCTAGCTTCTTTTGCCCATGTTCCTCAGTTTCAGAGGGTGGATTTCTCCGTGTTGCTTTTTCCCCAGGCCTCCACGCCCTTGTGTGTTTCTTTGGCTTAACGATTGCCACCTGAGCTAGCCTCTGTTGCCCATCTTCGTCTGTTTCAGAGGGTGGATTTCTCAGTGTTGCCTTTTCCCCAGCTCCCCACGCCCTTGTGTGTTTCTTTTGCTTAAAGATTGCCACCTGAAGCCAGCCTCTCTTGCCCATCTTCCTCAGTTTCAGAGGGTAGATATTTCAGGGTTGCTTTTTCCCCAGGTCTCCACGCCTTTGGGTTTTGTTTTTGCTTAACGATTGCCACCTGAGCTAGCCTCTGTTGCCCATCTTCGTCCGTTTCAGAGGGTGGATTTCTCAGTGTTGCCTTTTCCCCAGCTCCCCACGCCCTTGTGTGTTTCTTTTGCTTAAAGATTGCCACCTGAAGCCAGCCTCTCTTGCCCATCTTCCTCAGTTTCAGAGGGTAGATATTTCAGGGTTGCTTTTTCCCCAGGTCTCCACGCCTTTGTGTTTTGTTTTTGCTTAACGATTGCCACCTGAGCTAGCCTCTCTTGCCCATGTTCCTCAGTTTCAGAGGGTAGATATTTCAGGGTTGCTTTGTCCCCAGGGCTCCACGCCTTTGTGCTTTGTTTTTGCTTAAGGATTGCCACCTGAGGTAGCCTCTCTTGCCCATCTTCCTCAGTTTCAGAGGGTGGATTTCTCCGTGTTGCTTTTTCCCCAGGTCTCCACGCCCTTGTGTGTTTCTTTTGCTTAAAGATTGCCACCTGAGCTAGCCTCTGTTGCCCATCTTCGTCCGTTTCAGAGGGTGGATTTCTCAGTGTTGCCTTTTCGCCAGCTCCCCACGCCCTTGTGTGTTTCTTTTGCTTAAAGATTGTCACCTGAGCTAGGCACTGTTGCCCTGCTTCCTCAGTTTCAGAGGGTACCTTTTTCAGGGTTGCTTTTTGACCGGGTCTCCTCGCCATTGTATTTTTTTATCTTATTTTTTTTGCTTAAAGATTGCCACCTGAGCTAGCCTCTGTTGCGCTTCTTTCTCAGTTCTAGAGGGTAGATTTCTCCGTGTTGCTTTTTCCCCAGGTCTCCACGCACTTCCTTTTATTTTTCCTTAAAAATTGCCACCTGAGCTAGCCTCTGTTGTCCATCTTCGTCGGTTTCAGAGGGTAGATTTCTCACTGTTGCTTTTTTGCCAGGTCTGCACGCCCTTGTGTTTTTTTTCTGCTTAAAGGTTGCAACCTGAGCTAGCTTCTTTTGCCCATGTCCCTCAGTTTCAGAGGGTGGATTTCTCCGTGTTGCTTTTTCCCCAGGCCTCCACGCCCTTGTGTGTTTCTTTTGCTTAAAGATTGCCACCTGAGCTAGCCTCTGTTGCCCATCTTCGTCCGTTTCAGAGGGTGGATTTCTCAGTGTTGCCTTTTCGCCAGCTCCCCACGCCCTTGTGTGTTTCTTTTGCTTAAAGATTGTCACCTGAGCTAGGCACTGTTGCCCTGCTTCCTCAGTTTCAGAGGGTACCTTTTTCAGGGTTGCTTTTTGACCGGGTCTCCTCGCCATTGTATTTTTTTATCTTATTTTTTTTGCTTAAAGATTGCCACCTGAGCTAGCCTCTGTTGCGCTTCTTTCTCAGTTCTAGAGGGTAGATTTCTCCGTGTTGCTTTTTCCCCAGGTCTCCACGCACTTCCTTTTATTTTTCCTTAAAAATTGCCACCTGAGCTAGCCTCTGTTGCCCATCGTCGTCGGTTTCAGAGGGTAGATTTCTCACTGTTGCTTTTTTGCCAGGTCTGCACGCCCATGTGTTTTTTTTCTGCTTAAAGGTTGCAACCTGAGCTAGCTTCTTTTGCCCATGTCCGTCAGTTTCAGAGGGTGGATTTCTCCGTGTTGCTTTTTCCCCAGGCCTCCACGCCCTTGTGTGTTTCTTTTGCTTAAAGATTGCCACCTGAGCTAGCCTCTGTTGCCCATCTTCGTCCGTTTCAGAGGGTGGATTTCTCAGTGTTGCCTTTTCGCCAGCTCCCCACGCCCTTGTGTGTTTCTTTTGCTTAAAGATTGTCACCTGAGCTAGGCACTGTTGCCCTGCTTCCTCAGTTTCAGAGGGTACCTTTTTCAGGGTTGCTTTTTGACCGGGTCTCCTCGCCATTGTATTTTTTTATCTTATTTTTTTTGCTTAAAGATTGCCACCTGAGCTAGCCTCTGTTGCGCTTCTTTCTCAGTTCTAGAGGGTAGATTTCTCCGTGTTGCTTTTTCCCCAGGTCTCCACGCACTTCCTTTTATTTTTCCTTAAAAATTGCCACCTGAGCTAGCCTCTGTTGCCCATCGTCGTCGGTTTCAGAGGGTAGATTTCTCACTGTTGCTTTTTTGCCAGGTCTGCACGCCCATGTGTTTTTTTTCTGCTTAAAGGTTGCAACCTGAGCTAGCTTCTTTTGCCCATGTTCGTCAGTTTCAGAGGGTGGATTTCTCCGTGTTGCTTTTTCCCCAGGCCTCCACGCCCTTGTGTGTTTCTTTGGCTTAACGATTGCCACCTGAGCTAGCCTCTGTTGCCCATCTTCGTCTGTTTCAGAGGGTGGATTTCTCAGTGTTGCCTTTTCCCCAGCTCCCCACGCCCTTGTGTGTTTCTTTTGCTTAAAGATTGCCACCTGAAGCCAGCCTCTCTTGCCCATCTTCCTCAGTTTCAGAGGGTAGATATTTCAGGGTTGCTTTTTCCCCAGGTCTCCACGCCTTTGGGTTTTGTTTTTGCTTAACGATTGCCACCTGAGCTAGCCTCTGTTGCCCATCTTCGTCCGTTTCAGAGGGTGGATTTCTCAGTGTTGCCTTTTCCCCAGCTCCCCACGCCCTTGTGTGTTTCTTTTGCTTAAAGATTGCCACCTGAAGCCAGCCTCTCTTGCCCATCTTCCTCAGTTTCAGAGGGTAGATATTTCAGGGTTGCTTTTTCCCCAGGTCTCCACGCCTTTGTGTTTTGTTTTTGCTTAACGATTGCCACCTGAGCTAGCCTCTCTTGCCCATGTTCCTCAGTTTCAGAGGGTAGATATTTCAGGGTTGCTTTGTCCCCAGGGCTCCACGCCTTTGTGCTTTGTTTTTGCTTAAGGATTGCCACCTGAGGTAGCCTCTCTTGCCCATCTTCCTCAGTTTCAGAGGGTGGATTTCTCCGTGTTGCTTTTTCCCCAGGTCTCCACGCCCTTGTGTGTTTCTTTTGCTTAAAGATTGCCACCTGAGCTAGCCTCTGTTGCCCATCTTCGTCCGTTTCAGAGGGTGGATTTCTCAGTGTTGCCTTTTCGCCAGCTCCCCACGCCCTTGTGTGTTTCTTTTGCTTAAAGATTGTCACCTGAGCTAGGCACTGTTGCCCTGCTTCCTCAGTTTCAGAGGGTACCTTTTTCAGGGTTGCTTTTTGACCGGGTCTCCTCGCCATTGTATTTTTTTATCTTATTTTTTTTGCTTAAAGATTGCCACCTGAGCTAGCCTCTGTTGCGCTTCTTTCTCAGTTCTAGAGGGTAGATTTCTCCGTGTTGCTTTTTCCCCAGGTCTCCACGCACTTCCTTTTATTTTTCCTTAAAAATTGCCACCTGAGCTAGCCTCTGTTGTCCATCTTCGTCGGTTTCAGAGGGTAGATTTCTCACTGTTGCTTTTTTGCCAGGTCTGCACGCCCTTGTGTTTTTTTTCTGCTTAAAGGTTGCAACCTGAGCTAGCTTCTTTTGCCCATGTCCCTCAGTTTCAGAGGGTGGATTTCTCCGTGTTGCTTTTTCCCCAGGCCTCCACGCCCTTGTGTGTTTCTTTTGCTTAAAGATTGCCACCTGAGCTAGCCTCTGTTGCCCATCTTCGTCCGTTTCAGAGGGTGGATTTCTCAGTGTTGCCTTTTCGCCAGCTCCCCACGCCCTTGTGTGTTTCTTTTGCTTAAAGATTGTCACCTGAGCTAGGCACTGTTGCCCTGCTTCCTCAGTTTCAGAGGGTACCTTTTTCAGGGTTGCTTTTTGACCGGGTCTCCTCGCCATTGTATTTTTTTATCTTATTTTTTTTGCTTAAAGATTGCCACCTGAGCTAGCCTCTGTTGCGCTTCTTTCTCAGTTCTAGAGGGTAGATTTCTCCGTGTTGCTTTTTCCCCAGGTCTCCACGCACTTCCTTTTATTTTTCCTTAAAAATTGCCACCTGAGCTAGCCTCTGTTGCCCATCGTCGTCGGTTTCAGAGGGTAGATTTCTCACTGTTGCTTTTTTGCCAGGTCTGCACGCCCATGTGTTTTTTTTCTGCTTAAAGGTTGCAACCTGAGCTAGCTTCTTTTGCCCATGTTCGTCAGTTTCAGAGGGTGGATTTCTCCGTGTTGCTTTTTCCCCAGGTCTCCACACCCTTGTGTGTTTCTTTGGCTTAACGATTGCCACCTGAGCTAGCCTCTGTTGCCCATCTTCCTCAGTTTCAGAGGGTGGATTTCTGAATGTTGCTTTTTCCCCAGGTCTCCACGCCCTTGTGTGTTTCTTTTGCTTAACGATTGCCACCTGAAGCCAGCCTCTCTTGCCCATCTTCCTCAGTTTCAGAGGGTAGATATTTCAGGGTTGCTTTTTCCCCAGGTCTCCACGCCTTTGGGTTTTGTTTTTGCTTAACGATTGCCACCTGAGCTAGCCTCTGTTGCCCATCTTCGTCCGTTTCAGAGGGTGGATTTCTCAGTGTTGCCTTTTCCCCAGCTCCCCACGCCCTTGTGTGTTTCTTTTGCTTAAAGATTGCCACCTGAAGCCAGCCTCTCTTGCCCATCTTCCTCAGTTTCAGAGGGTAGATATTTCAGGGTTGCTTTTTCCCCAGGTCTCCACGCCTTTGTGTTTTGTTTTTGCTTAACGATTGCCACCTGAGCTAGCCTCTCTTGCCCATGTTCCTCAGTTTCAGAGGGTAGATATTTCAGGGTTGCTTTGTCCCCAGGGCTCCACGCCTTTGTGCTTTGTTTTTGCTTAAGGATTGCCACCTGAGGTAGCCTCTCTTGCCCATCTTCCTCAGTTTCAGAGGGTGGATTTCTCCGTGTTGCTTTTTCCCCAGGTCTCCACGCCCTTGTGTGTTTCTTTTGCTTAAAGATTGCCACCTGAGCTAGCCTCTGTTGCCCATCTTCGTCCGTTTCAGAGGGTGGATTTCTCAGTGTTGCCTTTTCGCCAGCTCCCCACGCCCTTGTGTGTTTCTTTTGCTTAAAGATTGTCACCTGAGCTAGGCACTGTTGCCCTGCTTCCTCAGTTTCAGAGGGTACCTTTTTCAGGGTTGCTTTTTGACCGGGTCTCCTCGCCATTGTATTTTTTTATTTTATTTTTTTTGCTTAAAGATTGCCACCTGAGCTAGCCTCTGTTGCGCTTCTTTCTCAGTTCTAGAGGGTAGATTTCTCCGTGTTGCTTTTTCCCCAGGTCTCCACGCACTTCCTTTTATTTTTCCTTAAAAATTGCCACCTGAGCTAGCCTCTGTTGTCCATCTTCGTCGGTTTCAGAGGGTAGATTTCTCCGTGTTGCTTTTTCCCCAGGTCTCCACGCACTTCCTTTTATTTTTCCTTAAAAATTGCCACCTGAGCTAGCCTCTGTTGTCCATCTTCGTCGGTATCAGAGGGTAGATTTCTCACTGTTGCCTTTTTGCCAGGTCTGCACGCCCTTGTGTTTTTTTTCTGCTTAAAGGTTGCAACCTGAGCTAGCTTCTTTTGCCCATGTTCCTCAGTTTCAGAGGGTGGATTTCTCCGTGTTGCTTTTTCCCCAGGCCTCCACGCCCTTGTGTGTTTCTTTGGCTTAACGATTGCCACCTGAGCTAGCCTCTGTTGCCCATCTTCGTCTGTTTCAGAGGGTGGATTTCTCAGTGTTGCCTTTTCCCCAGCTCCCCACGCCCTTGTGTGTTTCTTTTGCTTAAAGATTGCCACCTGAAGCCAGCCTCTCTTGCCCATCTTCCTCAGTTTCAGAGGGTAGATATTTCAGGGTTGCTTTTTCCCCAGGTCTCCACGCCTTTGGGTTTTGTTTTTGCTTAACGATTGCCACCTGAGCTAGCCTCTGTTGCCCATCTTCGTCCGTTTCAGAGGGTGGATTTCTCAGTGTTGCCTTTTCCCCAGCTCCCCACGCCCTTGTGTGTTTCTTTTGCTTAAAGATTGCCACCTGAAGCCAGCCTCTCTTGCCCATCTTCCTCAGTTTCAGAGGGTAGATATTTCAGGGTTGCTTTTTCCCCAGGTCTCCACGCCTTTGTGTTTTGTTTTTGCTTAACGATTGCCACCTGAGCTAGCCTCTCTTGCCCATGTTCCTCAGTTTCAGAGGGTAGATATTTCAGGGTTGCTTTGTCCCCAGGGCTCCACGCCTTTGTGCTTTGTTTTTGCTTAAGGATTGCCACCTGAGGTAGCCTCTCTTGCCCATCTTCCTCAGTTTCAGAGGGTGGATTTCTCCGTGTTGCTTTTTCCCCAGGTCTCCACGCCCTTGTGTGTTTCTTTTGCTTAAAGATTGCCACCTGAGCTAGCCTCTGTTGCCCATCTTCGTCCGTTTCAGAGGGTGGATTTCTCAGTGTTGCCTTTTCGCCAGCTCCCCACGCCCTTGTGTGTTTCTTTTGCTTAAAGATTGTCACCTGAGCTAGGCACTGTTGCCCTGCTTCCTCAGTTTCAGAGGGTACCTTTTTCAGGGTTGCTTTTTGACCGGGTCTCCTCGCCATTGTATTTTTTTATCTTATTTTTTTTGCTTAAAGATTGCCACCTGAGCTAGCCTCTGTTGCGCTTCTTTCTCAGTTCTAGAGGGTAGATTTCTCCGTGTTGCTTTTTCCCCAGGTCTCCACGCACTTCCTTTTATTTTTCCTTAAAAATTGCCACCTGAGCTAGCCTCTGTTGTCCATCTTCCTCAGTTTCAGAGGGTAGATTTCTCACTGTTGCTTTTTTGCCAGGTCTGCACGCCCTTGTGTTTTTTTTCTGCTTAAAGGTTGCAACCTGAGCTAGCTTCTTTTGCCCATGTTCGTCAGTTTCAGAGGGTGGATTTCTCCGTGTTGCTTTTTCCCCAGGCCTCCACGCCCTTGTGTGTTTCTTTTGCTTAAAGATTGCCACCTGAAGCCAGCCTCTCTTGCCCATCTTCCTCAGTTTCAGAGGGTAGATATTTCAGGGTTGCTTTTTCCCCAGGTCTCCACGCCTTTGTGTTTTGTTTTTGCTTAACGAGTGCCACCTGAGCTAGCCTCTCTTGCCCATGTTCCTCAGTTTCAGAGGGTAGATATTTCAGGGTTGCTTTTTCCCCAGGTCTCCACGCCTTTGGGTTTTGTTTTTGCTTAACGAGTGCCACCTGAGCTAGCCTCTCTTGCCCATCTTCCTGAGTTTCAGAGGGTCGATATCTCCGTGTTGCTGTTTCCCCAGGTCTCCACGCCCTTGTGTGTTTCTTTTGCTTAACGTTTGCCACCTGAAGCCAGCCTCTCTTGCCCATCTTCCTCAGTTTCAGAGGGTAGATATTTCAGGGTTGCTTTTTCCCCAGGTCTCCACGCCTTTGTGTTTTGTTTTTGCTTAACGAGTGCCACCTGAGCTAGCCTCTCTTGCCCATGTTCCTCAGTTTCAGAGGGTAGATATTTCAGGGTTGCTTTGTCCCCAGGGCTCCACGCCTTTGTGCTTTGTTTTTGCTTAAGGATTGCCACCTGAGGTAGCCTCTCTTGCCCATCTTCCTCAGTTTCAGAGGGTGGATTTCTCCGTGTTGCTTTTTCCCCAGGTCTCCACGCCCTTGTGTGTTTCTTTTGCTTAAAGATTGCCACCTGAGCTAGCCTCTGTTGCCCATCTTCGTCCGTTTCAGAGGGTGGATTTCTCAGTGTTGCCTTTTCGCCAGCTCCCCACGCCCTTGTGTGTTTCTTTTGCTTAAAGATTGTCACCTGAGCTAGGCACTGTTGCCCTGCTTCCTCAGTTTCAGAGGGTACCTTTTTCAGGGTTGCTTTTTGACCGGGTCTCCTCGCCATTGTATTTTTTTATTTTATTTTTTTTGCTTAAAGATTGCCACCTGAGCTAGCCTCTGTTGCGCTTCTTTCTCAGTTCTAGAGGGTAGATTTCTCCGTGTTGCTTTTTCCCCAGGTCTCCACGCACTTCCTTTTATTTTTCCTTAAAAATTGCCACCTGAGCTAGCCTCTGTTGTCCATCTTCGTCGGTTTCAGAGGGTAGATTTCTCCGTGTTGCTTTTTCCCCAGGTCTCCACGCACTTCCTTTTATTTTTCCTTAAAAATTGCCACCTGAGCTAGCCTCTGTTGTCCATCTTCGTCGGTATCAGAGGGTAGATTTCTCACTGTTGCCTTTTTGCCAGGTCTGCACGCCCTTGTGTTTTTTTTCTGCTTAAAGGTTGCAACCTGAGCTAGCTTCTTTTGCCCATGTTCCTCAGTTTCAGAGGGTGGATTTCTCCGTGTTGCTTTTTCCCCAGGCCTCCACGCCCTTGTGTGTTTCTTTGGCTTAACGATTGCCACCTGAGCTAGCCTCTGTTGCCCATCTTCGTCTGTTTCAGAGGGTGGATTTCTCAGTGTTGCCTTTTCCCCAGCTCCCCACGCCCTTGTGTGTTTCTTTTGCTTAAAGATTGCCACCTGAAGCCAGCCTCTCTTGCCCATCTTCCTCAGTTTCAGAGGGTAGATATTTCAGGGTTGCTTTTTCCCCAGGTCTCCACGCCTTTGGGTTTTGTTTTTGCTTAACGATTGCCACCTGAGCTAGCCTCTGTTGCCCATCTTCGTCCGTTTCAGAGGGTGGATTTCTCAGTGTTGCCTTTTCCCCAGCTCCCCACGCCCTTGTGTGTTTCTTTTGCTTAAAGATTGCCACCTGAAGCCAGCCTCTCTTGCCCATCTTCCTCAGTTTCAGAGGGTAGATATTTCAGGGTTGCTTTTTCCCCAGGTCTCCACGCCTTTGTGTTTTGTTTTTGCTTAACGATTGCCACCTGAGCTAGCCTCTCTTGCCCATGTTCCTCAGTTTCAGAGGGTAGATATTTCAGGGTTGCTTTGTCCCCAGGGCTCCACGCCTTTGTGCTTTGTTTTTGCTTAAGGATTGCCACCTGAGGTAGCCTCTCTTGCCCATCTTCCTCAGTTTCAGAGGGTGGATTTCTCCGTGTTGCTTTTTCCCCAGGTCTCCACGCCCTTGTGTGTTTCTTTTGCTTAAAGATTGCCACCTGAGCTAGCCTCTGTTGCCCATCTTCGTCCGTTTCAGAGGGTGGATTTCTCAGTGTTGCCTTTTCCCCAGCTCCCCACGCCCTTGTGTGTTTCTTTTGCTTAAAGATTGCCACCTGAAGCCAGCCTCTCTTGCCCATCTTCCTCAGTTTCAGAGGGTAGATATTTCAGGGTTGCTTTTTCCCCAGGTCTCCACGCCTTTGTGTTTTGTTTTTGCTTAACGATTGCCACCTGAGCTAGCCTCTCTTGCCCATGTTCCTCAGTTTCAGAGGGTAGATATTTCAGGGTTGCTTTGTCCCCAGGGCTCCACGCCTTTGTGCTTTGTTTTTGCTTAAGGATTGCCACCTGAGGTAGCCTCTCTTGCCCATCTTCCTCAGTTTCAGAGGGTGGATTTCTCCGTGTTGCTTTTTCCCCAGGTCTCCACGCCCTTGTGTGTTTCTTTTGCTTAAAGATTGCCACCTGAGCTAGCCTCTGTTGCCCATCTTCGTCCGTTTCAGAGGGTGGATTTCTCAGTGTTGCCTTTTCGCCAGCTCCCCACGCCCTTGTGTGTTTCTTTTGCTTAAAGATTGTCACCTGAGCTAGGCACTGTTGCCCTGCTTCCTCAGTTTCAGAGGGTACCTTTTTCAGGGTTGCTTTTTGACCGGGTCTCCTCGCCATTGTATTTTTTTATTTTATTTTTTTTGCTTAAAGATTGCCACCTGAGCTAGCCTCTGTTGCGCTTCTTTCTCAGTTCTAGAGGGTAGATTTCTCCGTGTTGCTTTTTCCCCAGGTCTCCACGCACTTCCTTTTATTTTTCCTTAAAAATTGCCACCTGAGCTAGCCTCTGTTGTCCATCTTCGTCGGTTTCAGAGGGTAGATTTCTCCGTGTTGCTTTTTCCCCAGGTCTCCACGCACTTCCTTTTATTTTTCCTTAAAAATTGCCACCTGAGCTAGCCTCTGTTGTCCATCTTCGTCGGTATCAGAGGGTAGATTTCTCACTGTTGCCTTTTTGCCAGGTCTGCACGCCCTTGTGTTTTTTTTCTGCTTAAAGGTTGCAACCTGAGCTAGCTTCTTTTGCCCATGTTCCTCAGTTTCAGAGGGTGGATTTCTCCGTGTTGCTTTTTCCCCAGGCCTCCACGCCCTTGTGTGTTTCTTTGGCTTAACGATTGCCACCTGAGCTAGCCTCTGTTGCCCATCTTCGTCTGTTTCAGAGGGTGGATTTCTCAGTGTTGCCTTTTCCCCAGCTCCCCACGCCCTTGTGTGTTTCTTTTGCTTAAAGATTGCCACCTGAAGCCAGCCTCTCTTGCCCATCTTCCTCAGTTTCAGAGGGTAGATATTTCAGGGTTGCTTTTTCCCCAGGTCTCCACGCCTTTGGGTTTTGTTTTTGCTTAACGATTGCCACCTGAGCTAGCCTCTGTTGCCCATCTTCGTCCGTTTCAGAGGGTGGATTTCTCAGTGTTGCCTTTTCCCCAGCTCCCCACGCCCTTGTGTGTTTCTTTTGCTTAAAGATTGCCACCTGAAGCCAGCCTCTCTTGCCCATCTTCCTCAGTTTCAGAGGGTAGATATTTCAGGGTTGCTTTTTCCCCAGGTCTCCACGCCTTTGTGTTTTGTTTTTGCTTAACGATTGCCACCTGAGCTAGCCTCTCTTGCCCATGTTCCTCAGTTTCAGAGGGTAGATATTTCAGGGTTGCTTTGTCCCCAGGGCTCCACGCCTTTGTGCTTTGTTTTTGCTTAAGGATTGCCACCTGAGGTAGCCTCTCTTGCCCATCTTCCTCAGTTTCAGAGGGTGGATTTCTCCGTGTTGCTTTTTCCCCAGGTCTCCACGCCCTTGTGTGTTTCTTTTGCTTAAAGATTGCCACCTGAGCTAGCCTCTGTTGCCCATCTTCGTCCGTTTCAGAGGGTGGATTTCTCAGTGTTGCCTTTTCGCCAGCTCCCCACGCCCTTGTGTGTTTCTTTTGCTTAAAGATTGTCACCTGAGCTAGGCACTGTTGCCCTGCTTCCTCAGTTTCAGAGGGTACCTTTTTCAGGGTTGCTTTTTGACCGGGTCTCCTCGCCATTGTATTTTTTTATCTTATTTTTTTTGCTTAAAGATTGCCACCTGAGCTAGCCTCTGTTGCGCTTCTTTCTCAGTTCTAGAGGGTAGATTTCTCCGTGTTGCTTTTTCCCCAGGTCTCCACGCACTTCCTTTTATTTTTCCTTAAAAATTGCCACCTGAGCTAGCCTCTGTTGTCCATCTTCCTCAGTTTCAGAGGGTAGATTTCTCACTGTTGCTTTTTTGCCAGGTCTGCACGCCCTTGTGTTTTTTTTCTGCTTAAAGGTTGCAACCTGAGCTAGCTTCTTTTGCCTATGTCCCTCAGTTTCAGAGGGTGGATTTCTCCGTGTTGCTTTTTCCCCAGGCCTCCACGCCCTTGTGTGTTTCTTTTGCTTAAAGATTGCCACCTGAAGCCAGCCTCTCTTGCCCATCTTCCTCAGTTTCAGAGGGTAGATATTTCAGGGTTGCTTTTTCCCCAGGTCTCCACGCCTTTGTGTTTTGTTTTTGCTTAACGAGTGCCACCTGAGCTAGCCTCTCTTGCCCATGTTCCTCAGTTTCAGAGGGTAGATATTTCAGGGTTGCTTTTTCCCCAGGTCTCCACGCCTTTGGGTTTTGTTTTTGCTTAACGAGTGCCACCTGAGCTAGCCTCTCTTGCCCATCTTCCTGAGTTTCAGAGGGTCGATATCTCCGTGTTGCTGTTTCCCCAGGTCTCCACGCCCTTGTGTGTTTCTTTTGCTTAACGTTTGCCACCTGAAGCCAGCCTCTCTTGCCCATCTTCCTCAGTTTCAGAGGGTAGATATTTCAGGGTTGCTTTTTCCCCAGGTCTCCACGCCTTTGTGTTTTGTTTTTGCTTAACGAGTGCCACCTGAGCTAGCCTCTCTTGCCCATGTTCCTCAGTTTCAGAGGGTAGATATTTCAGGGTTGCTTTGTCCCCAGGGCTCCACGCCTTTGTGCTTTGTTTTTGCTTAAGGATTGCCACCTGAGGTAGCCTCTCTTGCCCATCTTCCTCAGTTTCAGAGGGTGGATTTCTCCGTGTTGCTTTTTCCCCAGGTCTCCACGCCCTTGTGTGTTTCTTTTGCTTAAAGATTGCCACCTGAGCTAGCCTCTGTTGCCCATCTTCGTCCGTTTCAGAGGGTGGATTTCTCAGTGTTGCCTTTTCGCCAGCTCCCCACGCCCTTGTGTGTTTCTTTTGCTTAAAGATTGTCACCTGAGCTAGGCACTGTTGCCCTGCTTCCTCAGTTTCAGAGGGTACCTTTTTCAGGGTTGCTTTTTGACCGGGTCTCCTCGCCATTGTATTTTTTTATTTTATTTTTTTTGCTTAAAGATTGCCACCTGAGCTAGCCTCTGTTGCGCTTCTTTCTCAGTTCTAGAGGGTAGATTTCTCCGTGTTGCTTTTTCCCCAGGTCTCCACGCACTTCCTTTTATTTTTCCTTAAAAATTGCCACCTGAGCTAGCCTCTGTTGTCCATCTTCGTCAGTTTCAGAGGGTAGATTTCTCACTGTTGCTTTTTTGCCAGGTCTGCACGCCCTTGTGTTTTTTTTCTGCTTAAAGGTTGCAACCTGAGCTAGCTTCTTTTGCCCATGTCCCTCAGTTTCAGAGGGTGGATTTCTCCGTGTTGCTTTTTCCCCAGGCCTCCACGCCCTTGTGTGTTTCTTTTGCTTAAAGATTGCCACCTGAAGCCAGCCTCTCTTGCCCATCTTCCTCAGTTTCAGAGGGTAGATATTTCAGGGTTGCTTTTTCCCCAGGTCTCCACGCCTTTGTGTTTTGTTTTTGCTTAACGAGTGCCACCTGAGCTAGCCTCTCTTGCCCATGTTCCTCAGTTTCAGAGGGTAGATATTTCAGGGTTGCTTTTTGCCCAGGTCTCCACGCCTTTGGGTTTTGTTTTTGCTTAACGATTGCCACCTGAGCTAGCCTCTCTTGCCCATCTTCCTGAGTTTCAGAGGGTCGATATCTCCGTGTTGCTGTTTCCCCAGGTCTCCACGCCCTTGTGTGTTTCTTTTGCTTAAAGATTGCCACCTGAAGCCAGCCTCTCTTGCCCATCTTCCTCAGTTTCAGAGGGTAGATATTTCAGGGTTGCTTTTTCCCCAGGTCTCCACGCCTTTGGGTTTTGTTTTTGCTTAACGATTGCCACCTGAGCTAGCCTCTGTTGCCCATCTTCGTCCGTTTCAGAGGGTGGATTTCTCAGTGTTGCCTTTTCCCCAGCTCCCCACGCCCTTGTGTGTTTCTTTTGCTTAAAGATTGCCACCTGAAGCCAGCCTCTCTTGCCCATCTTCCTCAGTTTCAGAGGGTAGATATTTCAGGGTTGCTTTTTCCCCAGGTCTCCACGCCTTTGTGTTTTGTTTTTGCTTAACGATTGCCACCTGAGCTAGCCTCTCTTGCCCATGTTCCTCAGTTTCAGAGGGTAGATATTTCAGGGTTGCTTTGTCCCCAGGGCTCCACGCCTTTGTGCTTTGTTTTTGCTTAAGGATTGCCACCTGAGGTAGCCTCTCTTGCCCATCTTCCTCAGTTTCAGAGGGTGGATTTCTCCGTGTTGCTTTTTCCCCAGGTCTCCACGCCCTTGTGTGTTTCTTTTGCTTAAAGATTGCCACCTGAGCTAGCCTCTGTTGCCCATCTTCGTCCGTTTCAGAGGGTGGATTTCTCAGTGTTGCCTTTTCGCCAGCTCCCCACGCCCTTGTGTGTTTCTTTTGCTTAAAGATTGTCACCTGAGCTAGGCACTGTTGCCCTGCTTCCTCAGTTTCAGAGGGTACCTTTTTCAGGGTTGCTTTTTGACCGGGTCTCCTCGCCATTGTATTTTTTTATTTTATTTTTTTTGCTTAAAGATTGCAACCTGAGCTAGCCTCTGTTGCGCTTCTTTCTCAGTTCTAGAGGGTAGATTTCTCCGTGTTGCTTTTTCCCCAGGTCTCCACGCACTTCCTTTTATTTTTCCTTAAAAATTGCCACCTGAGCTAGCCTCTGTTGTCCATCTTCGTCGGTATCAGAGGGTAGATTTCTCACTGTTGCCTTTTTGCCAGGTCTGCACGCCCTTGTGTTTTTTTTCTGCTTAAAGGTTGCAACCTGAGCTAGCTTCTTTTGCCCATGTTCCTCAGTTTCAGAGGGTGGATTTCTCCGTGTTGCTTTTTCCCCAGGCCTCCACGCCCTTGTGTGTTTCTTTGGCTTAACGATTGCCACCTGAGCTAGCCTCTGTTGCCCATCTTCGTCTGTTTCAGAGGGTGGATTTCTCAGTGTTGCCTTTTCCCCAGCTCCCCACGCCCTTGTGTGTTTCTTTTGCTTAAAGATTGCCACCTGAAGCCAGCCTCTCTTGCCCATCTTCCTCAGTTTCAGAGGGTAGATATTTCAGGGTTGCTTTTTCCCCAGGTCTCCACGCCTTTGGGTTTTGTTTTTGCTTAACGATTGCCACCTGAGCTAGCCTCTGTTGCCCATCTTCGTCCGTTTCAGAGGGTGGATTTCTCAGTGTTGCCTTTTCCCCAGCTCCCCACGCCCTTGTGTGTTTCTTTTGCTTAAAGATTGCCACCTGAAGCCAGCCTCTCTTGCCCATCTTCCTCAGTTTCAGAGGGTAGATATTTCAGGGTTGCTTTTTCCCCAGGTCTCCACGCCTTTGTGTTTTGTTTTTGCTTAACGATTGCCACCTGAGCTAGCCTCTCTTGCCCATGTTCCTCAGTTTCAGAGGGTAGATATTTCAGGGTTGCTTTGTCCCCAGGGCTCCACGCCTTTGTGCTTTGTTTTTGCTTAAGGATTGCCACCTGAGGTAGCCTCTCTTGCCCATCTTCCTCAGTTTCAGAGGGTGGATTTCTCCGTGTTGCTTTTTCCCCAGGTCTCCACGCCCTTGTGTGTTTCTTTTGCTTAAAGATTGCCACCTGAGCTAGCCTCTGTTGCCCATCTTCGTCCGTTTCAGAGGGTGGATTTCTCAGTGTTGCCTTTTCGCCAGCTCCCCACGCCCTTGTGTGTTTCTTTTGCTTAAAGATTGTCACCTGAGCTAGGCACTGTTGCCCTGCTTCCTCAGTTTCAGAGGGTACCTTTTTCAGGGTTGCTTTTTGACCGGGTCTCCTCGCCATTGTATTTTTTTATCTTATTTTTTTTGCTTAAAGATTGCCACCTGAGCTAGCCTCTGTTGCGCTTCTTTCTCAGTTCTAGAGGGTAGATTTCTCCGTGTTGCTTTTTCCCCAGGTCTCCACGCACTTCCTTTTATTTTTCCTTAAAAATTGCCACCTGAGCTAGCCTCTGTTGTCCATCTTCGTCGGTTTCAGAGGGTAGATTTCTCACTGTTGCTTTTTTGCCAGGTCTGCACGCCCTTGTGTTTTTTTTCTGCTTAAAGGTTGCAACCTGAGCTAGCTTCTTTTGCCCATGTCCCTCAGTTTCAGAGGGTGGATTTCTCCGTGTTGCTTTTTCCCCAGGCCTCCACGCCCTTGTGTGTTTCTTTTGCTTAAAGATTGCCACCTGAAGCCAGCCTCTCTTGCCCATCTTCCTCAGTTTCAGAGGGTAGATATTTCAGGGTTGCTTTTTCCCCAGGTCTCCACGCCTTTGTGTTTTGTTTTTGCTTAACGAGTGCCACCTGAGCTAGCCTCTCTTGCCCATGTTCCTCAGTTTCAGAGGGTAGATATTTCAGGGTTGCTTTTTCCCCAGGTCTCCACGCCTTTGGGTTTTGTTTTTGCTTAACGAGTGCCACCTGAGCTAGCCTCTCTTGCCCATCTTCCTGAGTTTCAGAGGGTCGATATCTCCGTGTTGCTGTTTCCCCAGGTCTCCACGCCCTTGTGTGTTTCTTTTGCTTAACGTTTGCCACCTGAAGCCAGCCTCTCTTGCCCATCTTCCTCAGTTTCAGAGGGTAGATATTTCAGGGTTGCTTTTTCCCCAGGTCTCCACGCCTTTGTGTTTTGTTTTTGCTTAACGAGTGCCACCTGAGCTAGCCTCTCTTGCCCATGTTCCTCAGTTTCAGAGGGTAGATATTTCAGGGTTGCTTTGTCCCCAGGGCTCCACGCCTTTGTGCTTTGTTTTTGCTTAAGGATTGCCACCTGAGGTAGCCTCTCTTGCCCATCTTCCTCAGTTTCAGAGGGTGGATTTCTCCGTGTTGCTTTTTCCCCAGGTCTCCACGCCCTTGTGTGTTTCTTTTGCTTAAAGATTGCCACCTGAGCTAGCCTCTGTTGCCCATCTTCGTCCGTTTCAGAGGGTGGATTTCTCAGTGTTGCCTTTTCGCCAGCTCCCCACGCCCTTGTGTGTTTCTTTTGCTTAAAGATTGTCACCTGAGCTAGGCACTGTTGCCCTGCTTCCTCAGTTTCAGAGGGTACCTTTTTCAGGGTTGCTTTTTGACCGGGTCTCCTCGCCATTGTATTTTTTTATTTTATTTTTTTTGCTTAAAGATTGCCACCTGAGCTAGCCTCTGTTGCGCTTCTTTCTCAGTTCTAGAGGGTAGATTTCTCCGTGTTGCTTTTTCCCCAGGTCTCCACGCACTTCCTTTTATTTTTCCTTAAAAATTGCCACCTGAGCTAGCCTCTGTTGTCCATCTTCGTCGGTTTCAGAGGGTAGATTTCTCACTGTTGCTTTTTTGCCAGGTCTGCACGCCCTTGTGTTTTTTTTCTGCTTAAAGGTTGCAACCTGAGCTAGCTTCTTTTGCCCATGTCCCTCAGTTTCAGAGGGTGGATTTCTCCGTGTTGCTTTTTCCCCAGGCCTCCACGCCCTTGTGTGTTTCTTTTGCTTAAAGATTGCCACCTGAAGCCAGCCTCTCTTGCCCATCTTCCTCAGTTTCAGAGGGTAGATATTTCAGGGTTGCTTTTTCCCCAGGTCTCCACGCCTTTGTGTTTTGTTTTTGCTTAACGAGTGCCACCTGAGCTAGCCTCTCTTGCCCATGTTCCTCAGTTTCAGAGGGTAGATATTTCAGGGTTGCTTTTTCCCCAGGTCTCCACGCCTTTGGGTTTTGTTTTTGCTTAACGATTGCCACCTGAGCTAGCCTCTCTTGCCCATCTTCCTGAGTTTCAGAGGGTCGATATCTCCGTGTTGCTGTTTCCCCAGGTCTCCACGCCCTTGTGTGTTTCTTTTGCTTAAAGATTGCCACCTGAAGCCAGCCTCTCTTGCCCATCTTCCTCAGTTTCAGAGGGTAGATATTTCAGGGTTGCTTTTTCCCCAGGTCTCCACGCCTTTGGGTTTTGTTTTTGCTTAACGATTGCCACCTGAGCTAGCCTCTGTTGCCCATCTTCGTCCGTTTCAGAGGGTGGATTTCTCAGTGTTGCCTTTTCCCCAGCTCCCCACGCCCTTGTGTGTTTCTTTTGCTTAAAGATTGCCACCTGAAGCCAGCCTCTCTTGCCCATCTTCCTCAGTTTCAGAGGGTAGATATTTCAGGGTTGCTTTTTCCCCAGGTCTCCACGCCTTTGTGTTTTGTTTTTGCTTAACGATTGCCACCTGAGCTAGCCTCTCTTGCCCATGTTCCTCAGTTTCAGAGGGTAGATATTTCAGGGTTGCTTTGTCCCCAGGGCTCCACGCCTTTGTGCTTTGTTTTTGCTTAAGGATTGCCACCTGAGGTAGCCTCTCTTGCCCATCTTCCTCAGTTTCAGAGGGTGGATTTCTCCGTGTTGCTTTTTCCCCAGGTCTCCACGCCCTTGTGTGTTTCTTTTGCTTAAAGATTGCCACCTGAGCTAGCCTCTGTTGCCCATCTTCGTCCGTTTCAGAGGGTGGATTTCTCAGTGTTGCCTTTTCGCCAGCTCCCCACGCCCTTGTGTGTTTCTTTTGCTTAAAGATTGTCACCTGAGCTAGGCACTGTTGCCCTGCTTCCTCAGTTTCAGAGGGTACCATTTTCAGGGTTGCTTTTTGACCGGGTCTCCTCGCCATTGTATTTTTTTATTTTATTTTTTTTGCTTAAAGATTGCCACCTGAGCTAGCCTCTGTTGCGCTTCTTTCTCAGTTCTAGAGGGTAGATTTCTCCGTGTTGCTTTTTCCCCAGGTCTCCACGCACTTCCTTTTATTTTTCCTTAAAAATTGCCACCTGAGCTAGCCTCTGTTGTCCATCTTCGTCGGTTTCAGAGGGTAGATTTCTCCGTGTTGCTTTTTCCCCAGGTCTCCACGCACTTCCTTTTATTTTTCCTTAAAAATTGCCACCTGAGCTAGCCTCTGTTGTCCATCTTCGTCGGTATCAGAGGGTAGATTTCTCACTGTTGCCTTTTTGCCAGGTCTGCACGCCCTTGTGTTTTTTTTCTGCTTAAAGGTTGCAACCTGAGCTAGCTTCTTTTGCCCATGTTCCTCAGTTTCAGAGGGTGGATTTCTCCGTGTTGCTTTTTCCCCAGGCCTCCACGCCCTTGTGTGTTTCTTTGGCTTAACGATTGCCACCTGAGCTAGCCTCTGTTGCCCATCTTCGTCTGTTTCAGAGGGTGGATTTCTCAGTGTTGCCTTTTCCCCAGCTCCCCACGCCCTTGTGTGTTTCTTTTGCTTAAAGATTGCCACCTGAAGCCAGCCTCTCTTGCCCATCTTCCTCAGTTTCAGAGGGTAGATATTTCAGGGTTGCTTTTTCCCCAGGTCTCCACGCCTTTGGGTTTTGTTTTTGCTTAACGATTGCCACCTGAGCTAGCCTCTGTTGCCCATCTTCGTCCGTTTCAGAGGGTGGATTTCTCAGTGTTGCCTTTTCCCCAGCTCCCCACGCCCTTGTGTGTTTCTTTTGCTTAAAGATTGCCACCTGAAGCCAGCCTCTCTTGCCCATCTTCCTCAGTTTCAGAGGGTAGATATTTCAGGGTTGCTTTTTCCCCAGGTCTCCACGCCTTTGTGTTTTGTTTTTGCTTAACGATTGCCACCTGAGCTAGCCTCTCTTGCCCATGTTCCTCAGTTTCAGAGGGTAGATATTTCAGGGTTGCTTTGTCCCCAGGGCTCCACGCCTTTGTGCTTTGTTTTTGCTTAACGATTGCCACCTGAGCTAGCCTCTCTTGCCCATCTTCCTGAGTTTCAGAGGGTGGATTTCTCCGTGTTGCTTTTTCCCCAGGTCTCCACGCCCTTGTGTGTTTCTTTTGCTTAAAGATTGCCACCTGAGCTAGCCTCTGTTGCCCATCTTCGTCCGTTTCAGAGGGTGGATTTCTCAGTGTTGCCTTTTCGCCAGCTCCCCACGCCCTTGTGTGTTTCTTTTGCTTAAAGATTGTCACCTGAGCTAGGCACTGTTGCCCTGCTTCCTCAGTTTCAGAGGGTACCTTTTTCAGGGTTGCTTTTTGACCGGGTCTCCTCGCCATTGTATTTTTTTATCTTATTTTTTTTGCTTAAAGATTGCCACCTGAGCTAGCCTCTGTTGCGCTTCTTTCTCAGTTCTAGAGGGTAGATTTCTCCGTGTTGCTTTTTCCCCAGGTCTCCACGCACTTCCTTTTATTTTTCCTTAAAAATTGCCACCTGAGCTAGCCTCTGTTGTCCATCTTCGTCGGTTTCAGAGGGTAGATTTCTCACTGTTGCTTTTTTGCCAGGTCTGCACGCCCTTGTGTTTTTTTTCTGCTTAAAGGTTGCAACCTGAGCTAGCTTCTTTTGCCCATGTCCCTCAGTTTCAGAGGGTGGATTTCTCCGTGTTGCTTTTTCCCCAGGCCTCCACGCCCTTGTGTGTTTCTTTTGCTTAAAGATTGCCACCTGAAGCCAGCCTCTCTTGCCCATCTTCCTCAGTTTCAGAGGGTAGATATTTCAGGGTTGCTTTTTCCCCAGGTCTCCACGCCTTTGTGTTTTGTTTTTGCTTAACGAGTGCCACCTGAGCTAGCCTCTCTTGCCCATGTTCCTCAGTTTCAGAGGGTAGATATTTCAGGGTTGCTTTTTCCCCAGGTCTCCACGCCTTTGGGTTTTGTTTTTGCTTAACGAATGCCACCTGAGCTAGCCTCTCTTGCCCATCTTCCTGAGTTTCAGAGGGTCGATATCTCCGTGTTGCTGTTTCCCCAGGTCTCCACGCCCTTGTGTGTTTCTTTTGCTTAACGTTTGCCACCTGAAGCCAGCCTCTCTTGCCCATCTTCCTCAGTTTCAGAGGGTAGATATTTCAGGGTTGCTTTTTCCCCAGGTCTCCACGCCTTTGTGTTTTGTTTTTGCTTAACGAGTGCCACCTGAGCTAGCCTCTCTTGCCCATGTTCCTCAGTTTCAGAGGGTAGATATTTCAGGGTTGCTTTGTCCCCAGGGCTCCACGCCTTTGTGCTTTGTTTTTGCTTAAGGATTGCCACCTGAGGTAGCCTCTCTTGCCCATCTTCCTCAGTTTCAGAGGGTGGATTTCTCCGTGTTGCTTTTTCCCCAGGTCTCCACGCCCTTGTGTGTTTCTTTTGCTTAAAGATTGCCACCTGAGCTAGCCTCTGTTGCCCATCTTCGTCCGTTTCAGAGGGTGGATTTCTCAGTGTTGCCTTTTCGCCAGCTCCCCACGCCCTTGTGTGTTTCTTTTGCTTAAAGATTGTCACCTGAGCTAGGCACTGTTGCCCTGCTTCCTCAGTTTCAGAGGGTACCTTTTTCAGGGTTGCTTTTTGACCGGGTCTCCTCGCCATTGTATTTTTTTATTTTATTTTTTTTGCTTAAAGATTGCCACCTGAGCTAGCCTCTGTTGCGCTTCTTTCTCAGTTCTAGAGGGTAGATTTCTCCGTGTTGCTTTTTCCCCAGGTCTCCACGCACTTCCTTTTATTTTTCCTTAAAAATTGCCACCTGAGCTAGCCTCTGTTGTCCATCTTCGTCGGTTTCAGAGGGTAGATTTCTCACTGTTGCTTTTTTGCCAGGTCTGCACACCCTTGTGTTTTTTTTCTGCTTAAAGGTTGCAACCTGAGCTAGCTTCTTTTGCCCATGTCCCTCAGTTTCAGAGGGTGGATTTCTCCGTGTTGCTTTTTCCCCAGGCCTCCACGCCCTTGTGTGTTTCTTTTGCTTAAAGATTGCCACCTGAAGCCAGCCTCTCTTGCCCATCTTCCTCAGTTTCAGAGGGTAGATATTTCAGGGTTGCTTTTTCCCCAGGTCTCCACGCCTTTGTGTTTTGTTTTTGCTTAACGAGTGCCACCTGAGCTAGCCTCTCTTGCCCATGTTCCTCAGTTTCAGAGGGTAGATATTTCAGGGTTGCTTTTTCCCCAGGTCTCCACGCCTTTGGGTTTTGTTTTTGCTTAACGATTGCCACCTGAGCTAGCCTCTCTTGCCCATCTTCCTGAGTTTCAGAGGGTCGATATCTCCGTGTTGCTGTTTCCCCAGGTCTCCACGCCCTTGTGTGTTTCTTTTGCTTAAAGATTGCCACCTGAAGCCAGCCTCTCTTGCCCATCTTCCTCAGTTTCAGAGGGTAGATATTTCAGGGTTGCTTTTTCCCCAGGTCTCCACGCCTTTGGGTTTTGTTTTTGCTTAACGATTGCCACCTGAGCTAGCCTCTGTTGCCCATCTTCGTCCGTTTCAGAGGGTGGATTTCTCAGTGTTGCCTTTTCCCCAGCTCCCCACGCCCTTGTGTGTTTCTTTTGCTTAAAGATTGTCACCTGAGCTAGGCACTGTTGCCCTGCTTCCTCAGTTTCAGAGGGTACCTTTTTCAGGGTTGCTTTTTCACCGGGTCTCCTCGCCATTGTATTTTTTTATCTTATTTTTTTTGCTTAAAGATTGCCACCTGAGCTAGCCTCTGTTGCGCTTCTTTCTCAGTTCTAGAGGGTAGATTTCTCCGTGTTGCTTTTTCCCCAGGTCTCCACGCACTTCCTTTTATTTTTCCTTAAAAATTGCCACCTGAGCTAGCCTCTGTTGTCCATCTTCGTCGGTTTCAGAGGGTAGATTTCTCACTGTTGCTTTTTTGCCAGGTCTGCACGCCCTTGTGTTTTTTTTCTGCTTAAAGGTTGCAACCTGAGCTAGCTTCTTTTGCCCATGTCCCTCAGTTTCAGAGGGTGGATTTCTCCGTGTTGCTTTTTCCCCAGGCCTCCACGCCCTTGTGTGTTTCTTTTGCTTAAAGATTGCCACCTGAAGCCAGCCTCTCTTGCCCATCTTCCTCAGTTTCAGAGGGTAGATATTTCAGGGTTGCTTTTTCCCCAGGTCTCCACGCCTTTGTGTTTTGTTTTTGCTTAACGAGTGCCACCTGAGCTAGCCTCTCTTGCCCATCTTCCTCAGTTTCAGAGGGTAGATATTTCAGGGTTGCTTTTTCCCCAGGTCTCCACGCCTTTGGGTTTTGTTTTTGCTTAACGAATGCCACCTGAGCTAGCCTCTCTTGCCCATCTTCCTGAGTTTCAGAGGGTCGATATCTCCGTGTTGCTGTTTCCCCAGGTCTCCACGCCCTTGTGTGTTTCTTTTGCTTAACGTTTGCCACCTGAAGCCAGCCTCTCTTGCCCATCTTCCTCAGTTTCAGAGGGTAGATATTTCAGGGTTGCTTTTTCCCCAGGTCTCCACGCCTTTGTGTTTTGTTTTTGCTTAACGAGTGCCACCTGAGCTAGCCTCTCTTGCCCATGTTCCTCAGTTTCAGAGGGTAGATATTTCAGGGTTGCTTTGTCCCCAGGGCTCCACGCCTTTGTGCTTTGTTTTTGCTTAACGATTGCCACCAGAGCTAGCCTCTCTTGCCCATCTTCCTCAGTTTCAGAGGGTGGATTTCTCCGTGTTGCTTTTTCCCCAGGTCTCCACGCCCTTGTGTGTTTCTTTTGCTTAAAGATTGCCACCTGAGCTAGCCTCTGTTGCCCATCTTCGTCCGTTTCAGAGGGTGGATTTCTCAGTGTTGCCTTTTCGCCAGCTCCCCACGCCCTTGTGTGTTTCTTTTGCTTAAAGATTGTCACCTGAGCTAGGCACTGTTGCCCTGCTTCCTCAGTTTCAGAGGGTACCTTTTTCAGGGTTGCTTTTTGACCGGGTCTCCTCGCCATTGTATTTTTTTATTTTATTTTTTTTGCTTAAAGATTGCCACCTGAGCTAGCCTCTGTTGCGCTTCTTTCTCAGTTCTAGAGGGTAGATTTCTCCGTGTTGCTTTTTCCCCAGGTCTCCACGCACTTCCTTTTATTTTTCCTTAAAAATTGCCACCTGAGCTAGCCTCTGTTGTCCATCTTCGTCGGTTTCAGAGGGTAGATTTCTCACTGTTGCTTTTTTGCCAGGTCTGCACACCCTTGTGTTTTTTTTCTGCTTAAAGGTTGCAACCTGAGCTAGCTTCTTTTGCCCATGTCCCTCAGTTTCAGAGGGTGGATTTCTCCGTGTTGCTTTTTCCCCAGGCCTCCACGCCCTTGTGTGTTTCTTTTGCTTAAAGATTGCCACCTGAAGCCAGCCTCTCTTGCCCATCTTCCTCAGTTTCAGAGGGTAGATATTTCAGGGTTGCTTTTTCCCCAGGTCTCCACGCCTTTGTGTTTTGTTTTTGCTTAACGAGTGCCACCTGAGCTAGCCTCTCTTGCCCATGTTCCTCAGTTTCAGAGGGTAGATATTTCAGGGTTGCTTTTTCCCCAGGTCTCCACGCCTTTGGGTTTTGTTTTTGCTTAACGATTGCCACCTGAGCTAGCCTCTCTTGCCCATCTTCCTGAGTTTCAGAGGGTCGATATCTCCGTGTTGCTGTTTCCCCAGGTCTCCACGCCCTTGTGTGTTTCTTTTGCTTAAAGATTGCCACCTGAAGCCAGCCTCTCTTGCCCATCTTCCTCAGTTTCAGAGGGTAGATATTTCAGGGTTGCTTTTTCCCCAGGTCTCCACGCCTTTGGGTTTTGTTTTTGCTTAACGATTGCCACCTGAGCTAGCCTCTGTTGCCCATCTTCGTCCGTTTCAGAGGGTGGATTTCTCAGTGTTGCCTTTTCCCCAGCTCCCCACGCCCTTGTGTGTTTCTTTTGCTTAAAGATTGCCACCTGAAGCCAGCCTCTCTTGCCCATCTTCCTCAGTTTCAGAGGGTAGATATTTCAGGGTTGCTTTTTCCCCAGGTCTCCACGCCTTTGTGTTTTGTTTTTGCTTAACGAGTGCCACCTGAGCTAGCCTCTCTTGCCCATGTTCCTCAGTTTCAGAGGGTAGATATTTCAGGGTTGCTTTTTCCCCAGGTCTCCACGCCTTTGGGTTTTGTTTTTGCTTAACGATTGCCACCTGAGCTAGCCTCTCTTGCCCATCTTCCTGAGTTTCAGAGGGTCGATATCTCCGTGTTGCTGTTTCCCCAGGTCTCCACGCCCTTGTGTGTTTCTTTTGCTTAAAGATTGCCACCTGAAGCCAGCCTCTCTTGCCCATCTTCCTCAGTTTCAGAGGGTAGATATTTCAGGGTTGCTTTTTCCCCAGGTCTCCACGCCTTTGGGTTTTGTTTTTGCTTAACGATTGCCACCTGAGCTAGCCTCTGTTGCCCATCTTCGTCCGTTTCAGAGGGTGGATTTCTCAGTGTTGCCTTTTCCCCAGCTCCCCACGCCCTTGTGTGTTTCTTTTGCTTAAAGATTGCCACCTGAAGCCAGCCTCTCTTGCCCATCTTCCTCAGTTTCAGAGGGTAGATATTTCAGGGTTGCTTTTTCCCCAGGTCTCCACGCCTTTGTGTTTTGTTTTTGCTTAACGATTGCCACCTGAGCTAGCCTCTCTTGCCCATGTTCCTCAGTTTCAGAGGGTAGATATTTCAGGGTTGCTTTGTCCCCAGGGCTCCACGCCTTTGTGCTTTGTTTTTGCTTAAGGATTGCCACCTGAGGTAGCCTCTCTTGCCCATCTTCCTCAGTTTCAGAGGGTGGATTTCTCCGTGTTGCTTTTTCCCCAGGTCTCCACGCCCTTGTGTGTTTCTTTTGCTTAAAGATTGCCACCTGAGCTAGCCTCTGTTGCCCATCTTCGTCCGTTTCAGAGGGTGGATTTCTCAGTGTTGCCTTTTCGCCAGCTCCCCACGCCCTTGTGTGTTTCTTTTGCTTAAAGATTGTCACCTGAGCTAGGCACTGTTGCCCTGCTTCCTCAGTTTCAGAGGGTACCATTTTCAGGGTTGCTTTTTGACCGGGTCTCCTCGCCATTGTATTTTTTTATTTTATTTTTTTTGCTTAAAGATTGCCACCTGAGCTAGCCTCTGTTGCGCTTCTTTCTCAGTTCTAGAGGGTAGATTTCTCCGTGTTGCTTTTTCCCCAGGTCTCCACGCACTTCCTTTTATTTTTCCTTAAAAATTGCCACCTGAGCTAGCCTCTGTTGTCCATCTTCGTCGGTTTCAGAGGGTAGATTTCTCCGTGTTGCTTTTTCCCCAGGTCTCCACGCACTTCCTTTTATTTTTCCTTAAAAATTGCCACCTGAGCTAGCCTCTGTTGTCCATCTTCGTCGGTATCAGAGGGTAGATTTCTCACTGTTGCCTTTTTGCCAGGTCTGCACGCCCTTGTGTTTTTTTTCTGCTTAAAGGTTGCAACCTGAGCTAGCTTCTTTTGCCCATGTTCGTCAGTTTCAGAGGGTGGATTTCTGCGTGTTGCTTTTTCCCCAGGTCTCCACGCCCTTGTGTGTTTCTTTTGCTTCACGATTGCCACCTGAGCTAGCCTCTGTTGCCCATCCTCGTCAGTTTCAGAGGGTAGATTTCTCAGTGCTGCTTTTTCCCCAGGTCTCCACGCCCTTGTGTGTTTCTTTTGCTCAAAGTTTGCCACCTGAAGCCAGCCTCTCTTGCCCATCTTCCTCAGTTTCAGAGGGTAGATATTTCAGGGTTGCTTTTTCCCCAGGTCACCACGCCCTTGTGTGTTTCTTTTGCTTAAAGATTGCCACCTGAGCTAGCCTCTGTTGCCCATCTTCTTCCGTTTCAGAGGGTGGATTTCTCAGTGTTGCCTTTTCGCCAGCTCCCCACGCCCTTGTGTGTTTCTTTTGCTTAAAGATTGTCACCTGAGCTAGGCACTGTTGCCCTGCTTCCTCAGTTTCAGAGGGTACCTTTTTCAGGGTTGCTTTTTGACCGGGTCTCCTCGCCATTGTATTTTTTTATCTTATTTTTTTTGCTTAAAGATTGCCACCTGAGCTAGCCTCTGTTGCGCTTCTTTCTCAGTTCTAGAGGGTAGATTTCTCCGTGTTGCTTTTTCCCCAGGTCTCCACGCACTTCCTTTTATTTTTCCTTAAAAATTGCCACCTGAGCTAGCCTCTGTTGTCCATCTTCGTCGGTTTCAGAGGGTAGATTTCTCACTGTTGCTTTTTTGCCAGGTCTGCACGCCCTTGTGTTTTTTTTCTGCTTAAAGGTTGCAACCTGAGCTAGCTTCTTTTGCCCATGTCCCTCAGTTTCAGAGGGTGGATTTCTCCGTGTTGCTTTTTCCCCAGGCCTCCACGCCCTTGTGTGTTTCTTTTGCTTAAAGATTGCCACCTGAAGCCAGCCTCTCTTGCCCATCTTCCTCAGTTTCAGAGGGTAGATATTTCAGGGTTGCTTTTTCCCCAGGTCTCCACGCCTTTGTGTTTTGTTTTTGCTTAACGAGTGCCACCTGAGCTAGCCTCTCTTGCCCATGTTCCTCAGTTTCAGAGGGTAGATATTTCAGGGTTGCTTTTTCCCCAGGTCTCCACGCCTTTGGGTTTTGTTTTTGCTTAACGAATGCCACCTGAGCTAGCCTCTCTTGCCCATCTTCCTGAGTTTCAGAGGGTCGATATCTCCGTGTTGCTGTTTCCCCAGGTCTCCACGCCCTTGTGTGTTTCTTTTGCTTAACGTTTGCCACCTGAAGCCAGCCTCTCTTGCCCATCTTCCTCAGTTTCAGAGGGTAGATATTTCAGGGTTGCTTTTTCCCCAGGTCTCCACGCCTTTGTGTTTTGTTTTTGCTTAACGAGTGCCACCTGAGCTAGCCTCTCTTGCCCATGTTCCTCAGTTTCAGAGGGTAGATATTTCAGGGTTGCTTTGTCCCCAGGGCTCCACGCCTTTGTGCTTTGTTTTTGCTTAAGGATTGCCACCTGAGGTAGCCTCTCTTGCCCATCTTCCTCAGTTTCAGAGGGTGGATTTCTCCGTGTTGCTTTTTCCCCAGGTCTCCACGCCCTTGTGTGTTTCTTTTGCTTAAAGATTGCCACCTGAGCTAGCCTCTGTTGCCCATCTTCGTCCGTTTCAGAGGGTGGATTTCTCAGTGTTGCCTTTTCGCCAGCTCCCCACGCCCTTGTGTGTTTCTTTTGCTTAAAGATTGTCACCTGAGCTAGGCACTGTTGCCCTGCTTCCTCAGTTTCAGAGGGTACCTTTTTCAGGGTTGCTTTTTGACCGGGTCTCCTCGCCATTGTATTTTTTTATTTTATTTTTTTTGCTTAAAGATTGCCACCTGAGCTAGCCTCTGTTGCGCTTCTTTCTCAGTTCTAGAGGGTAGATTTCTCCGTGTTGCTTTTTCCCCAGGTCTCCACGCACTTCCTTTTATTTTTCCTTAAAAATTGCCACCTGAGCTAGCCTCTGTTGTCCATCTTCGTCGGTTTCAGAGGGTAGATTTCTCACTGTTGCTTTTTTGCCAGGTCTGCACACCCTTGTGTTTTTTTTCTGCTTAAAGGTTGCAACCTGAGCTAGCTTCTTTTGCCCATGTCCCTCAGTTTCAGAGGGTGGATTTCTCCGTGTTGCTTTTTCCCCAGGCCTCCACGCCCTTGTGTGTTTCTTTTGCTTAAAGATTGCCACCTGAAGCCAGCCTCTCTTGCCCATCTTCCTCAGTTTCAGAGGGTAGATATTTCAGGGTTGCTTTTTCCCCAGGTCTCCACGCCTTTGTGTTTTGTTTTTGCTTAACGAGTGCCACCTGAGCTAGCCTCTCTTGCCCATGTTCCTCAGTTTCAGAGGGTAGATATTTCAGGGTTGCTTTTTCCCCAGGTCTCCACGCCTTTGGGTTTTGTTTTTGCTTAACGATTGCCACCTGAGCTAGCCTCTCTTGCCCATCTTCCTGAGTTTCAGAGGGTCGATATCTCCGTGTTGCTGTTTCCCCAGGTCTCCACGCCCTTGTGTGTTTCTTTTGCTTAAAGATTGCCACCTGAAGCCAGCCTCTCTTGCCCATCTTCCTCAGTTTCAGAGGGTAGATATTTCAGGGTTGCTTTTTCCCCAGGTCTCCACGCCTTTGGGTTTTGTTTTTGCTTAACGATTGCCACCTGAGCTAGCCTCTGTTGCCCATCTTCGTCCGTTTCAGAGGGTGGATTTCTCAGTGTTGCCTTTTCCCCAGCTCCCCACGCCCTTGTGTGTTTCTTTTGCTTAAAGATTGTCACCTGAGCTAGGCACTGTTGCCCTGCTTCCTCAGTTTCAGAGGGTACCTTTTTCAGGGTTGCTTTTTCACCGGGTCTCCTCGCCATTGTATTTTTTTATCTTATTTTTTTTGCTTAAAGATTGCCACCTGAGCTAGCCTCTGTTGCGCTTCTTTCTCAGTTCTAGAGGGTAGATTTCTCCGTGTTGCTTTTTCCCCAGGTCTCCACGCACTTCCTTTTATTTTTCCTTAAAAATTGCCACCTGAGCTAGCCTCTGTTGTCCATCTTCGTCGGTTTCAGAGGGTAGATTTCTCACTGTTGCTTTTTTGCCAGGTCTGCACGCCCTTGTGTGTTTTTTCTGCTTAAAGGTTGCAACCTGAGCTAGCTTCTTTTGCCCATGTCCCTCAGTTTCAGAGGGTGGATTTCTCCGTGTTGCTTTTTCCCCAGGCCTCCACGCCCTTGTGTGTTTCTTTTGCTTAAAGATTGCCACCTGAAGCCAGCCTCTCTTGCCCATCTTCCTCAGTTTCAGAGGGTAGATATTTCAGGGTTGCTTTTTCCCCAGGTCTCCACGCCTTTGTGTTTTGTTTTTGCTTAACGAGTGCCACCTGAGCTAGCCTCTCTTGCCCATCTTCCTCAGTTTCAGAGGGTAGATATTTCAGGGTTGCTTTTTCCCCAGGTCTCCACGCCTTTGGGTTTTGTTTTTGCTTAACGAATGCCACCTGAGCTAGCCTCTCTTGCCCATCTTCCTGAGTTTCAGAGGGTCGATATCTCCGTGTTGCTGTTTCCCCAGGTCTCCACGCCCTTGTGTGTTTCTTTTGCTTAACGTTTGCCACCTGAAGCCAGCCTCTCTTGCCCATCTTCCTCAGTTTCAGAGGGTAGATATTTCAGGGTTGCTTTTTCCCCAGGTCTCCACGCCTTTGTGTTTTGTTTTTGCTTAACGAGTGCCACCTGAGCTAGCCTCTCTTGCCCATGTTCCTCAGTTTCAGAGGGTAGATATTTCAGGGTTGCTTTGTCCCCAGGGCTCCACGCCTTTGTGCTTTGTTTTTGCTTAAGGATTGCCACCTGAGGTAGCCTCTCTTGCCCATCTTCCTCAGTTTCAGAGGGTGGATTTCTCCGTGTTGCTTTTTCCCCAGGTCTCCACGCCCTTGTGTGTTTCTTTTGCTTAAAGATTGCCACCTGAGCTAGCCTCTGTTGCCCATCTTCGTCCGTTTCAGAGGGTGGATTTCTCAGTGTTGCCTTTTCGCCAGCTCCCCACGCCCTTGTGTGTTTCTTTTGCTTAAAGATTGTCACCTGAGCTAGGCACTGTTGCCCTGCTTCCTCAGTTTCAGAGGGTACCTTTTTCAGGGTTGCTTTTTGACCGGGTCTCCTCGCCATTGTATTTTTTTATTTTATTTTTTTTGCTTAAAGATTGCCACCTGAGCTAGCCTCTGTTGCGCTTCTTTCTCAGTTCTAGAGGGTAGATTTCTCCGTGTTGCTTTTTCCCCAGGTCTCCACGCACTTCCTTTTATTTTTCCTTAAAAATTGCCACCTGAGCTAGCCTCTGTTGTCCATCTTCGTCGGTTTCAGAGGGTAGATTTCTCACTGTTGCTTTTTTGCCAGGTCTGCACAACCTTGTGTTTTTTTTCTGCTTAAAGGTTGCAACCTGAGCTAGCTTCTTTTGCCCATGTCCCTCAGTTTCAGAGGGTGGATTTCTCCGTGTTGCTTTTTCCCCAGGCCTCCACGCCCTTGTGTGTTTCTTTTGCTTAAAGATTGCCACCTGAAGCCAGCCTCTCTTGCCCATCTTCCTCAGTTTCAGAGGGTAGATATTTCAGGGTTGCTTTTTCCCCAGGTCTCCACGCCTTTGTGTTTTGTTTTTGCTTAACGAGTGCCACCTGAGCTAGCCTCTCTTGCCCATGTTCCTCAGTTTCAGAGGGTAGATATTTCAGGGTTGCTTTTTCCCCAGGTCTCCACGCCTTTGGGTTTTGTTTTTGCTTAACGATTGCCACCTGAGCTAGCCTCTCTTGCCCATCTTCCTGAGTTTCAGAGGGTCGATATCTCCGTGTTGCTGTTTCCCCAGGTCTCCACGCCCTTGTGTGTTTCTTTTGCTTAAAGATTGCCACCTGAAGCCAGCCTCTCTTGCCCATCTTCCTCAGTTTCAGAGGGTAGATATTTCAGGGTTGCTTTTTCCCCAGGTCTCCACGCCTTTGGGTTTTGTTTTTGCTTAACGATTGCCACCTGAGCTAGCCTCTGTTGCCCATCTTCGTCCGTTTCAGAGGGTGGATTTCTCAGTGTTGCCTTTTCCCCAGCTCCCCACGCCCTTGTGTGTTTCTTTTGCTTAAAGATTGCCACCTGAAGCCAGCCTCTCTTGCCCATCTTCCTCAGTTTCAGAGGGTAGATATTTCAGGGTTGCTTTTTCCCCAGGTCTCCACGCCTTTGTGTTTTGTTTTTGCTTAACGATTGCCACCTGAGCTAGCCTCTCTTGCCCATGTTCCTCAGTTTCAGAGGGTAGATATTTCAGGGTTGCTTTGTCCCCAGGGCTCCACGCCTTTGTGCTTTGTTTTTGCTTAAGGATTGCCACCTGAGGTAGCCTCTCTTGCCCATCTTCCTCAGTTTCAGAGGGTGGATTTCTCCGTGTTGCTTTTTCCCCAGGTCTCCACGCCCTTGTGTGTTTCTTTTGCTTAAAGATTGCCACCTGAGCTAGCCTCTGTTGCCCATCTTCGTCCGTTTCAGAGGGTGGATTTCTCAGTGTTGCCTTTTCGCCAGCTCCCCACGCCCTTGTGTGTTTCTTTTGCTTAAAGATTGTCACCTGAGCTAGGCACTGTTGCCCTGCTTCCTCAGTTTCAGAGGGTACCTTTTTCAGGGTTGCTTTTTGACCGGGTCTCCTCGCCATTGTATTTTTTTATTTTATTTTTTTTGCTTAAAGATTGCCACCTGAGCTAGCCTCTGTTGCGCTTCTTTCTCAGTTCTAGAGGGTAGATTTCTCCGTGTTGCTTTTTCCCCAGGTCTCCACGCACTTCCTTTTATTTTTCCTTAAAAATTGCCACCTGAGCTAGCCTCTGTTGTCCATCTTCGTCGGTTTCAGAGGGTAGATTTCTCCGTGTTGCTTTTTCCCCAGGTCTCCACGCACTTCCTTTTATTTTTCCTTAAAAATTGCCACCTGAGCTAGCCTCTGTTGTCCATCTTCGTCGGTATCAGAGGGTAGATTTCTCACTGTTGCCTTTTTGCCAGGTCTGCACGCCCTTGTGTTTTTTTTCTGCTTAAAGGTTGCAACCTGAGCTAGCTTCTTTTGCCCATGTTCCTCAGTTTCAGAGGGTGGATTTCTCCGTGTTGCTTTTTCCCCAGGCCTCCACGCCCTTGTGTGTTTCTTTGGCTTAACGATTGCCACCTGAGCTAGCCTCTGTTGCCCATCTTCGTCTGTTTCAGAGGGTGGATTTCTCAGTGTTGCCTTTTCCCCAGCTCCCCACGCCCTTGTGTGTTTCTTTTGCTTAAAGATTGCCACCTGAAGCCAGCCTCTCTTGCCCATCTTCCTCAGTTTCAGAGGGTAGATATTTCAGGGTTGCTTTTTCCCCAGGTCTCCACGCCTTTGGGTTTTGTTTTTGCTTAACGATTGCCACCTGAGCTAGCCTCTGTTGCCCATCTTCGTCCGTTTCAGAGGGTGGATTTCTCAGTGTTGCCTTTTCCCCAGCTCCCCACGCCCTTGTGTGTTTCTTTTGCTTAAAGATTGCCACCTGAAGCCAGCCTCTCTTGCCCATCTTCCTCAGTTTCAGAGGGTAGATATTTCAGGGTTGCTTTTTCCCCAGGTCTCCACGCCTTTGTGTTTTGTTTTTGCTTAACGATTGCCACCTGAGCTAGCCTCTCTTGCCCATGTTCCTCAGTTTCAGAGGGTAGATATTTCAGGGTTGCTTTGTCCCCAGGGCTCCACGCCTTTGTGCTTTGTTTTTGCTTAAGGATTGCCACCTGAGGTAGCCTCTCTTGCCCATCTTCCTCAGTTTCAGAGGGTGGATTTCTCCGTGTTGCTTTTTCCCCAGGTCTCCACGCCCTTGTGTGTTTCTTTTGCTTAAAGATTGCCACCTGAGCTAGCCTCTGTTGCCCATCTTCGTCCGTTTCAGAGGGTGGATTTCTCAGTGTTGCCTTTTCGCCAGCTCCCCACGCCCTTGTGTGTTTCTTTTGCTTAAAGATTGTCACCTGAGCTAGGCACTGTTGCCCTGCTTCCTCAGTTTCAGAGGGTACCTTTTTCAGGGTTGCTTTTTGACCGGGTCTCCTCGCCATTGTATTTTTTTATCTTATTTTTTTTGCTTAAAGATTGCCACCTGAGCTAGCCTCTGTTGCGCTTCTTTCTCAGTTCTAGAGGGTAGATTTCTCCGTGTTGCTTTTTCCCCAGGTCTCCACGCATTTCCTTTTATTTTTCCTTAAAAATTGCCACCTGAGCTAGCCTCTGTTGTCCATCTTCGTCGGTTTCAGAGGGTAGATTTCTCACTGTTGCTTTTTTGCCAGGTCTGCACGCCCTTGTGTTTTTTTTCTGCTTAAAGGTTGCAACCTGAGCTAGCTTCTTTTGCCCATGTCCCTCAGTTTCAGAGGGTGGATTTCTCCGTGTTGCCTTTTCGCCAGCTCCCCACGCCCTTGTGTGTTTCTTTTGCTTAAAGATTGCCACCTGAAGCCAGCCTCTCTTGCCCATCTTCCTCAGTTTCAGAGGGTAGATATTTCAGGGTTGCTTTTTCCCCAGGTCTCCACGCCTTTGTGTTTTGTTTTTGCTTAACGAGTGCCACCTGAGCTAGCCTCTCTTGCCCATGTTCCTCAGTTTCAGAGGGTAGATATTTCAGGGTTGCTTTTTCCCCAGGTCTCCACGCCTTTGGGTTTTGTTTTTGCTTAACGATTGCCACCTGAGCTAGCCTCTCTTGCCCATCTTCCTGAGTTTCAGAGGGTCGATATCTCCGTGTTGCTGTTTCCCCAGGTCTCCACGCCCTTGTGTGTTTCTTTTGCTTAACGTTTGCCACCTGAAGCCAGCCTCTCTTGCCCATCTTCCTCAGTTTCAGAGGGTAGATATTTCAGGGTTGCTTTTTCCCCAGGTCTCCACGCCTTTGTGTTTTGTTTTTGCTTAACGAGTGCCACCTGAGCTAGCCTCTCTTGCCCATGTTCCTCAGTTTCAGAGGGTAGATATTTCAGGGTTGCTTTGTCCCCAGGGCTCCACGCCTTTGTGCTTTGTTTTTGCTTAAGGATTGCCACCTGAGGTAGCCTCTCTTGCCCATCTTCCTCAGTTTCAGAGGGTGGATTTCTCCGTGTTGCTTTTTCCCCAGGTCTCCACGCCCTTGTGTGTTTCTTTTGCTTAAAGATTGCCACCTGAGCTAGCCTCTGTTGCCCATCTTCGTCCGTTTCAGAGGGTGGATTTCTCAGTGTTGCCTTTTCGCCAGCTCCCCACGCCCTTGTGTGTTTCTTTTGCTTAAAGATTGTCACCTGAGCTAGGCACTGTTGCCCTGCTTCCTCAGTTTCAGAGGGTACCTTTTTCAGGGTTGCTTTTTGACCGGGTCTCCTCGCCATTGTATTTTTTTATCTTATTTTTTTTGCTTAAAGATTGCCACCTGAGCTAGCCTCTGTTGCGCTTCTTTCTCAGTTCTAGAGGGTAGATTTCTCCGTGTTGCTTTTTCCCCAGGTCTCCACGCACTTCCTTTTATTTTTCCTTAAAAATTGCCACCTGAGCTAGCCTCTGTTGCCCATCGTCGTCGGTTTCAGAGGGTAGATTTCTCACTGTTGCTTTTTTGCCAGGTCTGCACGCCCATGTGTTTTTTTTCTGCTTAAAGGTTGCAACCTGAGCTAGCTTCTTTTGCCCATGTTCGTCAGTTTCAGAGGGTGGATTTCTCCGTGTTGCTTTTTCCCCAGGTCTCCACACCCTTGTGTGTTTCTTTGGCTTAACGATTGCCACCTGAGGTAGCCTCTGTTGCCCATCTTCCTCAGTTTCAGAGGGTGGATTTCTGAATGTTGCTTTTTCCCCAGGTCTCCACGCCCTTGTGTGTTTCTTTTGCTTAACGATTGCCACCTGAAGCCAGCCTCTCTTGCCCATCTTCCTCAGTTTCAGAGGGTAGATATTTCAGGGTTGCTTTTTCCCCAGGTCTCCACGCCTTTGGGTTTTGTTTTTGCTTAACGATTGCCACCTGAGCTAGCCTCTGTTGCCCATCTTCGTCCGTTTCAGAGGGTGGATTTCTCACTGTTGCCTTTTCCCCAGCTCCCCACGCCCTTGTGTGTTTCTTTTGCTTAAAGATTGCCACCTGAAGCCAGCCTCTCTTGCCCATCTTCCTCAGTTTCAGAGGGTAGATATTTCAGGGTTG
Source organism: Equus asinus (assembly GCF_041296235.1). NCBI lineage: Eukaryota > Metazoa > Chordata > Mammalia > Perissodactyla > Equidae > Equus > Equus asinus. Next base: position 45,907,147 of record NC_091816.1, on the reverse strand, counting down.
CTTTTTCCCCAGGTCTCCACGCCTTTGTGTTTTGTTTTTGCTTAACGATTGCCACCTGAGCTAGCCTCTCTTGCCCATGTTCCTCAGTTTCAGAGGGTAGATATTTCAGGGTTGCTTTGTCCCCAGGGCTCCACGCCTTTGTGCTTTGTTTTTGCTTAAGGATTGCCACCTGAGGTAGCCTCTCTTGCCCATCTTCCTCAGTTTCAGAGGGTGGATTTCTCCGTGTTGCTTTTTCCCCAGGTCTCCACGCCCTTGTGTGTTTCTTTTGCTTAACGATTGCCACCTGAGCTAGCCTCTGTTGCCCATCTTCGTCCGTTTCAGAGGGTGGATTTCTCAGTGTTGCCTTTTCCCCAGCTCCCCACGCCCTTGTGTGTTTCTTTTGCTTAAAGATTGCCACCTGAAGCCAGCCTCTCTTGCCCATCTTCCTCAGTTTCAGAGGGTAGATATTTCAGGGTTGCTTTTTCCCCAGGTCTGCACGCCCTTGTGTTTTTTTTCTGCTTAAAGGTTGCAACCTGAGCTAGCTTCTTTTGCCCATGTCCCTCAGTTTCAGAGGGTGGATTTCTCCGTGTTGCTTTTTCCCCAGGCCTCCACGCCCTTGTGTGTTTCTTTTGCTTAAAGATTGCCACCTGAAGCCAGCCTCTCTTGCCCATCTTCCTCAGTTTCAGAGGGTAGATATTTCAGGGTTGCTTTTTCCCCAGGTCTCCACGCCTTTGTGTTTTGTTTTTGCTTAACGATTGCCACCTGAGCTAGCCTCTCTTGCCCATGTTCCTCAGTTTCAGAGGGTAGATATTTCAGGGTTGCTTTGTCCCCAGGGCTCCACGCCTTTGTGCTTTGTTTTTGCTTAAGGATTGCCACCTGAGGTAGCCTCTCTTGCCCATCTTCCTCAGTTTCAGAGGGTGGATTTCTCCGTGTTGCTTTTTCCCCAGGTCTCCACGCCCTTGTGTGTTTCTTTTGCTTAACGATTGCCACCTCAGCTAGCCTCTGTTGCCCATCTTCGTCCGTTTCAGAGGGTGGATTTCTCAGTGTTGCCTTTTCGCCAGCTCCCCACGCCCTTGTGTGTTTCTTTTGCTTAAAGATTGTCACCTGAGCTAGGCACTGTTGCCCTGCTTCCTCAGTTTCAGAGGGTACCTTTTTCAGGGTTGCTTTTTGACCGGGTCTCCTCGCCATTGTATTTTTTTATTTTATTTTTTTTGCTTAAAGATTGCCACCTGAGCTAGCCTCTGTTGCGCTTCTTTCTCAGTTCTAGAGGGTAGATTTCTCCGTGTTGCTTTTTCCCCAGGTCTCCACGCACTTCCTTTTATTTTTCCTTAAAAATTGCCACCTGAGCTAGCCTCTGTTGTCCATCTTCGTCGGTTTCAGAGGGTAGATTTCTCACTGTTGCTTTTTTGCCAGGTCTGCACGCCCTTGTGTTTTTTTTCTGCTTAAAGGTTGCAACCTGAGCTAGCTTCTTTTGCCCATGTCCCTCAGTTTCAGAGGGTGGATTTCTCCGTGTTGCTTTTTCCCCAGGCCTCCACGCCCTTGTGTGTTTCTTTTCCTTAACGTTTGCCACATGAAGCCAGCCTCTCTTGCCCATCTTCCTCAGTTTCAGAGGGTAGATATTTCAGGGTTGCTTTTTCCCAAGGTCTCCACGCCTTTGTGTTTTGTTTTTGCTTAACGATTGCCACCTGAGCTAGCCTCTCTTGCCCATCTTCCTCCGTTTCAGCTGGAGGATTTCTCCGTGATGCTTTTTCCCCAGGTCTCCACGCCCTTGTGTGTTTCTTTTGCTTAAACATTGTCACCTGAGCTAGGCATTGTTGCCCTGCTTCCTCAGTTTCAGAGGGTACCTTTTTCAGGGTTGCTTTTTGACCGGGTCTCCTCGCCATTGTATTTTTTTATTTTATGTTTTGCTTAAAGATTGCCACCTGAGCTAGCCTCTGTTGCCCATCTTCCTCGGTTTCAGAGGGTGGATTTCTCCGTGTTGCTTTTTCCCCAGGTCTCCACGCCCTTGTGTGTTTCTTTTGCTTAACGTTTGCCACCTGAAGCCAGCCTCTCTTGCCCATCTTCCTCAGTTTCAGAGGGTAGATGTTTCAGGGTTGCTTTTTCCCCAGGTCTCCACGCCTTTGTGCTTTGTTTTTGCTTAACGATTGCCACCTGAGGTTGCCTCTGTTGCCCATCTTCCTCCGTTTCAGCTGGAGGATTTCTCCGTGATGCTTTTTCCCCAGGTCTCCACGCCCTTGTGTGTTTCTTTTGCTTAAAGATTGTCACCTGAGCTAGGCATTGTTGCCCTGCTTCCTCAGTTTCAGAGGGTACCTTTTTCAGGGTTGCTTTTTGACCGGGTCTCCTCGCCATTGTATTTTTTTGTTTTATTTTTTTTGCTTAAAGATTGCCACCTGAGCTAGCCTCTGTTGCCCATCTTCCTCAGTTTCAGAGGGTGGATTTCTCCGTGTTGCTTTTTTCCCAGGTCTCCACGCACTTGTGTGTTTCTTTTGCTTAACGTTTGCCACATGAAGCCAGCCTCTCTTGCCCATCTTCCTCAGTTTCAGAGGGTAGATATTTCAGGGTTGCTTTTTCCCGAGGTCTCCACGCCTTTGGGTTTTGTTTTTGCTTAACGATTGCCACCTGAGGTTGCCTCTGTTGCCCATCTTCCTCAGTTTCAGCTGGAGGATATCTCCGTGTTGCTTTTTCCCCAGGTCTCCACGCCCTTGTGTGTTTCTTTTGCTTAACGTTTGCCACATGAAGCCAGCCTCTCTTGCCCATCTTCCTCAGTTTCAGAGGGTAGATATTTCAGGGTTGCTTTTTCCCCAGGTCTCCACGCCTTTGTGCTTTGTTTTTGCTTAACGATTGCCACCTGAGGTAGCCTCTCTTGCCCATCTTCCTCAGTTTCAGAGGGTGGATTTCTCCGTGTTGTTTTTTCCCCTGGTCTCCACGCCCTTGTGTGTTTCTTTTGCTTAACGATTGCCACCTGAGGTAGCCTCTGTTGCCCATCTTCCTCAGTTTCAGAGGGTGGATTTCTCCGTGTTGCTTTTTCCCCAGGTCTCCACGCCCTTGTGTGTTTCTTTTGCTTAACGATTGCCACCTGAGGTAGCCTCTGTTGCCCATCCTCTTCAGTTTCAGAGGGTAGATTTCTCAGTGCTGCTTTTTCCCCAGGTCTCCACGCCCTTGTGTGTTTCTTTTGCTTAAAGTTTGCCACCTGAAGCCAGCCTCTCTTGCCCATCTTCCTCAGTTTCAGAGGGTAGATATTTCAGGATTGCTTTTTTCCCAGGTCTCCACGCCTTTGGGTTTTGTTTTTGCTTAACGATTGCCAACTGAGCTAGCCTCTCTTGCCCATCTTCCTCAGTTTCAGAGGGTGGATTTCTCCGTGTTGCTTTTTCCCCAGGTCTCCACGCCCTTGTGTGTTTCTTTTGCTTAACGTTTGCCACCTGAAGGCAGCCTCTCTTGGCCATCTTCCTCAGTTTCAGAGGGTAGATATTTCAGGGTTGCTTTTTCCCCAGGTCTCCACGCCTTTGGGTTTTGTTTTTGCTTAACGATTGCCACCTGAGGTAGCCTCTGTTGCCCATCTTCCTCAGCTTCAGAGGGTGGATTTCTCCGTGTTGCTTTTTCCCCAGGTCTCCACGCCCTTGTGTGTTTCTTTTCCTTAAAGATTGTCACCTGAGCTAGGCATTGTTGCCCTGCTTCCTCAGTTTCACAGGGCACCTTTTTCAGGGTTGCTTTTTGACCGGGTCTCCTCGCCATTGTATTTTTTTATTTTATTTTTTTTGCTTAAAGATTGCCACCTGAGCTAGCCTCTGTTGTCCATCTTCTTCAGTTTCAGAGGGTGGATTTCTCCGTGTGGCTTTTCCCCAGGTCTCCACGCCCTTGTGTGTTTCTTTTGCTTACCGATTGCCACCTGAGGTAGCCTCTGTTGCCCATCCTCGTCAGTTTCAGAGGGTAGATTTCTCAGTGCTGCTTTTTCCCCAGGTCTCCACGCCCTTGTGTGTTTCTTTTGCTTAAAGTTTGCCACCTGAAGACAGCCTCTCTTGCCCATCTTCCTCAGTTTCAGAGGGTAGATATTTCAGGGTTGCTTTTTCCCCAGGTCTCCACGCCTTTGGGTTTTGTTTTTGCTTAACGATTGCCACCTGAGCTAGCCTCTCTTGCCCATCTTCCTCAGTTTCAGAGGGTGGATTTCTCCGTGTTGCTTTTTCCCCAGGTCTCCACGCCCTTGTGTGTTTCTTTTGCTTAAATTTTGCCACCTGAAGGCAGCCTCTCTTGGCCATCTTCCTCAGTTTCAGAGGGTAGATATTTCAAGGTTGCTTTATCCCCAGGTCTCCACGCCTTTGGGTTTTGTTTTTGCTTAACGATTGCCACCTGAGGTAGCCTCTCTTGCCCATCTTCCTCAGTCACAGGGTGGATTTCTCCGTGTTGCTTTTTCCCCAGGTCTCCACGCCCTTGTGTGATTCTTTTGCTTAACGTTTGCCACATGAAGCCAGCCTCTCTTGCCCATCTTCCTCAGTTTCAGAGGGTAGATATTTCAGGGTTGCTTTTTCCCAAGGTCTCCACGCCTTTGTGTTTTGTTTTTGCTTAACGATTGCCACCTGAGGTAGCCTCTGTTGCCCATCTTCCTCCGTTTCAGCTGGAGGATTTCTCCGTGATGCTTTTTCCCCAGGTCTCCACGCCCTTGTGTGTTTCTTTTGCTTAAAGATTGTCACCTGAGCTAGGCATTGTTGCCCTGCTTCCTCAGTTTCAGAGGGTACCTTTTTCAGGGTTGCTTTTTGACCGGGTCTCCTCGCCATTGTATTTTTTTATTTTATTTTTTTTGCTTAAATATTGCCACCTGAGGTAGCCTCTGTTGCCCATCTTCCTCGGTTTCAGAGGGTGGATTTCTCCGTGTTGCTTTTTCCCCTGGTCTCCACGCCCTTGTGTGTTTCTTTTGCTTAAAGTTTGCCACCTGAAGCCAGCCTCTCTTGCCCATCTTCCTCAGTTTCAGAGGGTAGATGTTTCAGGGTTGCTTTTTCCCCAGGTCTCCACGCCTTTGTGCTTTGTTTTTGCTTAACGATTGCCACCTGAGGTAGCCTCTCTTGCCCATCTTCCTCAGTTTCAGAGGGTGGATTTCTCCATGTTGCTTTTTCCCCAGGTCTCCACGCCCTTGTGTGTTTCTTTTGCTTAAAGATTGCCACCTGAGCTAGCCTCTGTTGCCCATCTTCGTCCGTTTCAGAGGCTGGATTTCTCAGTGTTGCCTTTTCGCCAGCTCCCCACGCCCTTGTGTGTTTCTTTTGCTTAAAGATTGTCACCTGAGCTAGGCACTGTTGCCCTGCTTCCTCAGTTTCAGAGGGTACCTTTTTCAGGGTTGCTTTTTCACCGGGTCTCCTCGCCATTGGATTTTTTTATCTTATTTTTTTTGCTTAAAGACTGCCACCTGAGCTAGCCTCTGTTGCGCTTCTTTCTCAGTTCTAGAGGGTAGATTTCTCCGTGTTGCTTTTTCCCCAGGTCTCCACGCACTTCCTTTTATTTTTCCTTAAAAATTGCCACCTGAGCTAGCCTCTGTTGTCCATCTTCGTCGGTTTCAGAGGGTAGATTTCTCACTGTTGCTTTTTTGCCAGGTCTGCACGCCCTTGTGTTTTTTTTCTGCTTAAAGGTTGCAACCTGAGCTAGCTTCTTTTGCCCATGTTCCTCAGTTTCAGAGGGTGGATTTCTCCGTGTTGCTTTTTCCCCAGGCCTCCACGCCCTTGTGTGTTTCTTTTGCTTAACGATTGCCACCTGAGCTAGCCTCTGTTGCCCATCTTCGTCCGTTTCAGAGGGTGGATTTCTCAGTGTTGCCTTTTCCCCAGCTCCCCACGCCCTTGTGTGTTTCTTTTGCTTAAAGATTGCCACCTGAAGCCAGCCTCTCTTGCCCATCTTCCTCAGTTTCAGAGGGTAGATATTTCAGGGTTGCTTTTTCCCCAGGTCTCCACGCCTTTGGGTTTTGTTTTTGCTTAACGAGTGCCACCTGAGCTAGCCTCTCTTGCCCATGTTCCTCAGTTTCAGAGGGTAGATATTTCAGGGTTGCTTTGTCCCCAGGGCTCCACGCCTTTGTGCTTTGTTTTTGCTTAAGGATTGCCACCTGAGGTAGCCTCTCTTGCCCATCTTCCTCAGTTTCAGAGGGTGGATTTCTCCGTGTTGCTTTTTCCCCAGGTCTCCACGCCCTTGTGTGTTTCTTTTGCTTAAAGATTGCCACCTGAGCTAGCCTCTCTTGCCCATCTTCGTCCGTTTCAGAGGGTGGATTTCTCAGTGTTGCCTTTTCGCCAGCTCCCCACGCCCTTGTGTGTTTCTTTTGCTTAAAGATTGTCACCTGAGCTAGGCACTGTTGCCCTGCTTCCTCAGTTTCAGAGGGTACCTTTTTCAGGGTTGCTTTTTGACCGGGTCTCCTCGCCATTGTATTTTTTTATCTTATTTTTTTTGCTTAAAGATTGCCACCTGAGCTAGCCTCTGTTGCGCTTCTTTCTCAGTTCTAGAGGGTAGATTTCTCCGTGTTGCTTTTTCCCCAGGTCTCCACGCACTTCCTTTTATTTTTCCTTAAAAATTGCCACCTGAGCTAGCCTCTGTTGTCCATCTTCGTCGGTTTCAGAGGGTAGATTTCTCACTGTTGCTTTTTTGCCAGGTCTGCACGCCCTTGTGTTTTTTTTCTGCTTAAAGGTTGCAACCTGAGCTAGCTTCTTTTGCCCATGTTCGTCAGTTTCAGAGGGTGGATTTCTCCGTGTTGCTTTTTCCCCAGGTCTCCAGACCCTTGTGTGTTTCTTTGGCTTAACGATTGCCACCTGAGGTAGCCTCTGTTGCCCATCTTCCTCAGTTTCAGAGGGTGGATTTCTGAATGTTGCTTTTTCCCCAGGTCTCCACGCCCTTGTGTGTTTCTTTTGCTTAACGATTGCCACCTGAAGCCAGCCTCTCTTGCCCATCTTCCTCAGTTTCAGAGGGTAGATATTTCAGGGTTGCTTTTTCCCCAGGTCTCCACGCCTTTGGGTTTTGTTTTTGCTTAACGAGTGCCACCTGAGCTAGCCTCTCTTGCCCATGTTCCTCAGTTTCAGAGGGTAGATATTTCAGGGTTGCTTTGTCCCCAGGGCTCCACGCCTTTGTGCTTTGTTTTTGCTTAAGGATTGCCACCTGAGGTAGCCTCTCTTGCCCATCTTCCTCAGTTTCAGAGGGTGGATTTCTCCGTGTTGCTTTTTCCCCAGGTCTCCACGCCCTTGTGTGTTTCTTTTGCTTAAAGATTGCCACCTGAGCTAGCCTCTGTTGCCCATCTTCCTCAGTTTCAGAGGGTGGATTTCTCAGTGTTGCCTTTTCGCCAGCTCCCCACGCCCTTGTGTGTTTCTTTTGCTTAAAGATTGTCACCTGAGCTAGGCACTGTTGCCCTGCTTCCTCAGTTTCAGAGGGTACCTTTTTCAGGGTTGCTTTTTGACCGGGTCTCCTCGCCATTGTATTTTTTTATTTTATTTTTTTTGCTTAAAGATTGCCACCTGAGCTAGCCTCTGTTGCGCTTCTTTCTCAGTTCTAGAGGGTAGATTTCTCCGTGTTGCTTTTTCCCCAGGTCTCCACGCACTTCCTTTCATTTTTCCTTAAAAATTGCCACCTGAGCTAGCCCCTGTTGCCCATCTTCGTCGGTTTCAGAGGGTAGATTTCTCAGTGTTGATTTTTCCCCATTTCTCCACGCCCTCGTGCTTTTTTTTTTTTATTTCCTTAAATGTCGGCGCCTGAGCTAGCTTCTTTTGCCCATCTTCGTCAGTTTCAGCGGGTAGACTCTCCGCCTGCCTTCGACAGGCCCTCTGGACTGGAAAGCTTTCCTCCTCCCGTCATCACGGTCCTTCTCGGATGACGTGCCTGGTTTCGGTTTGACCGTCCCCGCCCGCCCTGATTTTCTAAGTCCTCCCGGGAACCCCGGGGGCGCTCCAGCCGCTCCGGGAAGCGGCGGCCTCCCGGCCGCACCGGCCCAGCCCGGCCCGGGCCGCCCCCTGGCCTCTCTGGGGGGAACTCTCCCCTTCCCCTTCCCGGTGATCGCCCGAGAAACCTTTTCCGAGTCCCCCTCCTGCGGCTGGGGCTGCGCCTTGGCGGCCGGGAGCCCGCGGGCGGACGCCCCGGGGCCGCACTGGGCCGGGAGGCTGGGTCCGAGGGGGCTCCGGGACGGGATCGGGCGGCCCGGCGGCCCGGCTGTGCTCCCCGGCGGGCCCGCGCTCCGGCTCCGTCCCGCTGAGGCGGTCGTCGGTCGCCGGGTGCCACCTGGCGGCCGCTTTTATATCGTCTCTTTCCTCCGGAGCTCCGGCGACGCGGGCCAAGGGACGGGACTCGGCCGCGGTGACCGAGGCAGAGTCCCGGGAGGCCGGCGTCGCTGGCGGGATCTGGCCCGGTGGCGCCGGGGCGTGAGCGCGACGCCCGCTCGCCGGAGATTGGAGGTGCAGGCTACTGAGGGAGGTGGCTGTCGCCGCGCCGCCCGGTGCCGGCCGGGGTGTGGGGCCTCCCGGACGGGTCGACCAGCAGCCGCCGGTGCCCCTCCGTCCCCGGGAGGGGGTGGGGGGCCGCCGCGGGGGAACGGGCGAGGGAGCTGGTCCCGTGCCCGGCCGTCATCCCGAGGGCGGCCCGGTGGTCGGGCCTTCCGCGTCGCCGATCCCCTTTCCGCGCCCCGCTCCGGAGGTGGGCGACCGGCCGGGGCCTTGCGGGGGAGGCCCGTGGAGGGCGCGACGGGCTCGGCCGCCGGGCTGGCCTTTTCCCCACTGGTCTTCCGAGTCGACCGGCTCTGGCGGTGGGGACCGGGCCCGGTCCTCGGATGCCTCCTCCTCCGTGGCAGTTTTTTTTTCCAAGTCCCGCCCTGGAGAAGAGCGTGGACCGGCCCCGGGAGCCCTCGAGGGCGGGCCGGGGAGGGCGTCCCCGGCCCGGACGCGTGCCCGGGGTGGGTCCGGGCCGTCGGACCGGACTTCTCTCTCCGAGTTTCGCGGGTCGCGTCTTTGTCCGGAGGCGGGAGGGGGCCGGCTCGAGGCGTAGGTGGAGCCCCGGCTGAGGGACGGGAGCCACGGTCCCGCCCCGGGCCCGGTCGCCGGAGGCGCCTCCGCGGAATTCTTTTCTAAGTCCTGACCCGGCGACTCAGAGGGAGGGACCGACCGGTCCCGGCCCGCGCGGGCGGCCCGGGGAGGCTGTCCCCGGCTCCCCCTGCCGCCACGCTTCTGGGGTCGACCAGATGGCCCCGGGAGCTCCGGGCCTGGTGGCGATGGGGTCGTGCTTGGGGTCTGGTGGCCGTGGCCGTGATCCAGGGGTTCCCCTGGTGATCCGTGGGTGGGCCCCGTCTCCGGGCGCGGCGATTCTTGCCCCCGAATGGGTGGTTTTGTGCCGCCAGATAAGTGCTGACACGCTCTGCTCGGGTGACAGTCGCCCGAGAGCTTCCGGGTGCCTGGATGCGTGTGCGGGGAGGGCTCCGGGCTCTGGCCGAGAACCGGACGCCCGTTTCCACCCCCGCCGCTTGAGCCTCCCGCTGGGGCCTGCGCGCCGGCTCTTGTGCGTTCCAGGCGCCCCCACGACCGTGGTGCCACCTCCGGTCTCTGGTACCCGAGGGCGGCGGGGTTAGGGGCGCGGGGTCCTCTACCACGTGCACTCCCTGCCGCCGGCACCCGGGTGCGGTCGCGACTTACCCCATCCCACCGGCTCCGTGCCGGTGCGTGTCAGGCGTTCTCGTCCTGGGGTGGTCGCCCGCGCTTGCTGGAGGAGGAGAGGGGTCGGTGAGGCTGAAGCAGGCTCCTCCGCTCGCTGTCCTCGCCGGCCTTCCCTTGCTCGGGGGTCCCTCGCGTTATGCTGCCGACCGATGTGGTGATGCTGTGCTCTCCCGGGCCGGGCCTAAGCCGTGCCAGACGAGGGACGGACGTTCATGGCGAACGGGACCGCTCTTCTCGCTCTGCCCGCGGGTCCCCTCGCCCGTTCTCCCCCGCTGCGAGTGGCGTGTGGGAGGCGGCAGGGGTGCGGAATCCGGCCCGACCTCGCTCCCCCGCCCCGTGCCTCGTGGCGTGGGCGGTGTCGGGGTCTCCGTGACGCGGCGGATGCTCTGCCTGTGCCTCTTGGCTGTGTCTCGCGGGCGGCCCTCCCCGCGGTGGGGCGGGCCGTGTTGCCGCCGCGCCGCGCGCCTTCCCGGGCGCGTGAGCGCGTTCCCCAGGCCGTTGGCGGTGCCCCTGGAGCGTTCCAGGTCGTCCCTCAGGCGCCCGAGGCCGAGTGGCGGTGTCGTTCCCTGTTCCCGTCGGCCTCCTCAGGTAACCACTGCGCTGGTGTGTCTGAGGAGCTGGGGGGTCGAGTCGGTAAGGGAGGCGTGCCCCTCGTCCCCCTCGGGGGGGACGGGTGCCTCGTCGCCCCCCACGGCGTGCCGTGTGGGGGCGGGCAGGCTCGGGCGCGTGCCCGCGCGTTCCCCTTGCTGGGGTTTCCCCGCGGGTGTGGGAGTGACCGTGGCGGGCCGAGCCAGCGGCGTGGCGCTGGCTCTTTGGTTGGGAGGTGCTGTTTGATCGGCACCTCCGTCCCAGTCTCTGCCTCCCTTGGTCTCTCGGCCTGAGGGGAGGCACTGACTTGGGAGCCGCACAGGGGCCTTGTAGATCCCTAGCTAAGCCCAGTGTGGCCAGAGATGGCGAGCCCGGGGCAGCGCGGGCTCGCGGCCCTGACCACGGACGCTCCGACTTGCTCTAGGCCTTACCTCTACCGCAGACCCCTCCTGCATTGCGTGGCCATGGTGCCTGTAAGCGCCTTGGTGGGCCCGATGGCGGACGACGGGCGGGGGCGACACGCCCTCGGTGAGAAAGCCTTCTCTAGCGATCCGAGAGGGTGCCTTGGGGTACCGGACCCCCCAGCCGCCGCCCCTCCTTTGCGCGTAGTAGCCACGGACGCCACCACCGTGGCGCGTGGGCAGAGCTGCTCTTTGCCTACCGCGGCCGGCGCCTCCCCCCTCCGAGTCGGGGGAGGGTCACGCCCGGCCGGGCCGTCGTCGGGCGCGGGGCCGCGCGTGTGCGCGAGCGTGCGCGTGGTTCTCCCGTCGCGCGCTGGGGCGGGGAGAGGGCCCGGCCCCGTCCGGGCTCCGCCCCGCCGCGAGCGGCTGGCTCTCCGCTCGCTCCCGTCCCGAGCCGCAGCCGGTGGTGGCGTGCGGGCATGGGTGGGGGCCGCCGCCGCTCTCGGGCGCGTTCCCTCGGGACGTGGGCCCCGGAGCAGACCAGACAGGCAGACGGGTGGCTGGGTGGACGGGGCGGCCCCCGGCGGCGGGGGCGCCTCACGTAGGCCCCGGCGGTGGGGCCGGGCCCGCGGGAGGCCGAGGGGTGGCTGAGGCCGGCCGGCGTCCCAGGCGTCGTGGGACCGCCCTCGCGTGTCGTTGGCGGTGGGATCCCGCGTGTGTTTTCCTGGTGGCCCGTCCGCGCCCGAGGCCGTCCCCGGGAGCCTTCCCGCGAGCCCGTGCTCCCTCCGTCGAGGCGCGCGCCGCGCTCCCCGCTGCCCCCGGTGCTCCCCCGCCCGGGCAGACGCCTGGCCGCGCCGCCCACCGGCCGGGACCGAAGTGGGCCTCGCCGTGCGGGTGTCGCCTCCGGCCACCGAGGCCGGTGGTGGCCCCGGGCGAAGTGCTCTCGGCTCCGGTCGGGTGGGGCCCGCGCGCCAGGCGCCCGGCGCGGGACGCTGGCGCCGTGTGCGGGAGAGCCCTGGCCGTGGCGGGGCCGAGCCCCCGTGAGCTGCGCGCGGGGCGACGGGGCCAGTCGCCGTTCTGGGCGCCGCGGGACCGCCCCTGGTGCTGGAGGCCCCTGGCGGTGAGACCCCGTGTGTGCTCCGGCGGCCGACTTGCCTCGGGAGGTTCTGTCTTCCCTCCTTCGCCCCGAGCGCGTCTCTCGGCGGGCCGCGGCCCTTCCGCCGCCGCCTCTCCGGCGCCTCGGCCCTCGCCGCCGCCGGCCTTCTCCCGAGCCCTTCCCCGTCGTCGCCTGTTCTGGCTGCCCGACCGGGGCCCCGCCCCGAGCGCGACTCGCTTCCCGGGGCCGCTGCGGCCTCCTCCGTGTCCGCCGCCGCCACCCGCGCGACGGCGACGTTGCGTGCGGGCGGGGGACCGTCTCCCGCGGCGCCCCGTTCTGGCGCGCGCGTGTCTGTCACAGCGCGGGTCGGGTCCCGGCCAGCCGTCGTGACCGGCCGCCGGCGCGCCGCGCCACCCCCGGGGGCGGGGGGTCGGGCCTC